>NC_138770.1:643571058-644061315 GCF_965119305.1 Pelophylax lessonae | reverse complement strand
GCAAGTGCGCCAATCGCATGTAATTCGGAGCGCACTGCTCCTTCATTACATGCGATCGGAGGTGCGGATGCCAATTCAGCCATACACCAAACACGCACATGACCCTTTTTTCCAGCCGCATCAGGATCGGATCGCACAGTGGTTCACACTTGTGCGATGCGATCCTGTGCGAACTGTCAGATCACACCTGCGATATGCGATCAAAACTGTGGGTGTCGTTAACATTTCATTGACACCCCCTGCGTATCGCATATGGCAGTGTGAACTGCCAGGGGTGCGTTTGCGATGCGGGAACAGGCTGCGAATTTGCAGCCTTCCCGCATCGCACAAGTGTGAACCGGGACTTAAATGCTTTTAAAAGTACCGTAAAAGTTATAAAAACATGCCTAGGGTGTAGTTAAATAGGGTAATTAAATCTATTTTGCGGATTTTCACTTATCGCGGGTGGGTCTGGAACGTAAATCCTGTGATGGAGGGGGATTGCAGTATACCCCCCTACAAGTGCGCTATCTAATAACCAACCATTTTTAAAAACATGAAAAGCAGCCGGGGATTAAATAAATATATTATATTCACATACACAGCCATCGGTGAGGTGAGCCCTCACCTTGTAAAATATCTCATTCAGTTTAAAATAGAAATGAAAGACAAAACATTTGTGTTTATGTGTATATACACTGCTCAAAAAATTTAAGGAACACTGATAATCAGAGTAAAGCATCAAGTCAATTAAACTCCTTGGATATTGATCTGGTCAGTTAAGTGGCAGAGGGGGTTGTTAATCAATTTTTAACTGCTTTTATGTTAATGAAATTAACAACAGGTGCACTAGATGGACAACAATGAGTCGGCCTCCAAAACAGGAATGGTTTTACAGGTGGAGGCCACTGACAATTTTTCCCCCCTATTATCTTTTCTGACTATTTTTGCATTTGGCTAGGGTCAGTGTCACTAGTGGTAGCATGAGGCGATAACTTGAACCCTATAGAGCAGTGATGGCGAACCTTGGCACCCCAGATGTTTTGGAACTACATTTCCGATGATGCTCAACTACACTGCAGAGTGCATGAGCTTAATGGGAAATGTAGTTCCAAAACATCTGGGGTGCCAAGGTTCACCATCACTTCTAAGAGGTTGCACAGGCAGTCCAACTCCTCCAGGATGGCACATCAATACATGCCATTGCCAGGAGGTTTGGTGTGTCTCCCAGAACAGTCTCAAGAGAATAGAGGAGATTCCAGGAGACTGGCAGTTACTTTAGAAGAGCTGGACAGGGCCGAAGAAGGTCCTTAACCCATCAGCAGGACCGGTATCTGCTCCTTTGTGCAAGGAGGAACAGGATGAGCACTGTCAGAGCCATACAAAATGATCTCCAGCAGGCCACTGGTGAGAATGTCTCTGACCAAACAATCAGAAACAGACTTCATGAGGGTGGCCTGAGGGCCGATGTCCTCTATTGGGCCCTGTGCTCACTGCCCGACACGTGGAGCTTGATTGGCATATGCCATTGAACACCAGAATGAGAGCAGGTTCACCCTGAGCACATGTGACAGACGTGAAAGGGTCTGGAGGAGCCATGGAGAACGTTACGCTGCCTGTAACATTGTTCAGTTTGGTGGTGGGTCAGTAATGGTCTGGGGAGGCATATCCATGGAGGGACGCACAGACCTCTACAGGCTAGACAATGGCACCCTGACTGCCATTAGGCATCAGCGTGAAATCCTTGGACCCATTGTCAAACCCTATGCTTGTTCAGTGGGTCCTGGTTAGTCTTGGTGCACAACATTGCCCGGCCTCATGAGGCGAGTATGCAGCCAGTTCCTGGAGGATGAAGGAATTGATACCTTTGAATGGCCCCCATGCCCTGAACTAAATCCAATAGAACACTCCTGGGACATTATGTCTCGGTCCATCCGACGCCACCAGGTTGCACCTCAGTCTGTTCAGGAGCTCAGTGATGCCTGGTCCAGATCTGGGAGGAAACAGCCCAGGACACCATCTGTCAACTCATTAGGAGCATGCCCTGACGTTGTCAGCCATGCATGCGAGCACATACAAACTACTGAGTACCATTTTGAGTTGCTGCAATGAAATTTCAGCAAAATGGACTCGCCTGCTGCATCATATTTTCACTTTGATTTTCGGGGTGTCTCTGAATTCAGCCATCTGTAGGGTGACAATGTTCATTTCCATCAAATGATGTAGCATCCTTTTGTTCCTAACACATTACCCAGTCCATATCAGTGTAGATATCCAGCATGATATTTTTCCCCATTGAGTTCTGATGTGTTTTTCAAAGTGTTCCTTACATTTTTTGAGCAGTGTATAATATATATATATATATATATATATATATATATATATATATATATATATATATATATACTGTATATATCCACTTCACCACAGAAGATTTAACCCCTTCATGACCAGGCCATTTTTTGTATCCAAATAAAATGTATGTCCTTTTTTTCCCCCCACAAATTGAGCTTTGTTTTGGTGGTATTTGATCACCTCTGGTTTTTTATTTTTTGAGCTATAAACAAAAAAAAGGCCGACAGTTTTTGAAACAGACCCCTGACATCTCCCTTTTCAGACAGGGAAAAGGACTGAGGACCCAGATTTTCCAGTCCCTTTCTGTGCAGCCTCAGCTGCACTGAAGATGAATGAACAGAAGACAGAGGCTCCTGTTCATTCATAAATTGAAGCAGAGTAAACCTAGTTTACGATGCTCAGTTATGAATGGACAGTCAGTGATAACTGAGTCTGTGCATTTACAAAAAGGAAGGAGCCGGTAAGTGACATATATACCAGCTCCTTCCTCCGCTCTCCATCCTGACAGATCTGGGAAGAGGGACCCGGAGAGACGGAGTAGCACAAGGAGGAAGCCGGGAGTCGGGGAGGACACCAGGAGCCAGAAGAGGACCCCAGGAGCCGGAGGAGGACACCAGGAGCTAGAAGAGGATACCAGGAGCCGGAGGAGGACACCAGGAGCCAGAGGAGGACCCCCGGAGCCAGAAGAGGATCCCAGGAGCCGGAGGAGGACACCAGGAGCCAGAAGAGGATCCCAGGAGCCGGAGGAGGACACCAGGAGCCAGAAGAGGATTACAGGAGCTGGAGGAGGACACCAGGAGCCAGAGGAGGACCGCAGGAGTCGGAGGAGAACACAGGGAGCCGGAGGAGGACACAGGGAGCCAGAGGAGGACACGGGACCGTCAGGGGTGATCGGTGCAGTGCTGGGGGCAGTCATAAGCACCAATCTCCCTGTATAGCTTTCAATAAAGCAGCTGACAGCCGCGGGAGGGAGAGGAGAGGCGGCTGTCAGCTGCTTTATTGAAAGCTATACAGGGAGATTGGTGCTTATAACTGCCCCCAGGACCGGCCCTATCATGGGTCCCACTGGGTCCGTTGGACCCAGTCAGAACTTTGAGAGGGGCGGCGAATTGAGGCCCAAGATTTTTATCAGCAGTTTTGTGTGTCATCAGTTTGCAGCGCTTTCTGGGCAGCATTTCCCCACCTCATACTGCTGCCTGTAGTGCAAACTGATGAATATGAGGAAGCGGAGCCTTCCCTGGGGGACGTTTCTTGCGTGATCGTGCTGTGTGCAATAACGTCATCAGACATCATCGCACTCGAACCCATGCAGGGCAGGCTGAAGCTTCTAGGTCGGTGGCTACGACAGACACAGGAGGACTGAGGACAGACAGTGGGTGTTTGGTGGACCGGCCCGGTGGTAAGTTATGGAAGAGGATAACAGTATATGTAATATTCGGCTCTACTGGCCTATCAGCGGCCCTGCCGGAAGGTTTTAGATTAGGCATCAAAGCATTTGCACGGGTACAAGTACTCGTGCAAATGCTTGGTATCGGCACCAATACCGATACTAGTATCAGTATTGGTGCAACCCTAACCACCACCTTCAGAAACACTCACCAGATAGAAGGGACCTCAAGTTATAAATGTCAGGTGTTCATTTTCACCGTTATCTGATAATGGAAGAAGAAAATCAGATAGGAAAACCCTTCTATTTTATAAACACTCTTTTCCATCATTCCAACTCCATCTTTAGAATTCCTCTCAATGTGGGAAGGATACAAAAATAAAATACTGTACTGCCTTCTTCCATATGTTTTATTAGGAATACTGAGTATACAGGTCATTAGACATGTGCGGTTCTTTTAGTTTCGAACATTTTGTGCGAAATAATAAATTATTGTATCTGAAATCTAATCTAATTTGAAAACAAATTTGAAATGTAAACATATTGCTGACTATTGCTGATTTCCTTCAAACACTGTATGTATTAGAATATAGCCATCCTTCAAAGCGAATAGAGTAAAACGGAATAGAATAAAAAATAAAAAGAATAGAATAGAAAAAAAAGAAAAGAATAGGATAGAATAGAACAGAAAATAAAGGAATATAAAAGAATATAATATAAAAAAAAAATAGAATAGAAAAAAATAGAACAGATAAGGACAGAATAGCATAACATGGAAAGAATATGCCATCTTCCAAAGTTTGAATTTTGAGTGTTGAATTTAGAATAGAATTGAATAAAATAGAAAGAATATAGCTGTCTTTCGAAATTTGAGTAGAATAAAATAGAATATAGCCATCTTCTGAAATTCAAATAAAAAAAAAGAACAGAATAAAACAGAATAGAACAGAATAGAATAGAGTAAAACAGAATAGGAAACAAAGGAATACAATAGAAAATAAAAGAATAGAATAGAAAAAAAATAGAACAAAAGTTTGAATTTCGAATAGAATAGTAAAAAACAAAGAATATAGCCATCTATAAAAAAAATTAAAGTAGAATAGAATAAAATAGAATATAGCCATCTTCTGAAATTCAAATTTTGAAAAGAATAGAATAGAATAAAATAGATTAGAATAGAAAAGAATAGAGTAAAACAGAAAAGAATAGAATAAAACCTGAATGAAAAATAAATATAATAGAATAGAATATAATAAAATAGAAAGAAAGATAGAAAAAATAAATAGAAAGAAAATTTTATTTCAAATAGAATAGTATAAAATAAAAAGAATATAGCGGTCTTCCAAAATTCTAATTTAGAATGGAACAGAACCAGCTATTCTTTACAATGAATTTGAATCGATTCAATATTTTTGCTTCAAATTCGATTAGAACACTTCAAATCCACTGGAAAAATTTGGATCTGGTTGAAAACAAATAAATGGAACTAAACGAATTGACATTCGTTACAATTGCCACAAAACTAAATTAGTAAATTAACAAATCGATCCGAATTGAAACTAAACTAATTTTTTCGTTCTGCACATGTCTACAGGTAAACCATCATGCACATTAATTATTCATTGGTATAGAAAATATAGCTTTCGGTCTTATTGGTTATTTAAAGTGGTTTCAAAGGGAGAAGGTTTTTTTTTTTTTACCTTAATACATTCTCTTTATTAAGGTAAAAAACCTTCTGCCTGCAGACAGTTTAGAAGGGAATTTCAATCCATGTATGGCAGACCCTGTTCAAAAGAAGTTAATCATTGGATGCAACCAACCAGCTGCTGATCAGTGTATTCTGTATATTATCTGTAACAGTCAGAATACAATGTCTCAATGGGGAGGATTTCTCTACCCACCTTGCTTGTGTGGATGGAGGAATACATTCATTTTTTCAGATCTGGTGCTGGGTCATCTATTGCAGCCCCAAAAAATATGTAAACTCAACATTTCATATTCCTGACATGTGCCTGCTGTACCATGCACTTATATGAGAAAGTATCCTGTTCTCTTTGTATTGCTTCCTTTGTATAAAATCCCTGGTGTTCCTGCCAGTCCATCTGCATTCCTTTTAAAAAGTGACCACACTAGGCATGAGAGCACAGCATGGTCAGTTTTCCGGCTGTGCTGAGAACTTAGCCTCCTCTCCTCCAATGATCAGACTTGTCCTGACACCCTCCCCCCCTGCACAGCCATTCACTGGGATGATCAGAGTGTTGCTGTTCCTCCTCCCCAAGCTCCTATGCAGCTGAGAACAGAGGGAATGTGATCACTTATAAAAAAGGGGGGGGGGGGGTGTTTATCATTTTTTTATTTCTATACACAAATATTTTGCCTTTCATTTCTATTTTAAACTGAATGGGTTGTTGATTACTTTGAGCCATGCTGCTGGGGGTGAAGGTTGCGGATACTGCTGTCCAGTAGGATGCAAAACTAGTTTCTATATATTTCTCTCATTAAATGCCTCCATAAAGAAGATCTTATTCTTTAACCACTTTCTGATTGCCCTATAGCAGTTTTACTGCTACAGAGTGGTGGCTGTGCGCAGGATCATATCTATATATATATATATATATATATATATATATATATATATATATATGTGATCTCACACTTCTGGGTAGCGGACATGAATGCTTGCCCCTAGAGGCTCACTCCTGCTGTGATGATTATGCAGAGTGGGTACCAGTGACTCGATGTCCACCGGCACCAGCCGATCGCTCGTTACACAGGCAGAATGGCAATCTGCCTACATAAAAAAGGCTGATTGCCATTCTGTCAGTAGGGAAGGCATGGATCCTGTGTTCCTGCAAAGCAGGGACATGGATCCATGCCTTCCCCTAGTAAAAGCACCTCCCCCACAGTACACAATAACTGGCTAGGCACACAGTTTGATTGCCCCTGATGTTACCCCTTCCCAGCCAGTGTCATTAGTACAGTGACAGTGCATATTTTGTAGCACTGATCACTGTATTAGTGTCACTGGTGCCCAAAAAGTGTCAAAAATGTCAGTTAGTGTCCGATTTGTCCATCACAATATCACAGTCCTGCTATAAGTTACTGATCGCCACCATTACTAGTAAACAATTTTTTAAAAATGTAAAAAAAATATCCCATAGTTTGTAGAAGCTATAACATTTGTGCAAACCAATCAATATACACTTATTGAGGGTTTTTTTTACCAAAAATATGTAGCAGAATACATATTGGCCTAAATGTATGTAGACATTTTTTCATTGGATATGTATTATAGCAGAAAGTAAAAAAAAAAAAAAAATATATATATATATATATATATTTTTTTTTAAATTGTCGCTCTTTTTTTGTTAAAATAAAAAATGCAGAGGTGATCAAATACCACCAAAAGAAAGTGCTATTTGTGGGAAAAATAGGACCAACATTTTTTTTGGGGTACAGTGCTGCATGACCGCGCAATTGTCAGTTAAAGTAATGCAGTGCCATATTGCAAAAAATGACCTGGTCATGAAGGGGGGGGGGGGTAAATCTACAGGATTAGTTAAACTGTAGTAAATGGAGTGAGGAATGGTAAGAACCCCAGTAAGTTTTTAACTGCTGTAGGCATCCTTGTTAGTTAGCCTCCCCTCATTTACTTTTTACAGGGATTAAGAAGTTCTAACCCCTCCAAGCTCGATTCCTGAAACAAATACCTTTCTTGTATTAACAGAGGCATGGACTCTAGAGAGAGAGAGATATCATTTTGCCCATGTATCACTATCAAAATAATTAGTAAGGCCTCATCTGGAATATGTAGTTCAGTTTTGGGCACTAGTTCTTAAAAAGGATATCGGGGAACTGGAGAAAGTGCTGAGAAGGGGAACCAAACTGATAAGAGGCATGGAGGAGCTCAGCTATGAGGAAAGATTAGAGGAACTGAATTTATTCTCTCTTGAGAAGAGGAGATTTAGTGCCAGTTCACACTAACGCGGCACGACTTCGGGGGCGACCCGTGAAGTCGCGTGCACTGCAACTTCGGCGCGACTTGCACGGACTTCATATAATGAATGCCTATGCAAGTCGCTCCGATGTCGCCCCGAAGTAGTACAGGAACCTTTTTCTAAGTCGGAGCGACTTGAGTCGCTCCTATTAGAACGGTTCCCGTAGCACACAATGACTTGTCACGGTAGTGTGAATGGGGTCTAAGGGGGAATATGATCAACATGTATAAATATGTAAGGGGTCCATATAGTGAACGTGGTGTTGAGTTGTTCACTTTAAGGTCAACACAGAGGACAAGGGGGCACTCTTTACGTCTAGAGGAAAACAGATTTCGTCTCCAAATACGGAAAGGTTTCTTCACCGTAAGAGCTGAGAAAATGTGGAATAGACTCCCTCCAGAGGTGGTTCTGGCTAGCTCATTGATTGCTTTAAAAAAGGCCTGGATTCTTTCCTGGGTGTACTTAATATAAATGTGTACTAATATTTATAGGTAAAGTTGATCCAGGGAATATCCGATTGCCTCTCGGGGGATCAGGAAGGAACTTTTTTCCCCCTGCTGTAGCAAATTGGATCATGCTTTGCTGGGTTTTTTCGCCTTCCTCTGGATCAACTGCGGGTATAGAATTGTGTATATGGGATTGTATAGTTGGGTTTTCATTACTGTTTTTTTTTTTTTTTTATTGGTTGAGCCAAATGGACTTGTGTCTTTTTTCAACCTGACTTACTATGTAACTATGAAGGAAACATCCCTGGCTGGAGTTTCACTTTAAGTTGTCTGTTCACGAAAAGTGATCTTACTACAGTTAGTAAATCTCTATGGTAAATCTTTATGTTGTTCTTTTACATTCATGTTTGACCTTCTGTTATTTACTCTCAGCTTTACCCTGGAACTATTAGCTTGTTGACTTTGACGAGAAAGTAAACTCGTTTTTTTGTATTTAACCCTCCTAACCACATTAGAAGACTATGATTACATCAGGGCAGGGAGTCCCGGCTATAAATGCCCCATAAATAAACATACACAGGGCTCATACAAGACACACTGAATACTTCCTCTGAACACAGAGCTGATGCAATCATAGATCACTAAACATTTGACTTTCCATACTCACAACTACCAGTTTTTCAAGAACAGATGACATGGAAAATGACCTAGATGTGATGGCAAACCTTGGCACCCCCAGAGTGCATGAGCATCATGGGAAATGTAGTTCCAAAACATCTAGGGTGCCAAGGTTCACCATCACTGACCTAGACCCTTGCGTGTATATTCACGCTGTCCTACTGTCATTTATTTGTTACAAAGCTAAAAAATAACTCTTTTATTAAAGTGGTTGTAAACCCTTACATATACCCAGTGAAGGGACTATACTAAGGTTATACACAGAAATTAAACAAATTCTCCCACATAAATTGTACCTATCTACACTATATTGCCAAAAGTATTGGGACACCTGCCTTTACACACACAAGAACTTTAATGGCATCCCAGTCTTAGTCTGTAGGGGTCAATAATGAATTGCCTCCTTCTTTAGAAGCTATAACAGCTTTAGCTCTTCTGGGAAGGCTGTCCACAAGGTTTAGGAGTGTGTCTATGGGAATGTTTTACCATTCTTCCAGAAGCGCATTTGTGAGGTCAGGCACTGATGTGAATAAGAAGGCCTGTCTCTCAGTCTCCTCTCAAATTCATCCCAAAGGTGTTCTATCGGGTTGAGGTCAGGACTCAAGTTTCTCCACCCCAAACTCGCTCATCCATGTCTTTATGGACCTTGCTTTGTGCACTGGTGCGCAGTCATGTTGGATCAGGAAGGGGCCATTCCCAAACTGTTCCCACAAAGTTGGAAGCATGAAATTGTCCAAAATGTCTTGGTATGCTGATGCCATAAGAGTTCCATTCACTGGAACTAAGGGTCAAAGCCCAACACCTGAAAGACACCCTTACACCATAATCCCCCCCTCCACCAAATGATTTAGACCAGTGCACACAGCAAGGTCCATGCAAACATTGAAACCTCCAACTGATATAAGAAGCTAGTGGGATGATTCAGCCTGCTGGTGCCCATCCAGCATGAAAATGTCTGTTTTCCTGGTGACGATGATAAGTAGGACAAACAGTGAGGGTGAAACTCCCCAGGGGGAACATGGACAGCAATAAATGCTCACAGTAGTTCCAACCCTGCTTTATAAAAAATGAAAAAACAAAAACAAAAAAAAAATCTTTAGATTTATATATTCTCTAATGTTCTGCAACTAAGAAAATGGTCTGGACTGGCCTACCAGCTATTATCACATAAACGTGTGATAATAGCTGATATTATCACATAAAAAGTGTAGCCACCATGCCTTAAGAAGGGATGTCTGTTTATATTTGCTAGGCAAATTTGGTAGTCAACCTGAGCTGAATTTTTAGTTCAGTTTTCTTGGGTCCATCCTGGGCTCTGGTTACTGTTTGCTTTTGACTGCTGCTGAAACATGTCCCCAATAATAAAGAGGCTGCGCTAATTAGTGGTACAGGCTGGGAGAGGGCATACAGTATCTCACAAAAGTGAGTACACCCATCACATTTTTGTAAATATTTTATTCTATCTTTTCATGTGACAACACTGAAGAAATTACATTTGCTACAATGTAGTGAGTGTACAGCTTGTATACCAGTGTAAATTTGCTGCCTCCTCAAAATTACCCAACACACAGCCATTAATGTCTAAACCGCTGGCAACAAAAGTGAGTACATCCCTAAGTGAAAATGTCCAAATTGGGTCCAAAGTGTCAATATTTTGTGTGGCCACCATTATTTTCCAGCACTGCCTTAACCCTCTTGGGCATGGAGTTCACCAGAGCTTCACAGGTTGCCACTGGAGTCCTCTTCCACTCCTCCATGACGACATCACGGAGCTGGTGGATGTTAGAGACCTTGCACTGCTCCATCTTCCGTTTAAGGATGCCCCACAAATGCGCAAAAGGGTTTAGGTCTGGAGACATGCTTGGCCAGTTCAGCAACTTTATACTCAGCTTCTTTAGCAAGGCAGTGGTTTTATTTGAGGTGTGTTTGGGGTCGTTATCATGTTGAAATACTGCCCTGCAGCCCAGTCTCCGAAGGGAGGGGATCAGTATGTCACAGTACATGTTGGCATTCTTGGTTCCCTCAATGAACTGTAGCTCTCCAGTGCCGGCAGCACCCATGCAGCCCCAGACCATGACTCACCCACCATCATGCTTTATTGTAGACAAGACACACTTGTCTTTGTATTCCTAACTTGGTTGCTGCCACACACGCTTAAAACCATCTGAACCAAATAAGTTCATCTTGGCCTCATCAAACCACAGGACATGGTTCCAGTAATCCATGTCCTAAGTCTGCTTGTGCACTCAACTGCTTTGGTCGACCATGGCGAGGCCTGCTCTGAGTGGAACCTGTCCTGTTAAACCACTGTATGGTCTTGACCACTGTGCTGCAGCTCAGTTTCAGGGTCTTGGCAAACTTTCTATAGCCTAGGCCATCTTTATGTAGAGCAACAAATCTTTTTTTTCAGATCCTCAGAGAGTTCTTTGCCATGAGTGGCCATGTTGAACTTCCAGTGACCAGTATGAGAGAGTGAGAGCGATAACACCAAATTTAACACACCTGCTTCCCATTCACACCAGAGACCTGGTAACACTAACGAGCCACATGACACCGGGGAGGGAAAATGGCTATTTGGGCCCAGTTTGGACATTGTCACTTAAGGGTGTACTCACTTTTGTTGCCAGCAGTTTAGACATTAATGGCTGTGTGTTAAGTTATTTTGAGGGGACAGCAAATTTATACTGTTATATATGCTGTACACTCACAACTTTACATTGTAGCAAAGTTTCATTTCTTCAGTGCTGTCACATGAAAAGGGATAATAAAATATTTACAAAAATGTGAGGGGTGTACTCACTTTTGTGAGATACTGTATATATTCAGTGAGTGACCTAGAGAAGTCAATCTTTCCTAGGCCTTCTGCGTGAGGGAGGGATGTAGCTGGCTGCTGGATACTCGCAGGCCTGTGCCTAGAATGAGGCCTAGGCTTAAGGCCAATCAATCAAAGGAATTCAAGCATCACATATGTACATTAATCTAATTGGGGAACTTGATATGCTGTTTACAATATTGAGGCTTGAAGGTCCTCTATATGTAAAGACTGTAATGGCACTTTTCCACTGCAAGTACCGGCCCGGCTCCACTCGGCATGCTTGGCCCAGCTCGGCTCAGTTTGCTTTTCCACTGCGTGGTACGAGTCGGAACCTTTCAGCACTGTATAGGCTCTACTCGGCTCGGTTTGCTTTTCCACTGTTGTAGTACTTAGTACTAAGTTGGTGGGATTACAACGATTCTCTGACCAATCAGTGGCTAGTAGTGACAAACAATCAATGCTGCATGCAAAGGATTGTGGGATATGGTATCCGTACGGCCTGCTTGGATCCCCAACCGAGGTGGTACTGTTTAAGTGAGCCGTACCGACGCCGTACCATGCAGTGGAAAAGCGCCGCCGTACCAAACCGTACCGAACCGTTCTAACCCGTACCATGCGGTACCATGCAGTGGAAAAGCGCCAAACCAATCCGTACCATGCAGTGGAAAAGCGCCTTAAGTACGCTCTGTCTCTCATATGGAGTCTGCCAAGTCCATGAGTGCCCTGTGCTCTAACCCTTTCTTCTAGAAGTGTTGAGTAGAGTCAATAAACTCTATTTCTTGTGTCAAAAGGTGACTGGTGCCCAACTGTTAGTTTTGGATAGAGTGTAGAAAGGTTAGAATGTGAAGTTTTTTTATTATTTGAGGCTTATTTCCTTTTCTGGGGACAGCATTTTAACAAACAAGAAGAGAAAATCTGCAACAGGTATTGAAACACAAGCTGACAGAGGTTCTAGCATTCCTCTAACTATCTAATGCTGGCCATACACAGAATACATTTCATCTGGTTCCTGATGAACCAAAATAAAATTTTCAAAATGGGGGCTTTATGGGCACCCGCCTGTGAGTAGGGTGCAGCGTGGTGTGGCGCCAAACAGGGATCACACAGAGGCCAAAGTAGATGACAACAGTGTGTTTATTGGAAGCTACAATGAGATACAACCAGGCCTGGAAAGTGGACACAGCTGTCCAGAGCACTTACAGAATCTGCAGCAAATATCTTACACTTTGGAGGAAGCCCACAGCTTCTGCAACGAGTAGCAGGAATGCGGCTTGGCCGGTCCACACCCAACTGGGGGGTTACTCCAAGCAGAGGATAGGCATACTCTCTAAGCTGTCCCTACTTCTCCAGAACTTCTTCCGAGCTCCAAACACTTTCCCTAACAAAAGGGAAACCTGTCCCTACACTCAACACTTACAAAATGCCCGCCAAACCTTAAATAGACACTGCCCTGACCCAAGACGGCCACGGGGTCAGTCAGGGTACCAGCATCCAATCAGATGGCTGCTTCCTTGACATTAGCAGGAGGTCGTGGAGGAATAAAGTCCCTTACCCCTTCCTTCCCCTCTGCACCGCGGCTAGAGCCTAGCGCCACCTACAGAAGGGAGTTGAGACTGCACCTGCCTACATGCCCACCTGACATCTTCTCATTAAAAAATCAAAGAAGCTGGGTGGAAAAATTGTTGTCCAAACAGCACCACTATCTAATCAGATGCGGGCATTGTTTGAGTATACAATAATGGCTTCGGCCACCCATGCTGTTTAGCTTGGATGGAGGAAGGAATCTGTTTTTTTTTGTTCAGCCCACAGACCACTCAGACAGGGAAACAAGCTGTGACATTGTAAAGATAAACTCCCCAACACGTGCCTGAAGTAATACTGATTACACCAAAGGAACAACTAGTATTGAGCCTCCCAACCGTCATGTGACATGAATATATGATTTACACACAAAGCATTTCTAACAGCGAATACATAAAAAATCTTTTTTTAGCAACGTGTCTGTATTATTATTATATGGCATGAATAATATGAAATTGCACTTCTCCCCCTCATATTTCACAGCATAAAAATAGATTGTAATAACAGCACTTGCCTTCACAAATGAGTTAACATTAAATTGAAAACTTGCAGAATGTAGTTACAGTGCTTTATCATATTTATACTCTTTGCACATCGTACACCGGTGTTCACACTCTTGTCTATTTGCTACAGGTGCTACGAGATGAAAAAAATGTGAGCAGGACAGCAAAATGCTAAATGAAAATGCTGTATCATATAATTGTGTCAGTCTAAATGGGTGGACAAGCAGTCATTAACAAGCATCAAACATTCAGGCTGACACACATTTAGACCCTGATGAATCTTGCAAAATGTACACATCCAATTGCATAATGTATACACAGTATGATATATCTATATATATATATATATATATACACACACACAGTATCTCACAAAAGTGAGTACACCCCTCACATTTTTTAAAAATTTATTATATCATTTCATGTGACAACACTGAAGAAATGACACTTTGCTACAATGTAAAGTAGTGAGTGTACAGCTTGTATAACAGTGTAAATTTGCTGTCCCCTCAAAATAACTCAACACACAGCCATTAATGTCTAAACCGCTGGCAACAAAAGTGAGTACGCCCCTAAGTGAAAATGTCCAAATTGGGCCCAAAGTGTCAATATTTTGTGTGGCCACCATTATTTTCCAGCACCGCCTTAACCCTCTTGGGCATGGAGTTCATCAGAGCTTCACAGGTTGCCACTGGAGTCCTCTTGCACTCCTCCATGACAACATCACGGAGCTGGTGGATTTTACACTCACTACTTTACATTGTAGCAAAGTGTGATTTCTTCAGTGTTGTCACATGAAAAGATATAAAATATTTACAAAAATGTGAGGGTTTTACTCACTTTTTTGAGATACTGTATATATATGGTCGACCAAAGAAGTTTAGTGCACGTGCTCAGCATCATATCCAGAGGTTGTCTTTGGGAAATAGACGTATGAGTGCTGCCAGCATTGCTGGCAAGATTAAAGGGGTGGGGGGTCAGCCTGTTAGTGTTCAGACCATACGCTGCACACTATATCAAATTGGTTTACATGGCTGTCATCCCAGAAGGAAGCCTCTTCTAAAGATGATGCACAAGAAAGCCTGCATACAGTTTGCTGAAGACAAGCACATTAAGTACAAGGATTACTGGAACCATGTCCTGTGGTCTGATGTGACCAAGATAAACTTATCTGGTTCAGATGGTGTCAAGCGTGTGTGGCGGCAACCAGGTGAGAAGTACAAAGACAAGTTGTCTTACCTACAGTCAAGCATGGTGGTGGGAGTGTCATGGTCTGGGGCTGCATGAGTGCCTCTTACACACAATACTCCTGTTTGAGCATCTACTTTTTACAGATGTTTTTTTTTGTATGTATTTGTGTATATGTTCGCGCAAATACGTTCGCACAATTTTGCGTAAGTGCATGAAAGTTTTTTCTCATGTTCTTGCTCTGTACTGTATGTAAATGAGCATTTGAGCTTATTTGCGCGTATTCGTGCGTATTTGCGTGCATTTGCACGCATTGAGGCTTAAATACTGCTCAAAAATGCAGATTTTTCTATTTTTTTTTTTACTGAAGAATGCACAGCGCTTGTTTACGTGCCTGTGTGTATAGGCACATTACAATTAATGGGCTGTATTTTAGCTCAGTAAAAAAAAAAAAAAAAAGCTGTACTGAGTTTTTTCAAGCTGTGAGATGCTCAAACAGGAGTATCGTGTGCAAGAGGCCTAACAATGCTGCTAAGGTCAGTCTGGAAAAAATGTAATAAAGAAGCCTAGGGCACCACCTGCTAGGCGTTAATGTTTATAGGTACAATAGATAAGTAACTATAGTAAAGTATAGTTATAAATAAATAAGGTTGAAAAAAGCCAGAGGACCATCAAGTTCAACCTCTATGTGTGTTATATCTTTGTTATATTTAAACATTGTGTTTTCCCCTTAAGCAACTCTTCTCTAGAGTGAATGATAATGTAATCTTCGTAATCGTTCCTCATAAATTAGGTCCTTCAATCCCCTTATTAACTTTGGTGCCATTCTCTGAACACTTTCTAGTTCAAAGACATGAAATATTCATGTGCCACATTTCACATCTATTTTTTGTTAGACCTGAACTTCATGGATACATACAAAAAATACTATAAACCGTTTACGCCACCCTCCACTGTGGAACGGGCACAGATGCATCTAATCCAAACTGATCAAAGGTGGCCTCCTCTACTTGGATTTGTTGGTTGGCCCTTAGGGATTCTAAATTTTTTTAAGGCCCTGACACAGTTATTACCACCAGTGCTTGGTTCCCTCACAACTTTTGAAACATACTTCCCATGTTCTCTCCCCACTTGGTTTCCCTGCAACTACTGGAAATCGTCCATGTCACCCTACATTGTGGAATGGGCACAGATCCTTAAAGACATTGGGGTTGCATTATGGCGCTTTTCCACTGCATGGAACTGAGCGGTTCGGCTCGCTTTTGTGCTTTTCCACTGCTGGTACCGCATGGTATGGTGTAGGAACGGTTCGGTACAGTACGGCAACGCTTTTCCACTGCATGGAACCTGAACGGTACGGCTCTCTAAAACAGTACCACCTCGATTGTGGTTCCAAGAGGTACCATACCGGTACCATATCCCACAATCCTTTGCATGCAGTCACTACTAGCCACTGATTGGTCAGAGAATCGTTGTTATCCCACCCACTTAACTTTAGTACTACTTTAGTGGAAAAGCAAACCATACCAAACTGTACCGAACCGTTCCAACACCGTACCATGCGGTACCAGCAGGGCCGAGTAGAGCCGAGCCGGTACTTGCAGTGGAAAAGTGCCATTACTAAAACTGAACTGTGCACAATCTGGTGCAGCTGTGCAAAAAAAAAAAAACAAAATTGGCTTTATTTATTTTTTGTCAAAGCTTAATTGAACAAGCGGACGTTAGAAGCTGATTGGCTTCAATGCACAGCTGCACCAGATTTTGCCCTCTCCAGTTTTAGTGAATTAACCCCTTTGTGTCTATTGATACCCAGGTGGCATCTGACCGAAATTAGTCAGAGATGGCCTCCTCTACTTGGACTTGGTATTTGGCCCTTAAGGATTCTGGATTTTTTAAGGTCAGTTATAAGCAGTGCTTGGTGCCCTCACAACTTTGGAACATATTACTCATTTGTTTTCTTTCCCTGCTCGGTTACTCTTCTACTACAAGACATTTTCCATTCCACCCTCCATTGCAGAATGGGCACAGATCCTTAAAGACATAAATTCTTTGGAGGCCCAGCCCAGATGGTATCTGAACAAAATCAATCGGAGGTTCCTTCCTCTACTAGGTCAGTTATAACCAGTGTTTGGTGCTCTCAAAAGTTTTGGAACATACTTCCCATTTGTCTTCTCTCCCAACTTAGTCTCCCCAGATCAACCTCATGCATGTTAAATTCCTTCATATCAGTGCTGCATTCAGTGTCGTCCCCCCCATACTATTTTCTATTTTGCATAATTTGACATCACACTATGCTTTTTTGTGTAAGTAAAGACATATTTGACCTATAAATATATACAAAAACCTAAAATGTTGCCTCGAAAGTCAGTAATTTTACTTCATTGACCTTAGCTGTATATTCCTGAAAAGTGCAACCAGCTTGTAGATGGAACTGCGGTCTCTTGTACTGCTATATTGTGCATTTCAAGCTCATATATTGAGACTCCAGAAGACAGAGTTCAAGTCTAGGAATACTAGAAATATCGGCAACCACAGGTATTTCATAAGTAAGGCAGACAGCTGTCCAAGATAAATAATGCAATGAAATCTAGAGCCCTCATGATGGGGAAGTTCCTAAACCTCAATACAACATTCAGAGAAAAAAATGATGGCTTCTTTGATGCTGAAATGTAGATACAGTTCCCAGGACAACAAACTCCAATGTCTTTTTAAAACCTAGGACTGTCTTTGAAGTCACAAATGTATGGGCAGGGGAACAAGCTTATGAGCATGCCCAACGTAATACTGATGACGTTGCACACCACTGCAGAAACTTTCAGCCACGTGCTATTTAGTGTAAAAGCTCTTGGCATGGTATGAGGGGGGGAAATATTAAAACTAATGCTTCTCAAGAATGGTATGTGGATCTGTAGAGTCAAAGACAGGTTGGTAACTTGTAAGTCCAAATGAAGTCCACAGAAATCAATATTTAGTCAGACTGCCTTTGTCTTTACAATTATAGTGCAGTTCAAAAAGCACCAGAGTTTGATTGCACCACCTAGTGTACTCTATTATCTAACACATTAGTTCCTAACCACCAGACCGTGGAACAGTGGTGGGCCTCAGCCTCCCTCCTCCTGGGCCTCAAGATAGCTGCAGATCCCCTATCCTCCCACAGTACCCCCCCAACCTCCCTTAGCAAGCCCCAGCCCCCCTCAACTAACCATCTAAAAGCCCCCAGTCTCCACAGTGCACAGTGCCTTCCAACCTCCCACAGAACGCCCCCCAGCCCTCTGCAGTGGCCTTTAGTTTGCTGGAAAGCCTCCAGACCCCCATAACGTGCCCAACAGTGTCCCACATTACCCCCCCTCAGACTCTGACCTTGACCCTACAAAGCCCCCAGCCTCCTGGAATTCCCCCTGCCCCCTCCAGAGACTCCATCCCCCACAGTTTACCTCAGCTCTCTCAAAAAGCCACATCCCCTACAGGGCTACTAGGTTTGTTGTGGCCCCATAATCCCCATCAGAACCCCCATTCCCCCCACAGTGACACCCAGCCCCACTCAGAGACTTCCGATATTTCGATACATATTGGGGTTGGTATACTAAAACTGGAGAGTGCAAAATCTGGTGCAGCTGTGCATGGTAGCCAATTTGCTTCTAACTTCACAGAGTTGGGCCAGATTTTTCACTCTCCAGTTTTAGTAAATCAACGCCATTGTGTGTAAACTTTTTCTTTACTGTTAGGCCCATAAGGTTTTGAAATCATTTATTTAACGGTAATGTTGAGAACCACTGCTTGAACAGACCTGATCACATTCCTCCTTCCCCCTTCCCCACTGGTCAGACACACCCCCTCTCTCAGCACTTCTGATGAGGGGTGTGGCAGTTACTCACCTATGCCAGTACAGAGCACTGGAATGGGAGAGCAGCAAGCAGCAGCAACAATCATTTTAGTGCTATTCAAACAAAAAAACAGAAATGATAAGATGTGGGCTGTACAGAACTGTAAAAAAAAAAAATTAGGAGAGACTTCAGTTGGGCTTTTTACTGCCACTTTCTTTTGATAACAACATCTGCCGCTGCTAAATCTTCTGGAAAGTTATCACCATATTAAAAGTTGCAACTTTATACATAAATATAAACTTATTTTTCTTTGGGATCAATGTGGATATGCTCATCGGCGGTAAGCAACAGCCGCAGAGAAACGTCAATTATTTTTCAGATAAGTATCTTGCACTGCTTATCCTGCATTACTGTCAGGGACATGATAGCTGAGACACTTACATGGTGCTTATCAAGAATAGGAAGTGTGTGTCGCTTGCACAGAGGATTCTGCCTCGGGAGCAAGGCAGCATTATCAAGAGGAATAGCAATGCAGATGAAATTCTCTCTGTGCCGCAGCCAATTCTCCCAGACTTTCCTCATTTTCAATGTTATGCTTTATCAGTGTTATTTTATTCTGATAGTCGCATTTCATCAGCCGCTCACTATGGCTCTGTGATGTGTTTCAAAGAATTTGGAACCTATACTTCCATTTCAGGCACGATGAAAGAAATAAATACTCCATATCAGGTTTGAAAATGCCATTTGGAAAGCTATTGATAAACTATATCTCCCATGTCTTTCCATCATTCGATGTGTTTCTTTTAGCAAGACAAGCAGGTTAAAGCTGAACTCAGTCCAAACTGTTAGAGACTCCTTGTTCATCCAGGGCAATAAAACCTAATCATTTTATACTCACCTTGCCACCTCTTCTTCTCCTCTCTAAAGTACCCAAGTGTCGGCACTCAGGGGGAGCAGTGACTGTACCCCTTCAATCATGTGACAGTGCTTAGGCTTAGGGAATGGCAGTAAGGCCCAGATAGGAGGTCACTTACTATCCCAAGGTCATAGGCACCAGAAATTTTGCATTAGCACCCATAGAAGAAGGAGCAGTAGAGTGTTGGAAAAGGTGAACATAAAGGTGTTCAGGGGGTTTCTGTACAACCCAAAGGTGCCCCAGCCCTTTCGAACCTATTGTGCGGGCCATGGGGTTCCTGCAAAAAGTAGTTTGTTTTCCTTTCTTAGGGGCTTACCCATTCCAGTGAGGGTAAAATATTAATACAGTGTTCTAATAATTAAATGGCTTGCTTTATTTTTATCACACTAACTCGTTATGTGTATAAAAGACACCTTTCCACAGAATCTTTTTCTTCCATTCAAACCTCACCATCATGGGCAAGACCAAAGAGCTGTCAAAGGACATCAGGAACAAGATTGTAGACCTGCACACGGCTGGAATGGGTTACAAGACAATTAGCAAGAAGCTTGGTGAGAAGGAGACAACTGTTGGAGCGATTATGGGGCAAATACGATCATGAGAAAAGTGAGGGATCAGCCCAGAACTACACGGGGGGGTTGTGAACAAGGCAGTTGGGACCACAGTCACCAAACAGACCATTGGTAACACAATATGCTGCCATAGATTGAAATCCTGCAGTGCCCGCAAGGTCCCCCTCCTCAAGAAGGCACATGTACAGGCCCATCTGAAGTTTGCCAATGAACATTTAAATGATTCTGAGAAGGATTGGGAGAAAGTGTTGTGGCCAGATGAAATCAAAATTCAGCTCTTTGGCATTAACTTGACTTGCCCTGTTTGGGGGAAAGAGAAATGCTGACTATGACCCTAAGAACACAATCCCTACAGTCAAACACGGAGGAGGAAACATTAAGCTTTGGGGCTTTTTCTCTGCTAAAGGTACAGGTCGACTTTCCCACATTGAGGGACCAATGGATGGGGCCATGAAATGCAAAATCTTGGATGAGAACCTTCTTCCTTCAGCCAGAACACTGAGAATGGGTCGTGGATCGGTCTTCCAGCATGATAATGACTCAAAACCTACCTCCAAGGAAACAAAGGAGTGGCTCAAGAAGAAGCACATTATGGTTATGGAGTGGCCTTGCCAGTCTCCAGACCCTAATCCTATAGAAAATTTATGGAAGGAGCTAAAACTTTGAGTTGCCAAGCGACAGCCAAGAAACCTTAAAGGAGAAGTATAGCCAAAACTTGTTTGGCTGTAGTGCTCCTATGGAGTATAATTCGTTTTGCACTCCTGTGACCAGTTTTCAGTGGAGAGCGGGCTGAAGTCCGCCCTCTGCTGACATCACAGAAGTCGGTCAAAGCCCCGTGTCATCAAGACAATGGAAGTCGGGACCAGCCAGTGCTTGGACTGACACCCGGCTCAGCCTATCAGTGAGCCGCTGAGAGCCTCTGCTGGCTGCACCCCGCCCCTCCACAGCCAAACGCTCCAGTGAGCGAGGAGGTGGCAGAGCGGAGAGCTGCTGACTGACAGTCAGTAGCTCTCTGCTCGAGGAGTGGTCAGAACTGAGCAATCGATGCTGTTCGATCGCTCGGTTCCCAGTGCAGAGGCACTGGGGGGCAGATGCAGCATCAGACCAATGCTGCATCAACCTAGGTAAGTATAACTGGGGTTAAAAAAAAAAAACTTCTCTTTTAAGGATTTAGAGAAGATCTGTAAAGAGGAGTGGACCAAAACCCTCCTGAGATTTTTCTGCTTGCTAAAGGCAGCTTATTTATCTATTTCACTTAGCTCCTGACCTTCCAATGTGGACTGGCATTTGGGGCAAAACCAAGCAGCCTGGGACAGAATCTTATTTATTTTGGGTATTGACTGTTGGCAACAATGGCCAGAGCGTTCTGAAATAGATCCAATAAACAATGCATTTTGTAATATTCACAAAGGGACACTGAAGCTGACAAACACAGCTAAAAATATACTATCATATGCCGCAAAAAATGTATGCGCAGTAAAATATTATAGACAAAGGCTATCGCCAGGCACCAAAACATAAAATATCCTGAAACATTTATAGTGCACTTGAAAGTTTATGTATCACGTAAAATAAATGCCTTTAAACCTGACTAATACTTGGTGGGAGGATATTAATAAGTCAGAATCTGTACTCACTCAAAGCTTTAGAAAGCATAATATTAAGGATTAAGCGACTGAAAGCATAACTAAGAACAAATACCATGCTTATAGTGACAACAGGGAATGCACACAAAGAAAGGTAATCGTATTATATCTATTGTACTCATTCTGACGGTTGGGTGACTTATATGACCTTGGCACACCCAGTTCAGCACCTGTCTGTTTTATGGTTTGTAAAACAGAACTCTATATTAATGCACTGAATACCCTCTGTACCCATCAGACCTCATGTAATAGTGTACGTTTGTTTAACCACTTCAGCTCCCACACCTGTACACCCCTTATGTATCAGACCAATTTTTTCATTCCTGTTATGCGCCAGTTTATTTGGTAAGAACGTTGCCAGTATCTAAAGAGTACCTTCACTTTCATGGGAATAAAATTGAAAAAAAAAAAAAACAAATAAAATAAAAGCAAACTATAAAAAAGGAATTTACAACTTGAGCTCCAGAAGATTTTACCCCCTTCATGACCAGGCCATTTTTTGCTGTTTGTCACTGCCCTACTTACTTTAACTGGTAATTGCGCGGTCACGCGTCATTGTACGCACATAAACTTTATAACGGTGCCCCATCATTGTTGGCCCATTTATGTAGGATGATTATACATTGCCACAATTCAAGCTTCAAACATAAAGATATAAAACTGTAATTTTTTTGTGAAGAATCAACAACAAGTGGGACACAATCATGAAGTGGAACGAAATTTATTGGATATTTCAAACTTTGATAACAAATAAAAAACTGAAAAATTGGGCGTGCAAAATTATTCAGCCCCTTTACTTTCAGTGCAGCAAACTCTATCCAGAAGTTCAGTGAGGATCTCTGAATGATCCAATGTTGACCTAAATGACTAATGATGATAAATAGAATCCACCTGTGTGTAATCAAGTCTCCGTATAAATGCACCTGCACTGTGATAGTCTCAGAGGTCCGTTTAAAGCGCAGAGAGCATCATGAAGAACAAGGAACACACCAGGCAGGTCCAAGATACTGTTGTGGAGAAGTTTAAAGCCGGATTTGGATACAAAAAGATTTCCCAAGCTTTAAATATCCCAAGGAGCACTGTGCAAGCGATAATATTGAAATGGAAGGAGTATCAGACCACTGCAAATCTACGAAGACCTGGCCGTCCCTCTAAACTTTCAGCTCATACAAGGAGAAGACTGATCAGAGATGCAGCCAAGAGGCCCATGATCACTCTGGATGAACTGCAGAGATCGACAGCTGAGGTGGGAGACTCTGTCCATAGGACAACAATCAGTCGTATATTGCACAAATCTGGCCTTTATGGAAGAGTGGCAAGAAGAAAGCCATTTCTTAAAGATATCCATAAAAAGTGTTATTTAAAGTTTGCCACAAGCCGCCTGGGAGACACCAAACATGTGGAAGAAGGTGCTCTGGTCAGATGAAACCAAAATCAAACTTTTTGGCAACAATGCAAAACGTTATGTTTGGCGTAAAAGCAACACAGCTCATCACCCTGAACACACCATCCCCACTGTCACACATGGTGGTGGCAGCATCATGGTTTGGGCCTGCTTTTCTGATGGAGTCTTCAAAAGACCTGAGACTGGGACAGAGATTTATCTTCCAACGAGACAATGATCCAAAACATAAAGCAAAATCTACAATGGAATGGTTCACAAATAAACATATTCAGGTGTTAGAATGGCCAAGTCAAAGTCCAGACCTGAATCCAATCGAGAATGTGTGGAAAGAACTGAAAACTGCTGTTCACAAACGCTCTCCATCCAACCTCACTGAGCTTGAGCTGTTTTGCAAGGAGGAATGGGCAAAAATTTCAGTCTTTTGATGTGCAAAACTGATAGAGACATACCCCAAGCGACTTACAGCTGTAATCGCAGCAAAAGGTGGCTCTACAAAGTATTAACTTAAGGGGGCTGAATAATTTTGCACGCCCAATTTTTCAATTTTTTTATTTGTTAAAAAAGTTTGAAATATCCAATAAATTTAGTTCCACTTCATGATTGTGTCCCATTTGTTGTTGATTCTTCACAAAAAATTACAGTTTTATATCTTTATGTTTGAAGCCTGAAATGTGGCAAAAGGTCGAAAAGTTCAAGGGGGCCGAATACTTTCGCAAGGCACTGTATATAGTGGATATAAAAAGTCTACACACCCCTGGTAAAATGTCAGGTTTCTGTGATGTAAAAAAATGAGACATAGATGAATCATTTCAGAACTTTTTCCACCTTTAATGTGACCTATAAACTGTACAACACAATTGAACAACAAACTGAAATCTTTTAGGGTCTTTCACATGGTCCGTATGTCCGTTTTTCATCCTATCTGATTGCGGGTGATATACGGACATAATGCATGTCAATGGGATTGCGGATGTCAGCGGATGACCATCCACTGACATCCGATTTGCGTCCTTTCCGATCAGTTCTGTTTTTTGGAACGGAAAAGAACCCTATTTTTCTTCCGTTTTAAAAAAACGGAACAGACACAAAAACAGATGTCAGTGGTGTCATCCGCAATCCCATTGACATACATTATGTCCGTATATCACCCGCAATCGGATGGGATGATAAACGGACATACGGAATGGACATTGCAGTGTCATCATTGTAAAAAAAAAAAAGTGCCTGAGCGGAGGAAAATACGGTCCGTCCCGTGTGAAAGGACCCTAATGGGCCATACACACTATGACAGGGGTCTTCAAACTACGGCCCTCCAGCTGTTCAGGAACTACAATTCCCATCATGCCTAGTCATGTCTGTGAATGTCAGAGTTTTACAATGCCTCATGGGATGTGTAGTTCTGCAACAGCTGGAGGGCCGTAGTTTGAGGATTTTCTGAAGACTTTTTCCTTTAGATTTACCAAAACCATATAATATGAGGTCAGACCTAAACACTTTCAATTTGTATGCAATCAGGCAGGCCCTTGCAGTACAAAGAAAAGGTAAATCTGAAGGAAAAAGTCTTCAGAAAATCTTATAGTGTGTATGGTCCTTTAAGGGGAGGGAAGTAAAAATAAAAAAATAAAATTATATGGTTGCATAAGTGTGCACATCCTAAACTAATACTTTGTTGAAACACCTTTTGATTTTATTACAGCACACAATATTTGCCCACTCTTCTTTGCAAAAAAACTCCAAATCTGTCAGATTGTACGGGCATCTCCTGTGCACAGCCCTCTTCAGGTCACCCCACAGATTATCAATGGGATTCAGTACTGGGCTCTGGCTGGGCTATTCCAAAACTTTAATAATTTTCTGAAAAAGACACCGCTCAGGGTGAGAGTTCCTCCAAATGACCTTGTCTGAGCACAGAAAGGGTGCTGGCTCTGTATGCATAACATGTAGAAACAAAAAAGTATCTTGACGGCCGCACTCCAATGCAATTCCCGTTTATTGAAGTGGATAAAATTCATACAGCATGCAGAGGTACAGGAACAAAAACAGCTGACGCGTTTTGCACTAATATTAGTGCTTAGTCATAGCTACAATGTGCATTATCAAACTCAAGATTTATATAGATGTAAAAAGCTAAATGGTATACACAATGACCCTGAGCTAGATCAGGTGCACTCCAAGTGAACAGACATCCAGGCTGCCAAAGCAATCAATGGTGATCAAAATGAACCCTTTAGGTAGGTTCATTGACACATCTCAAATCATTTTGCTATTTGCAAGCCCTATCTCAAGTTAAAACACATAAACATCTTGATATTATATTGTATTGTATTGTATTATATTGTAATGATTATAAATCATTACAGTGTATATATTTAAACCATCTCATAAATATGAGAAACACACAGATTCTTTCAAACAAAAAGCAATAAACAATATATATATACACATACAGCAGGGGTGTCAAACTCAATTTAATTGCGTTCCGCATCAGCATTATGGTTGCCCTCAAAGGGCCAGTTATAGCTGTAAGATCAGATGTCCAGAGCACCGCACGCACCCTTACATGAGATGTCAAGAGCCCCCCCCACCATCATAAGTCAAGAGTCACCCATCCTTCCTTATATCACAACGCACTCCCTTACCTTGTGCTACTGCCAGGAAGATGCGGGTGGATCTGGGAAGAAGAAAGTGCAAGGTCTGGAGGAGGACCAGAGGAGGGCTGGAGTCAGCTTACAGAGTCTGCTGAATACTGAGACAGGGGAGGCAGAGACAAGGTGGTGTTGTGGCTGCACAGCGAGGTGCAGGATCAGTAAGAGGAGTTTTGCCCTTCTCTCTGCTGCAGACTGCTGAGAAGGGGGGTTGGGCAAAGACAAGCCTTTTTACAGCAGCACAGAGAAGCACAGGATCTGGCAAAGGAGTTCTGTTCGCTCTGCTGCTGACTACTGAGACAGGGTGGGGGCAGAGGCAAGGGGGGTGCGGCAGCTGCAGGAAAGGTGCAAAGGCCACATGAAATGGCCTGGGGGGCTGCATTCGGTCCGCAGGCCTTGTGTTTGACACCTGTGAAATACAGTATCTCACAAAAGTGAGTACACCCCTCACATTTTTGTAAATATTTTATTATATCTTTTCATGTGACAACACTGAAAAAAATTACACTTTGCTACAATGTAAAGTAGTTTAGCTTGTATAACAGTGTAAATTTGCTGTCCCCTCAAAATTACTCAGCACACAGCCTTTAATGTCTAAACCGCTGGCAACAAAAATGAGTACACCCCTAAGTGAAAATGTCCAAATTGGGCCCAATTAACCATTTTCCCTCCCCGTTGTCATGTGACTCGTTAGTGTTACAAGGTCTCAGGTGTGAATGGGGAGCAGGTGTGTTAAATTTGGTGTTATCGCTCTCACTCTCTAATACTGGTCACTGGAAGTTCAGCATTGCACCTCATGGCAAAGAACTCTCTGAGGATCTGAAAAAAAGAATTGTTGCTCTACATAATGATGGCCTAGGCCAGTGATGGCGAACCTTGGCACTCCAGATGTTTTGGAACTACATCTCCCATGATGCTCAACCACACTGCAGAATGCATGAGCACCATGGGAAATGTAGTTCCAAAACATCTGGTGTGCCAAGGTTTGCCATCACTGGCCTAGGCTATAAGAAGATTGCCAAGACCCTGAAACTGAGCTGCAGCACGGTGGCCAAGACCATACAGCAGTTTAACAGGACAGGTTCCACTCAGAACAGGCCTCACCATGGTCGACAAAAGAAGTTGAGTGCACGTGCTCACCATCATATCCAGAGGTTGTCTTTGGGAAATAGATGTATGAGTGCTGCCAGCATTGCTGCAGAGGTTGAAGGGGTGGGGGGTCAGCCTGTCAATGCTCAGACCATACGCCGCACACTGCATCAAATTGGTTTGCATGGCTGTCATCCCAGAAGGAAGCCTCTTCTAAAGATGATGCACAAGAAAGCCCGCAAACAGTTTGCTGAAGACAAGCACACTAAGGACATGGATTACTGGAACAATGTCCTGTGGTCTGATGAGACCAAGATACATTTATTTGGTTCAGGTGGTGTCAAGTGTGTGTGGTGGGAACCAGGTGAAGAGTACAAAGACAAGTGTGTCTTGCCTACAGTCAAGCATGGTGGTGGGAGTGTCATGGTCTGGAGCTGCATGAGTGCTGGGGAGCTACAGTTCATTGAGGGAACCATGAATGCCAACATGTACCGTGACATACTGAAGCAGAGCATGATCTCCTTCCTTTGGAGACTGGGCCTCAGGGCAGTATTCCAACATGATAACGACCCCAAACACACCTCCAAGATGACCACTGCCTTGCTAAAAAAGAGGGTAAAGGTGATGGACTGACCAATCATGTCTCCAGACCTAAATCCTATTGAGCATCTGTGGGGCATCCTCAAACATCCACCAGCTCTGTGATGTCATCATGGAGGAGTGGAAGAGGACTGCAGTGGCAACCTGTGAAGCTCCGGTGAACTCCATGCCCCAGAGAGTTAAGGCAGTGCTGGAAAATAATGGTGGCCACACAAAATATGACACTTTGGGCCCAGTTTGGACATTTCCCATTAGGGGTGTACTCACTTTTGTTGCCAGCGGTTTAGACATTAATGGCTGTGTGTTGAGTTATTTTGAGGGGACAGGAAATTTACACTGTTATACATGCTGTACACTCACTACTTTACATTTTAGCAAAGTGTCATTGACAGAGGCGAAACAAACAGTGGCAGATACCTATTACAGGGACGAGTGCAGTATTAACAATGAATGTACTCAGTTTATCTCACCGTTCTTTCAAAGACTCAGAAGTGACCTTAAATATCTAAGGGTTTAAATTGTTGCCCAACCAGGCACTTTGATTTGTTTGGAACTATTTTGGATGTAAATAAATTAGCTTGGTCACTTACGTTAAGAAAACACTATTTTGGTGTATCAGAGGGTGGTGAAGAGTCCTTTAGAAGGGTTGTTCCTTACAGGTGAGTCACCTCCTCCTCCACTAATATTTTCTGATGTTTGTGCAGTACAAGATTTGATGGATTTAGCTCATGAATCATGTCCTTGGCCTGAAGACCCTGTTGGTAGCCATGTTATGGTCCCTTTTAAGTTAAGATCTGACTTTTACCCTGTGGGTTCATGGGGCAAGGACATGGATTTGTTCCAGAGATTGGTCGAGCAGGATTTGACACACTTGGCTCTTAATTTGTCAGGTGGTCTGAGTTTTGATAACCTTACTGGTCCCGAGAAAGTGGTATTGAAGGAACTTAGTAGTGACGTCAGCATTGTTATAAGAGATGCTGATAAGGGAGGTTCTGTGGTGGTCCTGGATTCTGAAACGTATAAATGCGAGGTTTTGCGCCAGCTATCAGATATTAATACATATGTCAAGCTTAAGGGTGACCCCACATTGTCCTTTAAAAAGGAATTATCTGCTTTGTTGGATAGAGCAACAACAGTAAGGATCTTTACTCAGAAGGAGAGGAATATGTTTAACCCGGATTTTCCAATTATGCCTGTGTTCCATCACCTTCCCAAGGTCCATAAGGGATTATACCTACTTAAGGGCAGACCCATAGCTGCAGGCATAGGGTCACTTAATAAATGATTTGGTGAACGGTTTGACTATTAGTTACAGCCTTTAGTTTTTTTTTTTTTTTTTTTATTTAAAATTTTCAAGTTTAACAAAACAATGGATAAGGTTATACATGTATGCATGAATACAACAACAATTCGTGAAGAGGATTGGGGGCAACCTGCCCACTGATAGCGAGCAGGGTAGGGAAATTCTGAATGGGGGAGGGGTCCAAGCTCCAAGTCCTAGGGTTTGCTAGGGAAGGGTCATGGGGGGTAGCTTTCGTGGGAGACTCATGGATCGTAAAGATGAAGGGATCTGGGGGGGGGAGTCCAAAACATTGGCGATGTAACTTGAGAAGACCTTCCATTTGGCGTTGAAGGCGTCGGCCACATGTGGGGCCGCAGAGTCCGTGTTGAGGCGGTCAATGGAGTGGAGAGTGGTTAGCTTTGACCGAAGCATGGATAAGTGAGGAGGAGAGGTGGCTATCCATTGTTTCAATATCAGACGTCTGGCGATGAGCAATGTGGTCAGGATCCAAAGGCGAGGTGAGTCGGCTGAAGTGTTGGACCATTTCTGTAGACGCTTGTCCCAGTAACCGAAGAGCAATAACAGAGGGTCTTTTGGTGCGGATACAGTGGTTACCGTTGTTATGAATGCTAAAACCCGGTTCCAGAATGCAGAGATCGGAGCACACAGCCTTTAGTTTTAAACCTACCAGTTTTTCCTAAGGATACTAAACAACTTTTAGGTAAGCTAAGGGATTTTAGGTGGAACGAAGAATGTAGATGGATTACTTGTGATGTAGCGAGTCTCTAATCGTCTATCCCCCATGATCTATGCCTTCGGGCTGTGGCTTTTTTTCTTAAGAGATCGGTTGAGTATTCCCTTGTCCACCAGGAGCATATCTTGCTTGGCTTACAATACTTGTTGACACAATTTTTTTTTTTATATTTGACCGGGACTGCTATCTCCAGAGGTGCGGGGCCTCTCATTTGCCAATCTCTACTTGTTTTATTGTCGCTATATTGATGATTTACTGTTTGTGGTCTCTAGAAACATTTTTGATCTGGATAATTAGCTTTCTTATATGAACGACAACGATCTTAATTACGGTTTATGGGACACTCTGATAGTGTATCTATTGATTTCTTGGATGTGACGTTAACAGATGAGGACAACCAAGTGACTTCTAGTTTGTTTAGGAAACCGTCGGCAGGTAGCACGCTTTTAAGAGCAGATTCTAGTCATCCTAGCCCTACCATACAAGGTATACCTGTGGGCCAATTTTTGAGGCTTGGCGTATATGTAGTAAAGACGCTGACTTTGATAAGGAAGCAATGGATATGACCCTTAGATTTAGGGAGAGAGGTTACTCTGGATCCACTTTAAATAGAGCTATTAAGATTGCAGTTGACACCCCACAAAATAATTTATTAAAAGAAAAAAGCTGTAAAGTAGATCACATGCGATGTCTGTGTGATGCGATTTTAGCCATACAAAATGTATGGCTGAAATCACACTGCATTCGCACTAAAATGGTGCAGGACCTTTTTTTTTTTGGTTCGCACTGGAATTGGATCGCATTGGTGTCTACACCTATGCGATCCGATTTCTGCACCATTTCACAGTTCGCACTGCGATCTACGAACCAATTTGGGGGTGTCATTAACTTTACACTAACACCCCCAGCGATTCGCAGATCTCAGTGTGAACGATTGTGCGATTCTAGTGCGATGCGGGAACCAACACTGAATCACATCGCATCAGTGTGAACCATGACTAAGCAGTTGTTACAGCAACAGTTTTTTCCTTTTGGGATAAAGGTTTTATATTTTATATAAACAAATAAAATATTATAATTTTAAGCACCCCTGTCATTGGTAAATGGTTTGTTTCAACAGAATCACAAACAGAACAGATAACCAAGTAAAAACTAAAGAAAGAACTAAATGCAACCATCACATTCTAAGAATTGGTAAGCTGCAATATAATAAACATAAACTTTTGGGTTTAATACTGCTTTAATTCTTGCCACATTGCATGCTTCTGGCTCCGTTCACATCTTGGTGTCCTGGATCGCGGGGCAGAATCACTGCGATTCTGCCCATGATCTCGAATCATGGCAAATCGTGGGATACCCATGTGATCCCCGTCACTTCCAATGGCACCCCAGACGAGGTGCGATTTTGCCAGCCCAATGAATCGCGGAAAAATTGCCATAATTCGGGATCGTGGGCAGAATCACAGTGATTCTGCCCGCGATCCAGGACGCCAAGATGTGAATGAAGCCTGAAGCATGCAATGTGGCAAAAAATTAAAGCAGTATTAAACCCAGTGGCGGCTGGTGCTCCATCAGTCGGGGGAAGGGGGGGTTGGGGCGACAGACGGACCCCCCCAATCACTCCAGCCCACACCACCATATCCCCCCCGTGCCAATTTACTTACCTCCGTGGGACTGACAGGCAGCGGCGGCAGCTTCCCCCTCAGTCTCCATGTTCCCTCTTGGTGGCCATCTCCTATCTCCTTCTTGGCCAATAGGATGCCTTCTCCAATCGGGAAACAGGTCTCAGGCTTCCTGATTGGCCGGGAGGAGATTCAGTGTGGCAATAGAGAATATGAATTTGCTATTGTCACACAACTGGGTGGGCTCAGGGTGCAGTGCTCTGTGCCCCGAGCCCACCCTTTTTTGAAGCCTATTAGAGCCTCTGGCGCTAATCACGTGCTTCAAAAAAAAAAAAAAATGCCCCATTGGAATCCATGCAACCGGCGCATGTAGAATAGGGGGCGGACGCATGGATGGGGGGGCGGCGCCCCTGATGAACGGGCCGCCACTGATTAAACCCAAAAGCGATTTACCATGATTCGGGATCGCGTCAATTCTGTCCACAATCCGGGACGTCAAGATGTTAACAGATCCTCAGTATTCATAGCACAATATCTGGGAGCCCAACCACAGGATATCTATGCTGACCTTTTTCTGCTTCGTCCACATGTTCTTTCAAACATAATAAAAGTTGAAAAATTGGCTTTGCACTAAACTTCTAGCTTAAGGTCGCCATGACCTGCTCTGGATGTACAGCGCAAATTAAAAACCCTTCCGAAAAAGGGGAAAAAAACAGCATGCAACATATTAAACTGTTAATAAAAGTCTAATAAAAGCGCTAACACCCTTCCTGTTAGTCTGTTTTATTTCCACATAGAACGCATGACCCCTATTAACCACCTTCTCTAAACATTTAGCAACTCCCGGTACCACCTGCTAATACAGATTCATTGCACCGTACACGCAGTACAGTTCTATGGCCGTGTCATTATTGGGAGGATTTTCAAAAATTAATTGAGTTCACCTAATGTCAATGTAGAATCGTCTCCCTGGCTCAGCCGCTTCCATGCAAAGTCCGCTCTGCTTGTATCTACATGCCCACTATGTGATTTATCTGTAACACATCTCCGGCAGCCTTAATTGTTATTCTTCGCAGACATTTAATTGAGATTTGTTAGTATTGCAGCAATATCGGGAAATGTAATTTCAAATGTGACATAGAGGAACAGAAAAAACATGTTCGGGTCTCCTCCAGCCAATCAACAACATACAGGCGGTCCCCGGGTTACAAACAAGACAGGGACTGTAGGTTTGTTCCTAAGTTGAATATGATTGGAAGTCAGAACAGATACATTATTTAAGATTAGCTCCAGCCAAAAGAATCATTTTTTACGTTTTTTGGATAGCACAGGGAAGGGTTACCACTAGTGACCGATCGATACCGATATTTTGGCCATTGAATATCGGTATCGGCCAATATTGGCCGATATTTTTGTACATTTAAAACATTTTTTATTTTTTCTTGACAGGTACTGTTGTGGAGGGATCTGGGGATCTAAAAGACCCCAAACCCCTCCTTTGCACCTAAAAGCATTCAAAACGCCAAGTTTGGCTGTTTTGAATGCTGTCATTTTTTTTTCATTTGGCCCTGAGTACCCAGAAGTGATGTCATGACATTACTTCCGGGTTTTTACATGGAGACCCAATCAGAGCCGAATGCGGCCTTGATCGGGTCTTCAGCAGCCGTGCAGGAGGGTTGCCGGGTCTTCCGGTGGGACGGGAGACCCGGGCGAGCCGCGGAAGGCGGCGGGAGCGTCCCCTGGCTCCTTGTAATGACAGCCGAGCGGCTTCTCAGCCACATCAGTTGTCAATACAAGACATCCGACCGTCGGCTATGGTCGCCGGTACCGGGGTGATGCCTCTAGCTGCAGGCATCACTCCGGTATAAGCACTTTCCGAAATATCGGTAACCTCAGGGGCCGATTCCGATATATCGGGGAAAGTGCAGATCAGCCCTCGATATATTGGCTTTGCTGATAATCGGTCAATCCCTAGTTACCACCCCTGTAATGTTTGTTTTTCTGTTTGTGCCCCTGTTCAGAAGATTCACCTCATTTTCTGTCCCTATGGCAATTGGATTTTGAAAATTTTGGGTTGTGGAAACAAGGCTTGGTGATAAAGGTTCAGTGGAGACACCTTTTCCCCATGAGAACTCTTCCAGGTGTGAATTTCCCTTCCTAGGGGGAGATTTCCTCTCACTTCCTGTTGTCTCCCTCCGTTTGTAAGTAGGAGTCGTTTGTAGGTCAGATATTTGTAACCTGGGGACTGCCTGTACTGCACTTTGGGGCCCCCTCTATCTGCTGACTGTCTCTAAATTCATATTTGACATTGTTACATAGTTAGTTGGGTTGTCAAAAAGTCCACCTAGCTCCCTTAGTCTAGTACACTCCATTAGATCTAATTAGATAGAGATAAGACTAAAGTCCCCCAGATCCTCCTCTTTTCTGGTCCCTCTTCAGTGCTCCTGGCTCCTCCCTCCTGTTGGGTGCCCCAAAAGCAAGCAGCTTGCTATGGGGTCACCCAAGTCAAGCTGCTGCTCTGTGTATCCATTCGCAATTTAGACCCGCCCCCTCTCATTGGCTAACTGACTTTGATTAACAGCAGTGGGAGTCAAGTGCTGTGTCTCAGCCAATCAGAAGGGAGGTTCACAGATGTCTGAGGCACTCCTGGACATCGCTGGATCGAGATAGGGCTCAGGTAAGTATTAGGAGGAGGGGCTGCTGCTGCTGAATTTTTTTTTATCATAAAGTGGATGAAAACCTGATTCATGAAATTTGATCTGGGCACATCTATCTGTAGTGCTTACTTATCTCTCTTCAAAGCCCTAAGTCCCGTGGCTTTCTCCAGCTCAGATCTTCTGTTATCAGCATGATAACTTCTGGCAAGTTCTCCATCAACTGAGAGTAAACCAGCCTGAAATTTGTGTCGGGTGTGCGCTATAAATAGATTAGCAGGGTATATGTGAGGATTTATATCAACATTAATGCATAGAATGCATTAAGATGAAAAAAGCCTTCTGCCTTTACAATCACTTTAACCACTTAAGCCCTGGAAGATTTTACCCCCTTCCTGACCAGGGGGTTTTTTGTGATTTTTTACTGCGTGACTTTAACGGACAATTGCGCGGTCGTGTGACGCTGTACCTAAACGAATTTGACGTCCTTTTTTTCCCACAAACAAAGCTTTCTTTTGGTGGTATTTGATCACCTGTGCGATTTTTACTTTTTGCGCTATAAACAAAAAAAAGAGCGTAAATTTTGCAAAAATAACAATATTTTTCACATTTTTTTATATGAAATTCCCCCCCAAAAAAATGTAAAAATCAAAATTTTTTAACATTTTTGGCCAATTTGTTTTCTGCTACATATGTTTGGTAAAAAAAAAATCGCAAAAAGCGTATTTTGATTGGTTTGCGCAAAAGTTATTGCATTTACTAACGAAGGGAAAGATTTTTGTCATTTTTGGTGTTTTTTTTTTTTTTAACGGCGGTGATCTGCGATTTTTTTTGCGGACATTGTGGCGGACAGATCGGACCCTTGACTGACATTTTTGACACTTTTGGGGTTACCAGTGACATTACTGCAGTAATCAGTGCTATACATATGCACTGTTACTGCAAAATGACACTGGCAAGGAAGGGGTTAACTTTATTGGGGAGGGAGGGGTTAAGTGTGTCCCTAGGGGCGTGCTTTCTACTGTGATTGGCTGTGGCTACTAGTGTAGGAACAGTGATCAACGGCCCTACATAGTAGAACCGTCTGATCACTGTTTCTACACAGGGGAGAATGACAGGCGGCTTGTTTACATCAGCCGCCTGACTTTCTCCCTCTGTACCGACGATCGGCGCGCGCTCGCCCGCTATTGGCTCACAAGGAAGTGACAGGCAAGTGACGTACCGGTACGTCACTTTGCCTGGCCGGGGCTGACCGCCGCAGTATATAGTCGTGCGGCGGTCGGCAACCGGTTAAAGTGTAATTCCACTTTTGTTGAGGAAAAAACATTCCCCTCTGAGTGATCTCTGTACATTGCAGGGATTATAACAAACTTTGTTGCAGATTTCTACCTTTTGTTATTCTAAAGAAATCCCTGTGTGCTCCTCTGTGCTGAGTGGGTCTAATGGGAGTGGTTTCATAATTATCTATCAGCTGTGCAGCTACAAAGCTGCATGAGGAACGCTGCTGGGCCTGCATCCCTTTAGACGTGTTCCTATTAGGAGTATCTCACCAAAAATGACAGAACCCCTCTCCACCGGGGTAGGGGGGGCTGTCGACCAATACGGACGCCGTGACTCTGTTGGTCATTGGCGTCCAGGCGAGACGTTTAACTCGCAGGGTCAGTCCCCGTCCAGTGGGACTATGTCGCGGCCGACCCAGCGCGGAGCTATGGCCTGCACGCGCTCGTAGGCTGAACTGGGGTGACCACTGGATCTTAACATCCAGCCCGTCGCCCAGTTACAGCTTGCTTGCTTGAAGATCTCCAGGAAACTGGAGAAAAAAGCTGTCTAAAAAAAATCTTTCTAAGAAAAAAATCCTGCCAGGACCGAAGATCCTAGCAAGGCATCTAGGTCCTTACTCCTAACTAGACAGAAAAAAACTGATTTGCTGTAGCAGAGAGAGAGAGGATATACCCTCTGGGACTGCCCCTAAGGTGTGGCCAGAATGTTTTCTTTCCTGTCTAGTCCTACTCCTGTAGAGGGCAGCATAACCCGAGTTGTTATTAATTAACGAGGACTACGTCTGTCAATGAGCGACAGAGAAATATATATATAATATAGTGCAGGGATTCCCAAACTACAGCCCTGCAGCTGTTGCAGAACTACACATCCCATGAGGCATTGTAAAACTCTGACATTCACAAACATGACTAGGCATGATGGGAATTGTAGTTCTTGAACAACTGCAGGGCCATAGTTTGGGAATCCCTGATATAGCGGATTTAATTGTGACTCAAATCATATTGTAATTGAATTTTATAAAAATTACCTTTCCTTTTCAATCTGCAGCCAATGTAATTTTCTGAAAATGCAATGCAATATGGCTACCTGGAGGTGTTCTGTACACAGAATGTATACTGACCGCCCCCTAGAAACATAATTTCCTGCTTGGCTCATCCATGTCTTTATGGACCTTGCTTTGTGCACTGGTGCGCAGTTATGTTGGAACAGGAAAGAGCCATCCCCAAACTGTTCCCACAAAGTTAGAAGCGTGAAATTGTCCAAAATGTCTTGGTATGCTGACGCCTTAAGGAGTTCCCTTCACTGGAACTAAGGGGCCAATCCCAAACCCTGAAAAACAACCCCACACCATAATCCCCCCCCCTCCACCAAATGATTTAGACCACTGCACAAAGCAAGGTTCATAAAGACATGGATGAGCGAGTTTGGGGTGGAGGAACTTGACTGGCCGGCACAGAGTCCAGACCTCAACCTGATAGAACACCTTTGGGATGAATTAGAGCGGAGACTGCGAGCCAGGCCTTCTCTTCAGCTTCTGGAAGAATGGTCAAACATTCCCATAGACACACTCCTAAACCTTGTGGACAGCCTTCCCAGAAAATTTGAAGCTGTTATAGCAACAAAGGGTGGGCCAACTCAATATTGAACCCTACGGACTAAGACTGGGATGCCATTAAAGTTTATATATGTGTAAAGGCAGGCGTCCCAATACTTTTGCCACTATAGTGTATGTCAAATAATTTCCCTTTGGGATTAATAAAGTATTCCGATGATTACTAGGGATTATCCTGGCCTTGGCCCATACTTTGTTTAATATCATTGACCTAATATGGCCATGTTGAGTCATTGTGAGTTGCCTTATAGGAAAATTGCTGTTGAAATGGTTTGGTGACAGGGTATCTATAACATGTATGTAAAGCACCCCACGCCCTTTAGAAAAACATAATAGCAGCTGAACTCAAAACACTGGAAGGTTTCATCATTACGGCGTACGCCCCCTTGAAGACGCCGTAATGACGAAACGCGGCGAGAGGAGCTAGCCGAACGTCATTGCGTCACACCTGGAAGCTTAGAGGTTGGCCATTTTTCTGGTTATCTATAGAAGCCACATCACTGCCGAACCGCTTTTGATGCCTGTTATCTGCTTTTTTTACCTGTACCTGGGTGAGTGCATACCCTATGAGTTTTAAATAAAATAATTTGTTTTAAGGATAATGCACTATGGGCCTATTTCTTTTTAATTTCTCCCCGATCCATGAGGTGTAAAGTTATTCAAGGAGGATTTGGTTATCTGTTATGCACCATCTCAGTGATATGTTTGGAGACTGAAGACTGATAAGGCTGTGTTTTTCTTATGGAGGTTATGGCCTGAGAGGGTTTTAGCGGTCCCTTAACCACTTGCTGCCGTAACCCCGCCATCCTCTGGTAAGAGTCAGTGTGTGGTAGCTGGGATTTCACTTCATTTCGTGTTGACTCACATGGTGGTGATAATATGCTGACCCTTCACCTGCACTCCTTGTGAATTTTAAATATGGACTTTATATAACCATACATTATCATCAATATTGTTTTTTTGTATAAACTAGCGCTGCTCTATGTACCTTAGGGTATCTGTAACAGATCCCCAATACTTGGACCAAGTATTTCTGTCTTGATGCAGTGACCTGGCCCCTCAATTCCCCCCAAACATCAGCTTAACCTCCCTGGCGGTATGATTATGTCAGGAATTACATACCAAAAGCGGTACAATTCTTTTCATGGAAACTTGGCGTTATGTATTATAGGCCTACAATTCTTAGTAATTACTGACTTAAACCTGACCAAAACAAGACTCTAGTAGACATCCCAGATGTGATAAATTTGAAACACAAACACATGAATTATAATCGAATCAATAATATTATTTTATTATTTAATATATAATATATATAATAAAATTATATTATTGATTAGATTATAATTCATGCATTATATATTATATATAGATATATGTGTGTGTGTGTATATATATATATATATACACACACACACACATATATATATATATATATATATAATATATAATGCATGAATTATAATTGAATCAATAATATAATTTTATATATATATATATATATATATATATATATATATATATATATATATATATATGTGTGTGTGTGTGTGCATATATATATATATATATATATATATATATATATACCGGTGTGTATATATATATATATATATATATATATATATATATGCGCATATATATATATATATATATATATATATATATATATATATATATATATATATATATGCATATATATATATATATATGCATATGCATATATATATATATATATATATATATATATATATATATAATATAAAATGTGTTTTGTGTTTTGTGCAACGTTTTTTTTTTTTTTTTTTTTTGAATTTCCCTCCCTAGTTCCGCTCCCATGCAGCATTGCTGCTGCAGGGAACGGGACTACGAAGTGATCACACCGACGGAGGGACGGAGGAGCGGCGGGACTCTCGGCTGGCGGTCGCAGCAATGAGAGATCATCGCTGGATCGCCAGGATAAGGTAAGAGAACACCGCTGCGCTCTCTGCAATCCACCCCGAGCGTGACTCGGGGATACCGCTCCTGATATGAAAAATCAACCCCGAGTCACGCTCGGGATTACCGCCAAGGTGGTTAAGCTCGATGAAGGGTAAAACAAAAGACACTTTATTCAACAACTCACTTCCAATATATACAGTCTCATGTGTTTGATTGCATTATCATATGCAAATGCAATTGTGTACAGAACATAGTCAACATACCTTGGTCACCTGGAAAGAGACAATAGGTGAATGAGACTACAACATTATCATAATTAACTCAACAAACAACAAGCCCAAAACATAGCCGAATATGCATTCCACTGCTCACTCCACCTCTAAACAGATGAAAGCAAAAGACATAGGCTCTCAGACTGCCCGTCTCCATTTTCAACATACCTTATTATAACTTAAGTGTCAGTTCACATCCCCCCAGTATGCCATAGCTGAGTCTTATGTCATTAGCATCTGTTTAGTCTCTCATGGTGTTAAGTCCTTTGTTGTAATATGCAGCTTAGGCCCAAAGTCTGTGTCGCTTGGGGTGACAGGGACTTGAATTCAAAGTAACAGTACTCCAAGGGTCCCCCAGCATAAACCCCCATCCAGAGCCGCGCTCCCCTACAAGCCAGGGCCGTAGTCCGTGGGCAGGAGGCTGGCCTCCACACTCCTCCAGTAACCCTTGATGAACGTCCCAGCAAATGGGCGTTCGTCACAGTATCTTTATAGAGATACAGCGCAGAAGGATCTTCTCCATATGCCTGCACCTCTGCATGTTCTCTGCTTCGTCGCTACATCAGGATGGATGCAGCAGCAATGTAGCAACCAGAAGGGGGAGCCATAGCAATAAAGTTATCTGACACACCAGGAAGTGTATCTTCGGCTGCTCCAGCTTTTCATTTGTTGTGATTATTTTCTATTTTTTATTTAAAAAAACATACAATCTAAGGCTGTGACGACAATCCTTGGAGGGTGCGCTCATACTGAGTCTTCTCCTATTACCCTTCCCTTTCACATCCAAACTGTTAAAGCAGAAAAATCTGCAATTTAGACTGAAAATAAATAAGCGTGTTTTACTTGTGTTTAGACAGCCTCCATCAAATGCTCAATTATTCCGGAGCTGGCAGGATTATAAAAATAGATAGATGCCGCAGAGTGGAATTGCATCTATCTGTATCCTAATATTGGAGCTGAAACACTTTATTGTACAATTTCTATCCGTGTTATTCGGAGTATTATTACCGTTCATATCACTAAAGGGAACCTCTAATCCTGGCGGAGAACTCCATTGTTGGGATGAATGAGATGACGGGACATGGGCAGAAATGTGTCTGTCTAGTTCAACAACTGCTGACTTTACCTGGGCTTCTAGAAGACTCAGAATATTTCATCTTCATCAGGGGTAGACTGACAACTTTTGAGCCCTTAGCGCACTGCAATTGCGTGCATTGCACATGGTTGCTGGGAGCTAGGAAAGCGGCCCAATTCCTTTATATGTGCTTGGCGGGCGCTACGGCCACTGAAAGCGACAGAGGGTAGAATTCCTGTTTCAGCCATGAAAGCATTGCAGCTCCGGCATATGTACACCCTCGGTTGCTGGCTCTGCAGCCAAAGGGGGAGCAGTTAAAAAGAGACTCAATCTCTGGGTTTTACCGCCCCCCACCCCTAGTGTGAACAAGCCCTAAGTGTCAAATTAGAAAGATGACAGAGCAGCTGTCATAGTTCAGTCTCCCCGACTCTGAAGCTGAAGAATGAAACTCAAAATAAAAACAAAAAAACCAAAATGAGGGGACAAATATAATTATCTATAGGCCTGCACAACTACAATACAAATAACAGTCTTATTTGGGCACAGCGTCGCACGACCGCACAATTGTCAGTTAAAGCAATGCAGCGCTGTATCATGGGGGGGGGGGGGGGTAAATCTTCCGAGGCTGAAGAGGTTAAAATTCTAAATATGTGGATTTATAACCTTGGAAGAGGACAGGGAAAACACAGCATGCTTGCAGTATAATGAAGGCTATATTCAATTATTTTACCAGCATATATTTTCAAAGCAATATTCTGCATTCAGATTAGAGGGAGTTCTACTTTAAGTGGCTTCTCTGTGCATTCAGATATCCATTATTCCCGTCTCCACAGCGATTTTCTCCCCCGGCAGAGTACATCAGACCTGTGCAGCACAGCAAACACTCTGACACTCTTCCTCTCAGCGATGCGTTTATCTGCAATGCAGCTGGGGCTTGACACAGATGAGGAAGGTTGATCTTTTTTTTTTTTTCTTTAGCAAGGACAATGAAGAGGACATTAAATCAGGTGTAGAGTGGATATATTCATGTATTTGATATTTATAACAAAAGGCAATAAAAGGAAATTCTTGGTGCATTGTGCGGCTTATGATGAAAGATGGCTGACTCAGAGGATGTGGGGTGATATCATCAAGGCTGCAGCCTACGGGCTGCAATCCACCAGGCCCAGTCTAAAGCTGGGAGCAAATTTCAGGCCCTGGGCTGAGAACCTGGCCCAAATTCCAGCCATGAGACCACTGACGGGACTAGGTCATCTAGAGCTCAGGGCATGTACGCCAAATTGGGCCCCCCAAGATGTATGAGCATTATGTGTCAGCAAAAATTCCCCCCCCTCCACAAAAAAAAAATTGAGCGCTAATCTGCATGCTTAGCTCAAATTCTCTCATTCAACATATGCTCCCAGCACAATCCCCCACCCAAAAAATACCCTCCCTAGCACAAATCCTCTACTCCTAAAATGTCTTCTCTGAGCACAAATCTCCCCCCCCATTCCAAATCCCCTCCCCTTTTCTAGCAAAAAAAAAAAAACACCCCCCAAATTTCCCCTCTAAGCACAAATGCCCCCAATCATCCCTACTAGCACAATTCTCCTCCCCCCCCCCCCCAACAAAAAAAAAAAAAACATTGAGCACTAATCTGCATGCTTAGCTCAAATCCTCTCATTCAACATATGCTCCCAGCACAACCCCCCCCCCCCCACGAAAAAAAAAAACAAAATCCCCTCCCTAGCACCAATACTCCTAAAATGACTCCTCTGAGACCAAATCCCTCCCCATTCCTAGTAACACCCCCCAAATTTCCCCTCTTAGCACAAATGCCCCCCAATCATCCCCACTAGCACAAATCCATTCCCCCCAAAAAAACAATTGAGCACTAATCTGCATACTTAGCTCAAATCCTCTCATTCAACATATGCCCTCAGCACAATCCCCCACCCCCCCACCAAAAAAAAAAATCCTTCCTAGAACAAATCTTCTACCCCCTAAAATGTATTCTCTGAGCACAAATCCCCCCCCCCCCATTCCAAATCTCCCCTCCCAGCATAAATTCCACCCCCACCCCCCAAATTTCCCCTCTGAGCACAAATGCCCCCAATAATCCCTACTAGCACAAATCCCCCTCCTAAAAAAATTGTCCCCACCTAGCACAAATCCCCCCCCCCACACACAGTATTACCTTTTCTGGCACAAACCCCCCTAAATCTCCCATCCTAGCACAAATCCTCTTCCTCCCTCTCCTCTCTCAACACAAACATCCCAAAATCATCACTCCTAGTACATCTCCCCAAATTTCCTCTCCAAGAACAATTCTTAGGTCCGCCCCCAAATTCCCCCTCCCAACATAAATCCTCTCCCCCCCAAACTCCTTGGGGTCCCTGAGAACCTCACATGATACCATAATGCCCAGGGCAGCTTCCTCTTCTGCCCACCCCTTGTCCTGGCTCTGGTTGGCAACTTCCTGTCTGACATTCTTCAATCTAAAAATCAAAGGAGTCGAGCGGAAATTTTTAGGCAAACAGTGGCTGCATCCAATCAGGTCTGCCAGAATTTAATAACCACCAGGGATGATTCCTCCATCCATGCAGTTTAGTGTGAAATTAATAGATGAGCCTCGCTCTTAGGAAACCCTACAGTGTATGTGTAGCCCCCTCCTAGTGTAGGATGCTAGGTAAATCTAGATTTTGGCTGCTTCTGTAATCAAGGGAGCAGTAATCACTTGGTATGGTCTGTTAAGGGTTTCATAGGCTTGAAGTTTGATTGCTTCCCTCTGCCTCCGATAGAAGCATCCAAAGCTTAGGGAGGCAAATTCAAACAGCCAATATGAATATTTATCAAGCCCTGGGGTGGTGTGCCCAGGAGGTGGACTGTGAGATGGTAAATAGCCTGGAGCCCTGAGGAGACTGTTCTTTTCCCTGTCGGGGAAAGTTCCAAGAGCTTCAGGGGGCTTCTTGCCTCTCATGCAACGGCTTAGTTACTGTTCTGCTGAGTCTCAGGTGTTGCAGGGCTGGAGACCTGGGGCTAATCTGAAGCTGGATGCAGGATTTCTCTACAAGGAGATTGGGTCTGGAGAAGGAGAGTCTCAATCACTGAGCCGTGTTTAGAGTAAGCCGGCGGGAGTCAGCTGTCCTGGGGACTTATGAGTAAAGACACTAACTGACCCCCATTGATTGTGTAGCACCCTAAACAATGCTTGCTTAACCTGCTGCTAAACCTATAGCTGTGCAGTTGTACAGGATAGATTTGCCTCATGGTCTTCAGCTGTGAGGCCCTAGACCAGGGATCCTCAAACTACGGCCCTCCAGCTGTTGCGGAACTACACATCCCAAGAGGCATTGTAAAATTCTGACATTCACGGACATGACTAGGCATGATGGGAATTGTAGTTCCTGAACAACTGGAGGGCCATAGTTTGAAGACCCCTGGTCTAGACTGTTCATATTCACAAAGAGAACAGTGTCCTCAGAACATTGTCTCTGAACATTTCGGAAAATATCCCATATCCCAGGAGGGGCTCTCCTGTTACAAGTTCTACAAGTAATAAATTACAAAAAGACATCCCCCAAACTGTTTATTAGAGCCGGAGTGAATGGATTCTTGCTTGGGTGACTGGTGGCCTCTGTACTGTTTTCAGCTAAGAACCAGTTATTCCAGTGGCTCGTGCGGTGGTAGCACTTCATATAGCTAGCTTAAATGACACCATTGTGGGTGACTAAGTCACTGTCCATGCTCTGTGGCTCCAGTCAATAACCTGGCTGCTATACTATAAAATGGCCTGGATGTTACTGGGCTAAGGAGAAACTCTCAGAACAGAAGGAGGACCGTTGCAACCTCTGAAACGTGTTGACTTTTCCAGTTGAACAAAAATAAAATCTTATTCTGGACTCTTACAAGTGTAATGGTGCTTCTATTCTCTAATGCCTCATTTCCACTGAGTGGTACGGTACGGTTCGGAACGGTACACCTTGCGTTTCCACTGCCAATAGTACCCTTTCATGATAGGCGTGGTGTAGCAGGAAAGCTGTGATAGACGATTCTCTGTCAACCAATCAAAGTTCTGCAGAGTGTAGCTCCACCCTGTTGGTACGGTACTAATGTGCTTGGTACCCCAACAAAAGGGTCCCAAAAAAGTGGTACGGTACGGTTCGGAATTAGGGTACCATTTACAATGGAAACTGCATAAATAGCGTACCGTACCGAACTGAACCGTACCAGAAAGCTCAGTGGAAACGAGCCATAAGATGCCTCTATGTTTCTCTCAGGTTCACGCACAAGAGTCCTAGAGATTTCTAGAGCTGCTTGCTAAATCCCACAAAACACTAAATAATACAACTGCTCAACATTCCTCATTACTACAACAACCTTGACAGATGTCCCTGTGTGAGAACTGTCTCTCATTATCACCCTATAGCACAGCCTTTCTCAACCAGGGTTCTGTGGAACCCTAGGGTTCCTCCAGAGGTTGACAGGGGTTCCTTGAGCAATGGCCAATTCCTGTTTCTCAGATGAGTAACCACTGACGCAAATGATCTTTTAGCTATTTGCAAAGGGGGGTTATCACCAATGATCACAAATGTAAAGAACATTCTTTCCAGTGGCCCCTCACGCTAATGCACTGTGTAGATATAGTATTTGTTAGTAGGGGATCCCTGAGCCTGGAAAGGTATTCCATGGGTTCCTCCATGTTAAAGTTGAGATAGGCTGCTCTAGCAAATCTGAAAAGCCCAAATAACACCAGCAATGTTCAAATGTTGGATCATCAATTTGTTTATGGGCCACCTCAGCCTAAATTTTATAAAAGGATCATCTGAAAAACACCAAAATGCCGTGATATGATCAATATTTTTTTTTTTTTTTGAAAGTGTGTGTAAGGGTTGTCATAGTATGGAATAAGCTCTGCAATGTTGTTGTTTTTTCCTCTCTATAAGTCCTGGTAATTATTGTTAGAAGTACAGAAGGTCATAGGAATTCCAAAATTGTACAGTTGTTTCTGGAACAGGGGCTAAAAGGAAATCTTCCCATGAAAAAAGCTCTGCAATGTCACTCTTCTGAAGTTCAAAGTGTTGTGCAGGTTCAGAGCTGCCTAGGACATGTCCACCATTGGGAACTCACATATGTGCCCCTCAGATAGTTCTTTTTTATTGCTGTGTCCCCTCTCTAAAAGTCCTGGTAATTTTTGTTACCAGCACAGAAGGTGATGGAAAATCCAATATTGTATAGTTGTTACTGGAACAGGGGCTAAAAGGAAATCGTTTAATAAAGATACTTGTTCTGACAACTAAGTGCTTGTGCACACAAGTGGTTGGGAGCGGTAAAACCCCATGTCTTTTCCACTCCCCCTTTAGCTGCAGAGACCATGGTCAGGTGTTAAAATGGAAGTGAGGTAGATGGCGCTGCCAATATTAAAAGGAAATGTGAATAAATAGATATAAATTGTAAAATCCCAAAGTGTATAAGACCATAGGACACAGGGCTGGAATAAATATAGGTAAAATGGCAAATAAAAGTAGCCAGGTATATAAGATGATATCAGAAAGATTCCAAGGCAAATCAAATGCAAATACTAAAATTAAACATTCCAATAGATAAAACAAGGTGCATTAAAGTGCAGAAATATGATGTGGTGCAGAAATCTATAAAGTGCAAAAGGTGAGAATAATAAATAATTGGCCAAGAAAGACTTGCCAAAAAACGGAAAATTGAATAAAGTGCAATAATAAATAAAGTGCACAAGTGGAGTAAATGGCAAAAAATTGCCAATCCCACAGAGTATTAATGGGTGATAAGTGGATAAATGAATATTCCAAGAGTATAATTTAATAAAAAATGATGAGCAAAATAAGTGAATACATAATCCAATATTGGTGTTAAAGTGACAAAAGTGGGAAACGTGATTCAAATAAATATGTAATTCGTAATAAATAACTAGTGGTCCAGGAGCAATGTCAAAGTGACCAGTGCTGTGAGCTCAAATGAGCAATATATTGTGGCTATAAAGGTAAAAAAGGTCCAAATGGTGCTCCAGGGATGTTAGCCCAGAGATTCAGGGTGGATCCTAAGGTGGTCCGTTTCGTGGGGTGCAGGTGAAGGGTAAGGAGTGCCTCCCTTATGATTATGCCAGCACTCACCGGAACTCCGTACCCCTACAGGGGTAAACAGCGTTACAAATCTCAGGGGGAAACTGGGGGTTCCTCTCCACTATGGACTTTAGAATAGGGTTATATAGCCACAGGACCTTCTCTCCAGATATATATGTATAAGGACTCCAGGGGACATCAATAATATGCCAGGGTGTGCAAGGAGGTATTTCCGGACCATATAATGATAGAAACCTCACATAGTGAAGTACAGTAAAGCCAAAGCGTTTATTTAGGCAAGGTGTGTATGCTTGCTGTGGCAGGAATGATTCTCTCTGTCTCTCTTGATGGGCGCTACTGGCCATCGTCTGCGACACATTCAAGTGAATAGCTTTGCTCTGCAACCAACTATAAAACTAGTGCTGTACTAGTGACTTCATATACCATACATAATACAATCCTCCAATGTATAATGGGTACTTGAACACACATCAGTGAAACAAAAAAAATATACATAAAAAAAAAAAAAAATGTGCTTATACACAACACCATCAACTGAACAGCTTAAACATAGTGTTAAATGTGTAAAAAAGATAAACAGTCTCTCCTTAAGACCCTTGATCACGTTAGGGACAATCACAATTCTGTTTTAATCCTCGGTGGTATTAAATCCCCACACCAGATTATGTGCTCATAAAGTACACAGGGTACAACCTTAGTGCTCTCAGAACTCTCACCTCCAGAATACTAATCACTCACGTGTATAAAAAACCATCAGGGTCTCTCTACTCCTTGAATTGGACACATCCAGGCCTCCTACCCACTAGGGTCTTGGTGGAATCCACAACTGTTTCAGGCAATAAAGGGTGTGTGGTCCCTTTAAACCTCTTAATCATTAATTCGCCCAAATACTTTGAGCTTATAAAAAGGTTATTCTAGTGTAGTATTTACAGTTAAAAGACCAATTTACTAAAAATAAATGCACTCACAGTAAAAACTATTTTTAAAATGGTGTAAACACCATGAGAAAATACCAGTACAAACTTCCTTGTATGGCACACTTGTAGGTCCACGTCTCCTCGCTCCGCCCCATGTGTTACGTCACGGTCACAGGCAGTGAATGCAGTTTTGCCACGCTAATGTGGGGTCCAACGGTTTAAAGAAGGGGATGGGCAGGAGTCGGAGATACAACACTTCCTCACCACCTGTCAAATGCTCTCTGAAGAAACCAAAGCTTGTGTGAACAAGTTCTAAGTAGGGATTATCTTTAACCTTAAAGAGATTTACTTTACTTGTATCCTCAGAACAGGATATGAAAGGAAATCTCTTCAGTAGGACACAAACAGAAGAAAATCTATGCAAAACCTAAAGGGTTTGCTTTAGCTATAGTTTAGGCAGGTTGTTTTAGATATACCGTATTTTCCGGCGTATAACACGACTGGGCGTATAAGATGACCCCCCCTCATTTTCAAGTTAAAACATAGGTTTTGGGCTATACTCGCCGTATAAGACTACCTCCCTTCCGAAGCAAGGCAACACCATTGAAAAACATCAGATTTCTCATAGATCCCTAGTACTGTAATACATGTAATCTCTCATAATATCTCCAAGGTACCCTAAGTATAAGTATTACTGGTAGATGTAATCTCAAGACGTTGGCTGTGCGGGAATCCTGTACTGGTATACCGTATGTACCGTAGCTTCGGCTACATACAGTGTACTGCGCTGAGCCAATCACAATGTATTCTATTATTTAATGCAAAGCCTGCTCGGATTGGCAGAGTCAGAGAGGCGGGCTGATGTTACTCCGCCAATCCGAGCAGGCTTTGCATTCAATATTAGAATACATCACTCTACGTGATTGGCTCAGCGCGGTATACTGTACAGGATTCCCACACAGCCAGCGTCTTGAGAGATTACATCTACCGGTAATACTTATACTTAGGGTACCTTGGAGATATTATACTCGGCATATAAGACGACTCCCCATTTTTGGAGGATTTTTTTGAGGTTCAAAAGAAGTCTTATACGCCAGAAAATACAGTATTTATTAAAAAAAACATGATTATTGCTTTAGTTTCACATTAACAACCATGATTTTTGGAAACACATCATATGAAACCTTTTATGGGTCAAACTAACAATTCATACTCTCCCAGCACAGTAAATAACTTGCGTAGCTTGCATATTAATTCAAGCCCATTAGATTTGTAAATGAGTTCTACTCTTCCAAAGGGTTTGGAAGGTCAGGGAAAGCAGCTTATGACATAATGCAAAGTGACACACTTATTGGATTCCTGGAAGACAAAAACTAAAAAGCGCATCTCACCCCGGCAAAAGATTATTATAGTGAAGGAGAGGACATCTTCCGTCAGGAGTCAACCTCCCTCCCCCCTCAAGGGATGGTGTCATATTCTAGGGGTATTAAAACACGTGTGCCTTTTCACAAAGCTGCTGATAGTTACAAGCACAGAAAGTTTAATAGGCATAAGTGGTCATCTAACACCAAAACGACATGGAAGTACAAAAGGTATTAAGCCGGTTTCCATAACAAACTGTATTCCATAACATTAATTGTCTAGAACAATTGAAGGCTCCTGATGGTTGACTTGTTTTCTGATCTCTGATTAGTAACCTTATGGCGAGGGTTCTGGTATCTTGTTTGATTTGAAATACTCTCCCGCATCAATGTTTAATTACAACCGCTATCAATTACACAATTATGAAGAGAGCAAATTAAGGCGAACTTGGATCTAATTAAAAGGCAGGGTATTGTTTCAAAATGATGAGCTTTCCAAATCACTAAACATAACCATTTAACACTTTTACCTACTCTCCTTGTAATGGGAGAACGCCTAACGTGCCGTCAGTTGTCTGAAACCGCAAAGTATCAAACCTAAAGGTCAAATGCGACTTTTTATTTTTGCATTTTTCTTACAAAAATTTTAGCATGTGATTTTTCAACTGAGTGGAGGTTCATGGAAGTGTTGATGTCACTGGGGAAATCGCTGATACTGTAAGATGTAGTCTGAGCTGGATCATCCACAAAGCAATCTAGGCAGATTGCTAGGGTCTGAAGATGTCTAGAGGGCTCAGGTAGCCTAATTGGTCAAAACTGTACACCTGTCTGTTAATTGAACTTGTAGTAGTAGGTGACTGGTGTCTGATGGGGCTGGTATTTCCAATAAAGACAATGCAAAGTGGGCCATGACCAGTGTTGGGGGTTACAAAGTAACGGATTACAGTAACTACATTACTTTTTTTGGTAACGAAGTAACGTAACTAGTTACAATACTAATATTGGTAACTACACTACTTTAATAGGCTATAGGAACGCGCTTTCCTGCGTTACCCAAGCCGTGCGATACAATCATTATTTCGAAGAATAGAGAGGGATGAAGTTTATGACTTTTTGTTGCACTTTATGTTTTATTCTGTTTTTTCAGGTTTTGTTCTCATGTTTCCCAAAGCCTGTGTTTATACAATAAACTCTATGCAGAAAGAGTGTCATGTATCTTCTTCTACACGGTCAATTAAGAAAGAGGAAAGTAAATTAATAAGTAGTGAAGTTACTTTTCAAATGCAGTAACTAGTAAAGTAATCTTGTTACAATTTAAAGAAGTAACTAGTAACTAGTTAAATTTTTTGAGTAACTACCCCAACACTGGCTATGACCATTGTCATCGTTATCAATGTAAACTGGGGTCCAAAGCTGCTATCATGTCTAGAGCGCCATTTCTCCTCAAGGCCCCTTTCAAACGAGGGGTCAGATCGGATCCACCTGTCTGTTTTTCAAGCAGACCTGATCAGACCCTCCATTCTCCTCTATGAATAGTCAGATGTTAACAGGCTTGTGTCCATTTACACCCGGCTACGTCTGATCCATCAAAGACAAACGCAAGAGGATCCATTCCCCTCCGTTTGGCTGGAACGGACAGCCACTCCATTTACATCCAAATGCCCATAGAGCAGAGCAGGCTGTCCTTGTGGCTGCCTGGGTGCTGCTTGGTCCTATTGTCCAGCACCAAGTCTGGTACATGCCCCGACACTTGGTCTGCTTACAAATACTGCCTCCATCAACACTTTGGCCTGGAAGCTGTTTATTAGTGGGTTTAAACATGAGAGCTGCAAGATGGGACCTGTTATATGGATAATCAAACCCTCATTACACTAGCAGTATAAGTAAAGACGGTGGCTTTCTTTAAACCATGCCCATGACACTGAAGATTGTTTGTGACAGGCTGACTATGATTGAGTGATGGCTAGTATGTCTATGGATAGCATTTAACACCCCTAAGTAATTCAGGGGGGATACCTAATCATCTGGGTTGAATTTCTTGGACTAATTATTTCCATTTCTAGGCAGTATCACAGAATTTCTTCACCCTGTCCTCCAATTACTTTTACATCCATGGTCAGGTGATACAGGTAAAAATCCTGTACTGAAAGAAATATGGAAGCAGCAATATCTTCTGAAAATTCTAGGTTTTCAGTAGTCCGAAAGCACATTTTGGTCCTTCAGTGACAACTCTACTCTTCTATAGATACAGTACAGTTAGTGTTGTCGCCATAGGAAAAAAAGTGTAGTACTTTAAAAGGTAAGACATGGGAAAAACTTTTGAAATATTACATTTTTTTCTTTAGATTAAAGCGGAATTGAACTGTATCTGAGCACCACAAGCTGAAAACACTATATAATAAACTTTGTTTTTAAAATAAGAGTAATTCATTTTTTAATAATCAAAGTAAGCTCCCTCATCCGTCTTATACTTTGTTTTGTTGTGAAATCATTTTGAAAAGTCCCATCCTAACATTTCTAGCTGAGGCCATCTTGAGTAAGGGCAGATGATTCACGTAGCATTTACTTCCTGGAATCCATCTACCTTTAGCTCAGTGATGCAGACAGGGGTGGGTGCTTAGCTAAGAAAACACCTGTCAGTAGAGAAGGCATGGATCCTGTGTTCCTGTAAACCAGGAATAACGATCCATGCTTTTCACTGGTAAAAGCATCTCCCCCACTACACTGAAACACCAGCTAGGCGCACAGTTAACAGTTCGATTGCCCCTGATGTTAACCCCTTCCCAGCCAGTGTCATTAGTATAGTGACAGTGCATATTTTTAGCACTGATCACTGTAGTAATATTACTGGTCCCCAGAAAAGTGTCCAATTTGCACTGTGTCACAATATCGCAGTCCCGCTATAAGTCATTGGTCACTACCATTACTAGTAGAAAGAAATAAAAAATTCCATAAAAATATACCATAGTTTTTAGACTCTATAACTTTTGCGCAAACCAATCAATATATGCTTATTGGGATTTTTTTTTACCAAGAATATGTAGCAGAATACATAGTGGCCTAAATTAATGAAGAAATTAGATTTTTTCAATTTTTTTATTGGACATGTTTTATAGCAGAAAGTAAAAAAACTGAATTTTTGTAAAATCTTACCTGTAAAATTCCTTTCTCTGAGTCCTCCGACAGTCGCCGCCTCTTCATATTCGTCACTAATGGGGTTATTGACCTTTGCTCCGTAGGAGTAGCTAGGCAACCGAATATATTAATATCAAAGCTTTTAGTATATCCCACCCCCAGGGGGTGGTCCCCTCAGTCCATACCTCCCTGCTTCCTGCATTTCCAACTCAGTTTTAGTAGCATAGCAGTAGAGTACATAAACAAACCCCAAAAGAGGGGCGGGGGCGGCGACTGTCGGAGGACTCAGAGAAAGGAATTTTACAGGTAAGATTTTACAAAAATTCTGTTTTCTCTTACGTCCTCCGACAGTCGCCGCCTCTTCATATTCGTCACTAATGGGGACGTCCCATAGCAGTGTAGACATGAGGGGTGGGAAAAAAAAAAGCAGCCGCGCCTAAAGCAACACAGTACCCACATCAGAGAAAGGAACCTTACCAAGGCAAGAGAACCAACTGGGTAACAGGAAAACGTGCTCAACAGGAGCAACAACCCAGGAAAAAAACAAGTAACCTAGGGGTAAAAACACCCCAACAGCCAAGGGCCCAAACAAGGGACCCTAAGGCACTGCCGCACCAAGAACTTTACGGCCAAAGGAAGCATCTGCCGATGCCTGAACATCCACTTTGTAAAATTTTGAGAAAGTGTGAACGGACGACCAAGTCGCCGCCTTACACACCTGGGCCACAGAAGCCTGATGACGATAGGCCCAAGACGTACTCAGAGACCTGGTAGAGTGCGCCTTCACAGGAAAAGGAGGAACCTTCCCCTTCAAAGCATAGGCTTGCACAATGGTCTGTCTGATCCATTTGGCGATGGTAGCAGCCGACGCCGCCATGCCCTTCCGAGGTCCCTCAGGGAGGACAAAGAGAGAATCCGACTTGCGAAAGGATTTTGTCGATGACAGATAAACCCTGATCGCCCTAACAACATCCAAGGAATGCAAGGCCACCTCCTTCGGATGCTTAGGCTTCGCGCAAAGCGAAGGCAGAACAATATCCTCATTGAGGTGAAATTCCGAGATCCTCTTCGGAAGAAAAGATGGGTTAGGGCGCAAGACCACCTTATCCAAGTGAATCACCAAATACGGAGATTTGCAGGACAAGGCCGCCAGCTCCGACACCCTGCGAGCCGAAGTGATCGCCACCAAGAAGGCAACCTTCTTGGACAACAGAGGCAACGAGATCTCCCTGATATTTTCAAAAGGAGCATGTTGCAACATGGACAGAACAAGGTTCAAATCCCATGGAGGCAAAGGCTCCCTCCTAGGAGGGACCAAATGTCGCACCCCTTGAACAAAGGTGCTAACCAAAGAGTTAGACGCCACAGGGCGTTGAAAGAGAACGGCCAGCGCAGAAATTTGACCCTTAATCGTGGCCAACGCCAAACACTGGTCCACGCCCGTTTGAAGGAAAGCCAACACTCTCGACACCGAGTACGAGCGAGGGGAATACCCCCTGGACTCACACCAGGCAAAGCAAGCCTTCCAAGTACGGTAGTAAATCTTCCCCGAAGAGGCCTTCCTAGCCTTGATCAAAGTGGGAATGACCTCAGGAGAAAGACCCCTATCCTTCAGGACCTGGCTTTCAACAGCCAGGCCGTTAAAGCCAACGACTGTAAAGCAGGATGGAATATTGGTTCTTGAGACAGGAGATCTTCTCGAAGTGGCAGACGCCACGGAGCGTCGACCGCCAGATTCACGAGGTCTGCGTACCAAGACCGGCGAGGCCAGTCCGGTGCCACCAGAATCACTGTGTGTGGTTCCGAGGCCAACCTGCGAAGGAGCCTGGACAGCAGCTGAATCGGTGGAAAGGCATACATCAGACGATACTGATGCCAGGGCGCCACTAACGCGTCTGAGGCGTCTGCCCGAGGATCGCGTGTCCTTGCCACGAATCTTTCCACCTTGTTGTTTAGACGAGACGCGAACAGGTCCACATCTGGGGACCCCCACTTCGCGCACAACATCTGGAAGACATCCGGGTGAAGGGACCATTCTCCCTGGTCCAGGGTCTGGTGGCTCAGATAATCCGCCTGCCAGTTCTCCACCCCCGGAATGTGAACTGCAGATATCGCCGGGACGTGCGTCTCGGCCCAAGACAGAATGTCGGCTACTTCCCGAGCCGCCCGGGCACTCCTGGTGCCCCCTTGGTGGTTGATGTAGGCCACCGCTGTGGCATTGTCCGTCTGTACCCGAACTGGACGGCCCCGAAGCCTGTCCGTCCAACGCAGAAGACAGAGAGTTATCGCTCGCAATTCCAGAATGTTGATCGGAAGGGAGGATTCCTCCTCCGACCAAGTTCCCTGGGCGGACAGAACGCCCAAAACACCACCCCAGCCCGACAGGCTGGCATCCGTGGTGATCACCGTCCATGACAAAGGACGAAAAAACTTGCCCCCCCCGACACCGCCGGGGACTGGAGCCACCACAAAAGACCCCTTCGGGTGAGATGGCTCAATGACAGCCGCAGATCCAGAGATTGCGGACGCCCGTCCCACTTGGCCAGGACCTCCACCTGAAGCTCCCGTGTGTGAAACTGGGCGAATGGAATCGCCTCGAAGGCCGAAACCATCAATCCCAGACACCTCATACACGTCCGGAGGGACGAGCACTGATTGTCCCTGAGGGACCTGACTTCGCACTGAAGTGTCCGAAGCTTGTCTTCCGGCAGGAAGACCTTCGCTTGAACAGAGTCCAGAATCATCCCCAGGTAGGGAAGACGAACCGACGGACACAACGTTGACTTTGGAAAATTTATCGTCCAGCCGAATTCCTCCAGAGTCTGCATCGTGATGGATAGGTCGTTCACCAGGCCCTGACTGGTCGCGGACCGAATCAGGATATCGTCCAGATACCCCAGGACAGAAATGCCCTGGGCCCTCAATAAGGCCAGAACCGGCGCAAGCACCTTGGTGAAAACCCGCGGAGCCGAAGCGAGACCAAAGGGCAACGCCACGAATTGATAATGATCCTCCGCAATGGCAAATCGAAGGTACCTTTGGTGACCCTCGAAAATGGGGATGTGAGGGTATGCATCCTTCAAGTCGATGGAGGCCATGAATTCCCCCGGAACCAGGGCAGCCACCACTGATCGCAGGGATTCCATGCGGAAATTGCGAACCCGCACAAAGCGGTTCAGAGCTTTCAAGTCCAGAATCGGACGAACCTTGCCCTCCTTTCTGGGCACAGTGAACAGATTGGAATAGAACCCCTGAAATCTGTCCCGATGAGGCAACGGAACCACCACTCCCTGGGCCCGCAGGACCCGCACCGCCAGGTGCAGATCCTGCAAGCGCTCCGGAGTCAGCTGAAGGTTTGAGGGGAAAAATTTGCCCGCCGGCCGAGAGAGAAACTCGATCTTGTATCCAGATCGAACGATTTCCTGAACCCACCTGTCCCGAACGCGGTCCAGCCAGGGTTGAAGAAAACCGAGCAAACGTCCCCCCACCCCAGAAACGGGTAAGGGCGCCCCTTCAGGCCGCATTGTTATGGGCAGCGGATCCGGACTGGCCGGACTTCTGCTTACCCGTCCACGGCTTCTTCTGGGAGCCTTGGCCTTTGAAGGGCTTACCCTTATAGTGCGGCCGAAAGGCATGAAAGGACCCCTGAGAGGGCCTAAACGAGGCATTCTTCTTACCACGAACAAACTTATTCTTGTGAGATTGGGGCAAGAGAGTGCTCTTACCCCCAGAAATACCCTTTATCAGGGTATCCAAAGATTCGCCAAAAAGGCGAGATCCCGCGTAGGGCAAATTAGCTAAAGTCTTGCGGGAAGATTGGTCAACAGACCAACATTTCAGCCATATCAGGCGACGGTTCAAGACCGCCACACTAGAAAGACGCGCAGCCAAAGGGACTAAATCCAAGTCCGCATCACACAAATACATGACACCCTGATGAATCTGATCCACCATAGCCAAAGTTGTCGGCGGGGCAGAGTCAGCCACCAGAGTGCGCCTGAGCACCTGCGTCCAATCCGCAATAGCCTGGGCTGCCATAATGGAAGCAAAAATAGGCTTCAGCATAGAGCCAGCAACCGTATAAGCATGACGGGCCAGAGATTCCAACCTCCTGTCCGTCGGGTCCCGGAACACCGGGGTATCCTCAGCCAGGATCGCAGTTGATTTATTCAAAATCGCCACCGCGTGATCCACCTGAGGCGGCACACACCAACGCTCATCAGTAGCTGGTGTAAAGGGATAACGCAGCTTGAACCTACTCGGCACAGCAAAAGGCTTCTTTAAATTGCGCCATTGCTCATCAACCGCGCGCTGAAGTTCCGTAGAGCAAGGAAAAACCTGCGATGTTTTGCGTTTCCTTTGCGCCCCATAAGAGGACATCAAAGCAGGAGGACATGGTTCATCCTGCAAATGCAGCGTTTTTTTGATAGAAGCAACCAACTCATCCATGAGTGCAAGCTCTTCGGACGAGCCAGGGGGAGAATTATCAACCCCTTCCACCTCAGCCTCCCCGTCAGACCCCACAAGGTCTAGGGATGAGTGAGACCCTGAGAAGGGCACTCCAGCCATAGCAGCCCCATCGCCCTCTGAATCAAAGGAAATAGACACCCTGGGCCGTTTTGTGGATCGATCAGCCACCAGCATCTGCACTTGAGCAGCTAAGTTTGCCACAATAGTGGCCAGATCAGCCCCCTCGGGGGAAGCAGCAGCCCCTTGGCCCCCCACCAAGGTGGGAGGAAACTTGCAATCCTGAGAATCCATGCCCCAGCAAAATAAGTAATAAAGGGGTACTGCCCCTTTAAGATCGCGGCGAGCGTAGCCCACCGCACCCACTGAATACACCGACCCCCACAGGGACAAGAAACTGGGCAAGGAATACAGGAAAAAAGGAAATATAAAAACCTGGAGAGAACACACAGGCTGCTGCACCGATCGCTGTCCCAGAGCAAAAGGAAGTGATGCAAGACTGACCGCCCCTATGAAGCCTATGCAAGGCTACACAAACATGGCCGCTCGGCTGAGGAATTCTTGGGCAAATAGAACATGGCGCCGACATGTGGCCTGATCGATCGCCACTCAAAATGGCGGCGTTTGGCACCAAAAACGCCGTACAGTACCTCACAGGACCTGCCACCATGATTTTGCCTCAAAAAAATGGCGGATCGCCGCAGCGATCACCGCACAGCATGCCTAAAATCTGACTGCTTCACTATGACACCCAGCAGAGCGGGAGAGCCCCCCCCTTCACAGCCCACACACAGGCAGCAAGTCCACACAGGAACTGACAGGGAGCACAGCAGCCACACAGACATGCAGGGTCACACAGTCCCAGACTGACACCCAAATAGACAGGTCCCCACATAGAGTTACACTTACCAGTCCGGATGGTGTGGGGAGCCTGCTCCAGCGACCAAACCGCAGTACTGAGGACAGGGAGTGTCGCAAGCATGACGCATCTGAACTGCGGTGCGAAACCGCAATGGCGTCCAGTGAGGTAGCCACCTCACCGATAGCATCCCTGCAGCGAACAGGGATGGGTCGTTCAATGTGCCAGGGCAAAACCTAAGCTGAACGCTCGATGGCAGGCTGGGAAGCCCCTGGCCCTGAGCCCTGGGATCCAGGGTGGCCAGACTGAGACCCAGCTCCGCACGATCATCTTCATCAGAAGAAACTAAACTAACGCTGAAAATAAACAGCTAAGTAAAAGAAAGAGAAAACACTTCAAATAAAATCAAAAAGAGAAAAGAAGCTGAGACTAAGAGCCCCAGCACAGGAACAGCCCAACCTACTCCTGAGCTAGGCATTAGAAATTGAGTTGGAAATGCAGGAAGCAGGGAGGTATGGACTGAGGGGACCACCCCCTGGGGGTGGGATATGCTAAAAGCTTTGATATTAATACAGTAAAACCTTGGTTTGAGAGTAACTTGGTTTGAGAGCGCTTTGCAAGACAAGCAAATTTTTTAAATAAATTTTGACTTGATATACAAGCGATGTCTTGATATACAAGTAGCGTCATGTATAAAAAAGAAGAGAGGAGCCTCTAAGTGTAGCAATATGGTTACATTTAATGAAGGTTCAATACTTAGCAACTCACATGGTTGATGATTACAACAGGCACATCTAAGTATGCAGGCATCCGGGGTAAAGCTGTCCACATAGATCATCCTCTGCACAGCCATCTTCATCACTTTAAGATCACTCTACTGCAGGCTATTCTTCCCGGTCACGATTGCAGACTGACAGTGGTAAGAGTCGGTGGTTCAGAAGATGGTCTATGTGGACAGCTTTACCCCGGATGCCTGCATACTTAGGTGTGCCTATTTTAATCATCAACCATGTGAGTTGCTAAATGTTGAACCTTCATTAAATGTAACCATATTGTTACACTCTCATCTCTCTTATATTCTGTAGCTCTGCTAGATTTTGCTTTTAATCCCCTTGGGAAGGCTGCATATTGTGGATGGACATTTTATGGTTACACAACCTATCACATTGCTATAATCTTTGTATATAGACTATAAACCGAAGGACTTGTGGAACGAATCATCTGAGTTTCCATTATTTCTTATGGGGAAATTCGATTTGATATAAGAGTGCTTTGGATTACAAGCATGTTTCCAGAACGAATTCTGCTCACATTCCAAGGTTTTACTGTATATTCTGTTGCCTAGCTACTCCTACGGAGAAAAGGTCAATAACCCCATTGGTGACGAATATGAAGAGGCGGCGACTGTCGGAGGACGTAAGAGAAATATAGTTTCTTTATCGTACATCACAGGACACAGAGCAGCCATAGTCATTACTATCTGGGTTATACGCCACCTATAGGTTAATGGACGCTGGCAACCAATTAAGGCAGGAAGTCCCCCTCTATATAACCCCTCCCATACAGGAAGTACCTCAGTTTTTTCCCCAGTGTTTTAAAGGTGATGGTCATGGTTGGAGAAGCTTTCCATGTTTTTTTTCAAAGAAGAAGAAAGAAGATTATGCTACAAACCCCGATCAAGATCTCTGATCTAAGGAGATTAGCAATTTAGATCCATCCGAGAGTAGAAGACTAAAAGGATGGTACCTGAGTCTCGGTAAAGGAGAAAACAAGGTTTTGCCTGTAATGTGACCTTCTTAGGCGCTGGACCCTTGGTAAAACCAACCCCAAAGGTGTTCCGGTAGGGTGCGATACAGGTCCAAGAGAGTGGCCCCTAGAAAACAAGAGGACCCAGTCTTTGAAGGTCAACAAATGACAGAAGACCGCCATGATGGGTGAAGATTGGATTATTGTTATAAGTAGAATCCTGCCTGTTGACCTCCCATAAGGGGCAAGGGGAGAGTAGCCAATCTAAGCCATTACGGTTGTCAGGCATAGTAGCCACATCCAGTGCTTCTGTCTCAGCCTACATCACCAAAGACGATTTGGCATCGGTGTTAGCCGGCCTTGAGGGTAAAATGCTGGCATGATTACAGCATCGCAAGGAGGGAGGAAACGTGATAGATCCACCTCACCTGAGCCCCCCCTGTTTTAGTTCAGGATTGGGCAGAGGATGTGGAAGAAGTAGCTGTAAATGAACCCAGTGGAAGGTCAAGCTTAGGTTTCCACCTCTGGGGAGTCAGGATCTGAGGAGTCATTCTCAGCCTCTCAATCCCAGAGATTGTTTATTCAGTCTCTCACTGAAATGGTCCGGTTTGGATTTAAATTACCTCCCTTAGAGATGTCTGAAGTCTCTTTTTCCTCTTTAGGCTCATTGCACCCTTCTCTAAGTCCTCAGAATGTTTTTTCGGACAGTTCAGTTCTTAGAGCGTCTGGGTTGGATTCTGAACTTAGCAAAGTCAGCATTGAAGCCAGTCCAGCGTATGGAATATCTGAGATTCCTTGTGGATACAGTACAGGCAAAGGTATTCTTGCCGTCAAGAAAGGTTGTAGACCTGAAGGATCTGGTTTGGTCCGTAAAAGTATCCTTCTGTACGTCTTTGCAGTAGTGGTGACTACAGATGCCAGTCTCTCCGGCTGGGGAGCGGTTCTGGAGCAAGCCACAGTCCAAGGAAAATGGTATTGGATAGAAAGGATACTTCCCATCAATCTCCTGGAAATCCGAGCAGTTTGTCGGGCATTAACGTACTGGACGCCCATACTTTGGGGGTTACCCTGTCAGGGTACAATCCGACAATGCCACAGCTGTGGCTTATATCAACCATCAGGGAGGCACCAAGAGTCAGTCAGCCCAGAAAGAGGTGGATCTCATACTTCTGAGTCGTCAGCAGATGTTTCCGGAGGAATGGTCCTTACAGCCCGAGTTTTTTGCATTGATCTGCTAACGCTGGAGTGTCTGTTGGCATCCAGATCTGTTGGCATCCAGGTTCAACAACAAGTTGAAAAAGTTTATGTCCAGGACCAGGGATCCACTCGCAGTCAGAGTGGATGCCTTGGTGACTCGTTGGGTGGAGTTTTCCCTGATCTAAGCCTTTCCTCCGGTTCAGCTGCTGCTGTGTCTTCTACGCAGGATTCAGGTTTTCCCTGGTCTATGCCTTTCCTCCGGTTCAGCTGCTGCCGCGTCTTCTACGCAGGATCCATGTAGAGGGGAAATCAGTAATCCTGGTGGCTCCAGCATGCCCCAGGAGGTTTTGGTAAACACAAATTCTAAAGTTGGCAGCGGCAAGGCCTTGGGTTCTTCCACCGCGTCCGGACCTGCTCTTTCAGGGTCCGATATTCCACCCTGCTTTACAGTCTCCAAATTTGACTGCTAGGCTGTTGAAGCCTGGATCTTGAAGGAATGGGGTATATCTGCCGCTGCAGTCTCTACTCTGATAAACGCTAGAAAACCAGCCTCTAGAGGCATTTATTAGAGAGTCTGGAAGTCTTACATTTCCTGATGTGAGGCCAGGAAATGGCATTCCCATAAATATATCATCGGGAGAATTCTAACCTTCTTGCAGGTAGGGGTAGATATGAAGTTAGCCTTAGGCACTATTAAGGGTCCAATTTTAGCCTTATCATTTTTTTTCCAGAGACCAATCGCTTTGTATTCCTTAGTTCGAACCTTCATTAAAGGGGTGCTACATATGCTTCCACCAGTGAGGCCACCATTGTTTCCTTGGGATCAAAATTTGGTGCTGGCAGTTTTACAGAAACAGCCTTTTGAGCCCATGCTGCATATACCTCTAGTTCTTTTGACCAGAAAGTTAGTCTTTTTGGTTACAGTAACTTCAGTCAGAAGGGTATCAGAATTGGCGGCTCTTTCTTTTTGGATTTTACATCAAGATAGGGTGATTCTACGTCCACGCCCAGGTTTTTTGCCCAAGGTGGTGTCCGCTTTTCATTTTAATCAGGACATTATACTGCCTTCCTTCTTTCCAAATCCTCAAACAGCAGAAGAAAGGTTGTTACATTCTCTCGATGTAGTACGTGCATTCAAGATTTATTTGAAGAGGTCAGCTCAGATTCGTAAGACCGACCTTTTGTTCGTGCTGCCAGAAGGGCCTAGAAAATGGCAGGCAGCATCCAAGTCTACGATTTCTGGACTCACCAGGTTATTATCCAGGCGTATGGTTTAAAATGGAAGGTTCCACCTTTTACGGTAAAGGGACATTCTACCAGAAGAATAGGTGCCTCTTGGGCAGTTCACCATCAAGCTTCTATGTCTCAGATTTGCAAGGCTGCTACTTGGTCTTCGGGGCATACGTTCACTAGATTCACTAGAAGTGGATGTTAGGACCCAGGCAGAGTCTGCATTTGGTTGCAGTGTTCTGCAGGCAGCTATGTAGATCTTTTTCGGTCTGATGGCGGTGTTTTCATAGTGTCCCACTCCCGTCAAGTGCATTGCTTTGGGACGTCCCAGATAGTAATGAATATGGCTGCTCTGTGTCACGTGATATACAATAAACAAATATGGATTTTTCCTACAACTTACATGTAAAATCCATTTATTGGAGTACATCACGGGACACAGAAGTCCCTCCCCTCTTGTCTGGAATGTTTATTGCTTGCTACAAAACTGAGGTACTTCCTGCATGGGAGGGGTTATATAGAGGGGGACTTCCTGTCTTAATTGGTTGCCAGTGTCCATTACCCTTTAGGTGGCGTATAACCCAGATAGTAATGAATATGGCTGCTCTGTGTCCCGTAATGTACTCCAAGAAATAGATTTTACAGGTAAATTCTAGGAAAAATCCATATATATTTTTTTTTTCAAAATTGTTGTGCTTTTTTTGTCGATAGCGCAAAAAATAATCAAATACCACCAAAAGAAAGCTCTATTTTTGGGAAAAAAGGACATCAATTTTGGTAACAACGTCGCACAACCGTGCAATTGTCTGTTAACCTCCCTGGCAGTATGATTCTTTTCATTTTAGGTGCTGAAAGCGGTACAATTATTTTGCATGTAATTCTTAAGAATGAGCAGCCCAAACCAACTATTTACATATGATTTTTTTTTTAGTGTGTGTTCTTCTTTATAACATCTCGGGTATGATAAAGTTTGAAACACAAAATCATAAATTATAATATAATAAATAACTGTAAAAAAGTTATAGTATGTATATGTGTGTGTGTAATATATATATATATATATGTGTGTATACATATATATATAGATATACGTGTATATCTATATATTTATATATACGTATATATATATATATATATATATATATATATATATATATATATATATACATAAAAAGTACAGTAAAACTGCAGGAAGGGGCACTGGGGGGCAAAGTAATGTGAATTTATTTTATTTTGCAATGTATCAGTGTGTTTGGTGTGTTTTACTATTTGAATTTGCCAACCCCGTCGCAGGAGACGGAAGTCGGGGCACAGAGCATCAGAAAGAAGATCCACCGCTGCACATTGCCGGGATACATCGCTGGATCCCGGGTGTGGCTCGGAGTTACAGCTTTTGGCACTGAAATTTAACCCCAAGCCACACTCGGGAATACCGCTAGGAAGGTTAAAGTAACGCAGTGCCGTATCGCAAAAAAATGGCCTGGTCAGGAGGGGGAATCTTCCAGAGCTGAAGTGGTTAATAAAAACCCAAACACCATTAGCAGCTCTTTTATATCAGCCAACCTGCCATTTACAATTACTGGCCTTTTAAGTAGAATTCACGGGGCTATTTAAAGGCATGTGATGTAATGACACCAAACAGAAATAGTTACTTGCAGAGTAACCTGAAGCTACCAGGAGACATACTGCAGGAAAGGTTACACCTAGGCTGGACGGTACAGTCTGCCATCCTGCTCCCAGGTTCAGACGGGCTAAATGAATGCTGCCACATGAGTCACGCTGTCTGCCGTCGCTTGCCGCAGCAGAGCCTGACACAGCCAGGCGAGTAAAGCAAATCAAATGATGTGTGAGAATAGGATAAGAAAGGGTTGTATCTCTGCAGTCTGCTGGAGAAGATAGCAATGGTGACATTTTTCTTACTTCCTGTACTGTCAATGTGTTACATGGTTCTGAACCAATTATGTGCCTGATTTCATGATATGGAAGCGAATATATTCCCAGATCGCAACAAGTGGATAAAATCCAATACAAGACTGCAAAAAAGGGTGCCGCACTTAAAGTGATACTTGGGGACAATTTACTAAAGGAAAATAGACTGTGCACTTTGCAAGTGCAGTTGAACTAATTTTCCCCAGAACTTAGCAAATGGGGTAAAGCTCTGCTGTTGTCCATCATGCAATCATTTTACCAAATCAATTTTTTTTTCCAGCATGGGACTTTAAATGGCACTTAAACAGGACTCAACTACAATTAGAAATGTTCTTAAAAAAACAAATGATTCATGTATTTACAAAATTCTAAATTCATAAAAATTTTACATAGAAAAATAGGGCATGCATATAGACTAGTCAATGACTATCATCAATCATGTATATAATATTAAAACAAAAAAAACCCATAGAAACCTATGAGTCGGGCGCCCTGAATGAAAATTAGGGGGGTGGTGCCCCCGCGCCCCTTATGGACCGGCTGCCGCTGCTCTTAAGGTGTCAGCACACCAAGACATTTTGGAAAATTTCATGCTCTCAACTTTGTGGGAACAGCTTGGGCATGGCCCCTTCCTGTTCCAACATGACTGCACACCAGGCAAGGTCCATAAAGACCTGGATGAGGGAGTTTGGGGTGGAGGAACATGACTGGCCTGCACAGAGTTCTGACCTCAACCTCATAGAACACCTTTGGGATGAACTAGAGCGGAGACTGTGATCCAGGCCTTCTCTCCACCATTAGTGCCTGACCTCACAAATTTGCTTCTGGAAGAATGGTCAAACATTCCCATAGACACTCCTAAACCTTGTGGACAGCCTTCCCAGAAGAGCTGAAGCTGTTCTAGCTGCAAAGGGTGGGCCAACTTAATATTGAACTCTACGGACTTAAGCCTTGTACACACGATACACATGCATTTGTGAGGTCAGGCACTGATGTTCCCAACTTTGTGGGAACAGTTTGGGGGTGGCCCCTTCCTGTTCCAACATGACTGCGCACCAGTGCACAAAGCAAGGTCCATAAAGACATGGATGAGTGAGTTTGGGGTGGAGGAACTTGACTGGCCTGCACAGAGTCCTGACCTCAACCTGACAGAACACCTTTGAGATGAATTAGGCCCCTTTCATACATGCGGACCGTTTAGATCTGCCTGTCAGTTTTTTCAGGCGGATCTGAACAAATGCCCCATGAATCTCTATGGGGCAGGGGATGTCAGCGGAGACATGTCTGTCAAATCCGGACAGATGGAAACCCTATTTTCCATCCATCTGGCGGATCGGATCGGATGAAAATGGACAGGCGGTTTGTTCTCATCCGATTCCCCCATAGAGAACAGTGGGTACCTGACAGCTCTATCTCCGCACACAGCGCGGAGACAGAGCTGCCATCCACCTGCTCAGCGGGGATCGGCGAATCGATCCCCCGCTGAGAAAAATGTAGTCCGCCGACGGAGCGGACAGTGTGAAAGTGGCCTTAGAGTGGAGACTGCGAGCCAGGCCCTTGCTTCTACATCAGTGCCTGACCTCACAATGCGCTTCTGGAAGAATGGTCAAACATTCCCATAGACACACTCCTAAACCTTGTGGACAGCCTTCCCAGAAGAGTTGAAGCTGTTATAGCTGCTAAGGGTGGGCCAACTCAATATTGAACCCTACGGACTAAAGCCTTGTATACACAGAACAATTATTGGCCGACCGATCGTCCGACTTTTGTCCAAGTTGTCTTTTGTTGGTTGGAATGTGCTCTAGACTGCACACGAATTTTCTCGGCCAACAAAATTCTACTTCAGAAGTGATGTCATGTGTTGGTTTGTTTTCTTTGTGTTCTTTCTTCACTGACCATGCCCAGACTTGCTCATCAGATTTTTCCCTGACGAAATCTGTACTGACTGCACGAAAATCGGACGTTGTGTTGACGGCCAACAAAAATTTTATAGTCTGCACACCAGATTTTTTTTGGCCGAAAAGTCAGAGTTGGTTGTCGGAAGCATCATACTAACAAGCCGAAAATCGGCCGATCGGACGTTGGCCGAAAAAATTCCCTGCCAATTTTCAACGCGTGTGTACGGGACTTAAGACTGGGATGCCATTAAAGTTCATGGATCATGCTTTCTTGGGGTTTTTCGCCTTCCTCTGGATCAACTGCTGGTATAGGATCGTGTATATGGGATTGTATGGTTGGGTTTTCTTTACTGTTTTTTTCCTTTTGTTTTTTATTGGTTGAGCCAGACGGACTTGTTTTTTTCAGCCTGACTAACTATGTAACTGTGTGCGTGTAAAGGCAGGCGTCCCAATACTTTTGGTAATATAGTGAACCTTCCTATCTGTTTACTTTGAGAAAGTTTACTTACGCTTTAATTTAGAATACCATTTTTTAGTGAGTGTGGAGTATTCCTTTAACAATGGCAGAACATTATTTTTTCATCACATAATAAACATTTACTATTACCACTTCTCCCAATTAAAGTACAGCCGCTGAATGTAAAATTCTAAAAATAATTACCTAATATTACCACACAATCACTGCAACAATGGAACCCACAGCTGCGGCCCCCAAACACTCGCACAATGAGTGGAGCCTACAAACTTACCAGGCTGTGCATAATTTTCACTCCATCTGGATTGACTGTTAGTGCTTCGTTGTACAATTGCTCTGCCTCCTCCAAACAGCCTTTCATCTCGGAGAGCTTCCCACGCATGTACAGCACAGTGTGTGATGTGGGGAAAAGGCTGGCTGCCTCCTGGATACAAAAGCCTGCTTCTTTCATAAGCTGTTGTTCCATAAAGAGTTCAGCTGTACAATGGAGGGGGGGAGAAAAAAAAGTACAATAAAATAACTCATTATTTTTAAATTGTGACAATTGTCAGAAAGCCACAAACATGCAGAGAAATAAAAATATACACAATATGAGATAATAAACAATGTCAGCATACGGGAATGACTGGCAAGCTGTCATGGCACATTGTGAGATCTGTAAAATTCCTTGCCTACACCAATACTCGGTCCTTTAAATTAAAAAAAAATAGATATTTTTTTTTATAGATACCGGGGATGGTTTAATGGGTTTCCTAGGAAAACGGAAATCCTCAGCGTTGGCGAGCCATCAGTGTAACAATTGAAATCTCACACCTTTTTATGTCTTTATATTCCTGTACTTCCGCGTGGTATGATTTGTGACAGATGTTTGCTTGGAAATGCTATTTCATAATATTGTCTTTCTGTTTTCACACTGCAGTGCTCTCTGCTGGCAGAGCTCAGTAACAGCCACACCCCTCAGTGCAAGTGTCCCCACACAGGGCCGGCCTTAGTTGTTCAGGCGCCCTGTGCGAGCTAATCCTGTGGCGCGCCCCCAGCTTTTCTTTTTTATGATCACTAATAACTTAGCCCCCCTTACATCAGAGACCCCCCCCATGGAGCCCCCTTACATCAGAAACCCCCCACATAGGTCCCCCTTACATCAGAGAGCCCCGCTTACATCAGAGCCCCCCTTACACCTGAGACCCCCCCACACAGAGCTCCCCTTACATCAGAGCCCCCCCACAGAGCTCCCCTTACATCAGAGACCCCCCCCACAGAGCCCCCTTACATCAGAGCTCCCCCACACTGAGCTCCTCTTACATCAGAGACCCCCCCCCACAGAGCCCCCCCACAAACAGAGCCCCCCTTACATCAGAGACCCCCCACACAGAGCCCCCTTACATCAGAGACCCCCCACACAGAGCCCCCTTTACATCAGAGACCCCCCACAGAGCTCCCCTTACATCAGAACCCCCAACCCCCCCACAGAGCTCCTCTTACATCAGAGCCCCCCCCACACAGAGCCCCCTTACATCAAACCCCCCCCACACAGAGCCCCCCCACACAGCGCCCCCTTATGTCAGAGACCCCCCACACAGAGCCCCCTTACATCAAAGACCCCCACACAAAGCCCCCTTTACATCAGAGACCCCCCACACAGAGCTCGCCTTACATCAGAGACCCCCCACACAGAGCCCCCCTTACATCGGAGACCCCACACACAAAGCCCCCCTTACATCAGAGACCCCCCACACAAAGCCCCCCTTACATCAGAGACCCCCACACACAGAGCCCCCCTTACAGAGACCCCCATACAAAGCCCCCCTTACATCAAAGACCCCCACATACAAAGCCCCCCCTTACATCAGAGACCCCCCCACACAAAGCCCCCCTTACATCAGATATCCCCCACACAAAGCCCCCCCTTACATCAGAGACCTCCCACACAGAGCCCCCCTTACATCAGAGACTCCCACAAAGCCCCCCTTACATAATAGACCCCCCCGCACAAAGCCCCTCTTACATCAGAGACCCCCCACACAAAGCTCCCCCTTACATAAGAGACCCCACACACGCTTACCTCCCGCTGTGTGGCCTGATCATGTGCGAGCTGTGATGCCCGCACGGCGCCCCTGTTGCCCATGGCGCCCTGTGCGGCCGCACAGCTTGCACACCCTAAAGGCCGGCCCTGTCCCCACATAGACTTTATTATTATTTTATATAGGGATGCTCCCGATACCAAAACTGGATACTTTCTAGTGCAAATGAATGGGCGCGAAGAATCGCATGCAATTTGAACAGGAATCTGAGCAATTCCTGTCTGAATCACATGTGGTTTCACGCACCAGGCTGAAATCCCTATGGAGAAGGGGTGTACCTTAGTGCTGCACATCCGAGGAATTCTAAGAAGGCGAGTGGAATGGCAACCTCAGCATGAACTCCGACCAGGCCATTTCCCAACGCGTTTCGCCCCGACCCTGGAGGTTCCCCATGACAGCTCCAGGGGTGGAGCGAAATGCGTTGGAGATGTGGCCTGGTCAGAGTTCAGGATGAGGTTGCAGTGCTCTCTGCTGGCAGAGCTCAGTAACAGCCACAACCCTCAGTGCAAGTGTCCCCACACAGACTTTATTATTATTTTATATAGGGATGCACCGATACTGGGGTGCCGATACTGAGTATTTTCACGGGTACTCGCTCCTGATTCTGAAACCAGATACTTTGCAGTGCGAATAAATGGGCACAAATCACTCTGCAAAGAATCCCATGCAATTTGAACAGGAATCTGTTGCAATTCCTGTCTGAATCACATGTGGGTTCACGCACCAGGATGAAATCCCTATGGAGAAGGGGTGTACCCTAGTGCTGCACATTCGAGGAATTCTAGGAAGGCGAGTGGAGTAGCTTCCTCAGCCTGAACTCAGATCAGGCCAAGCCCCAACGTGTTTCGCCCCGACCCCTGGAGGTTCCCCATGACAGCTTCAGGGGTGGAGCGAAATGCGTTGGAGATGTGGCCTGGTCAGACTTCAAGATGAGGTTGCAAAGAATCCCTCTGCAAAGAATCGCATGCAATTGGAACAGGAATCTGGTGCAATTCCTGTCTGAATCACATGAGGTTTCACGCACCAGGATGAAATCCCTATGGAGAAGGGGTGTACCCTAGTGCTGCACATCCAAGGAATTCTAAGAAGGTGAGTGGAGTGGCAACCTCAGCCTGGACTCTGACCAGGCCACGCCCCAACGCGTTTCGCCCTGACCTTGGAGCTTTCCCATGACAGCTCCAGGGGTGGAACGAAATGCATTGGAGGCGTGGCCTGGTCGGAGTTAAGGATGAGGTTGCCACTCCACTCACCTTCTTAGAATTCCTTAGATGTGCGGCACTAGGGGGACATCCCTTCTCCTTTTGAACCACTACAGGGGCCAGGACGGGCTCCAACCCCTGCTAGCACTCCTAGCAGCAGTCGCAGAGGCACCTGTTTGTATACCCCCCTTGTATCGAGCCTGAGCAGCACACATCCAGACCTAACCGGTCACACTGAAATCCCTATGACAAGCCTGGGTTCACACAGGAGAGGTGGGGAAACCGCATGCGATTGGGACAGGAATCGCACTACATTCCCGTTTAAATTGCATGTGATTCTTTGCAGTGCAATTTGCACCCATTCTTTTGTATGGACACAAATCGCACCACAAAGTATCGGTACTCGGTATTGGGGAGTACTGGACCTAATAAATCGGTACTTGTACTCGCTGATAAAAAAAACGGTATCAGTGCAACCCTAATTAAATATTTTGCAGACAAGGCGATCGTGTGTGTCTGTCCAGTTCTATCAGTGTTAAAAAAAATGTTACTACAACATTTCATATTCCTGATACTTGGCTGCTGTACCATCTACTTATATGAGAAAGTATCCTATTCTCTTTGTATTGCTTCCTCTGTGTGAAATCCCTGGTGATTCTGCCAGTCCCTCTGCTTTCCTATTACAAACTGACCAAACTAGGCATGGGAGCACAGCATAGTCAATTCTCTAGCTATGCTGCAAACTTAACCTGCTCACCTCCAATGATCAGACTTGTCATAACAACCCCTCCTCTACAGCCATTTACTGGGGAGACTAATGTACTGCTGTTTCTCCACCCTCACCTCTCCAAGCAGCTAACAGCAGGTATGTGATCACTAAATAAGGGGAAAAAAGGCATTTATAATGTTTTTCATTTCTATTTTAAACTGCATGGGTTGTTTTAAAAGGTGATGGCTTACATATACTTTAATTACCAAGAGCACCAGGTTTATCTGTAGTGCCTTTGTTTAAGCCCCGTACACACGATCAGATTATCAAACAATCTGTTGTCCGTTTTTTGTGGCATGCTAGTCTGATGTGGAAAGTGAAGAGGTTTTTTTCATACAAATTTTCCCGTACGACAGAATTCTACTTCAGAAGTGATGTCATGTGTTGGATTGTTTTGTATGTGTTCTTTCGTCTCTGAGCATGCCTAGTCTTGCTCTTAAGATTTTTTTCCATCTAAATCTATACTAATGAGACGAAAATCGGTTTGATGGACGACAAAAATTATATAGCCTGCACATCAGGATTTTGTCGGCCGAAAAGTCGGAGTCGGCTGTCGAAAGCACCATACTAGCAATCCGAAAATTGGCAGATCGGTCGTCGGATGAATTTTCCCTTCAGATTTTCTTATCGTGTGTACGGGGCTTTAGACTCTATGCACAACTGCAGTAACAGGAAAGGGAAGCCAACCCGGGGGAGAAAGATGTTCTTAGTTCAGGATCTTAGTTCAGGATCTTATAACTGTGTATCTATTTCTGTGACTTTATTGGAGTCCCCTGAGAAAAAAAAAAAACAACAACAACAACATTGTAGCATGTTAGGTCACTAACTCCCAAAAGACTTGTGTACATGGGCACCTATAGGGCTGATTTACTCATGCAGTAAGGACTGCCCCTACTCTGAAAAATGATCCATGCTTAGACTGCTTTTCAGAGGCGCTTGTCAGACACCTCCTCTGCATTTGTTTTTCTCGGGAAGATTTAAAAACCTTGTATTGTAATGACAACCAGAGTACTTAAACCCCGGATCCTGCATTCACTATATCTGCTCTCCCACACTACACAGAACATGGAAATGAAATTATTTCAGTGAATATAAACTGCTAAATACCTTTTCTCATCAGCAGTATATAGCAGTCTTGTGACTTCTATCAGTATCTGGTTAAAGCTTGTAGGAGGGGTTTTCATTCTTCTCTGACTGTCCTATGAGGCTGCAGGACCCCCGATCCTCTGTCTGGACAGTGCTGATTGGCCCTGTGCTGATCACATGCACCCTCCCAAGAAAGAAAAAAAACTCTCTAGCAATACACACTACACTGAGCATGTGCAGAGTGATTCCAAAGGGTCTGTCTTATTAGGAGATGGGTTGGGGACAGTAAAAGAAGGCGAGGATCAGAGAATTCAGGATCAAACAGCCTTTTTACATAATGCAGAGGATTAACCCCTCAGGTTCCACAGTGAATATAACAAGCATGCTTTACTGCATATACAGACTGACTTTACTGTTGTGGGTTTAGTAACACTTTAAAGCAGAACTAAACTGTATCTGAGCACCACAAACTGAAAACGCCAATTTATTAATTGTTTTTACATTCACTGCAAAACCTCCCATCCATCCATGTCTCTAAGCCAGTGATGGTGAACCTTGGCACCCCAGACGTTTTGGAACTACATTTCCCATAATGCTCAACTACACTGCAGAGTGCATGAGCATCATGGGAAATGTAGTTCCAAAATATCTGGGGTGCCAAGGTTCACCATCACTGCTCTATGTTTTATTTTGTCAAGAAATCACCCTAAACACCCCCCCCCCCCAACATTCCTACTAAGGGCAGATGTTTCATGTAGCATTTACCACCTGGAATCCATTTGCCTTTAGCTCAGTCATGCGGGCAGGAGGGTGTGCTTAGCTGAGAAAACCCCTCCTCCTGATAAAAGAAAAATAAATTCCTCCTGGGATGTATGACATCATTTTGGCCTAGGCAGAAACCAGGAAGCAGGTAGAGAAATGTTAAAAAAAAAAGTTTAACACAAGTAAATAGTAGGATAAGGATTAAAATGGTTTATTGGTTGAGTTTAGTTCCGCTTTGAATGATACAATGGATATGGACGTGATCAGTGCCCTCTGGTGGACCGAATGTTCTCAATGTATATGTTGAGTCACCTTTAATGAATGCCATTATCAACTAAGTGCCAACAATGCCAAGGTTACAGACAACAGAGTAAACTGTGGAGTGAAGCAGCTTATCTCAGGGTGTGTTCCATGTGTGAAATACATTAGCTGCCAAGTTCCATTCAGAAAGAAACGCTTCATTTGTGAGCTTTCTTCAGCGACATTACACAAATTGTCCTGACCTCTGGGTCAACGCCACTTTCAGTGAATGGCTCAGATTTTTAATGCATCACATGACTGATGCCTCTGAATATCTCCCTGTGGTCAATACTGTATTAAAGAAATGGTGCCGCATATACAGTATATATATATATATATATATATACACTCACTGGCCACTTTATTAGGTACAACTGTTCAATTACTTGGTAACACAAACTGCTAACTGGGAAGATCAGTTGGGACAGCTATGAGAGTCTAGCAGACCAAGAAAGTTGAGATGACTAGTGAGTCCATGAGGCTGGAGAACCCAATTTAGAGGCCAGGAGTTGGCCTGTGCAGTCAGGTGCTGCAATCATGGCTGGGTAAGCCTGGAGAACCCTAATTATATGTCAATAGCACTTTTAGAAATATATTTACCTGGAAAAATGGTGACGTGTTTAAAATTTATTTTACCCAATGTTTATACACAGTATCTCACAAAAAGTGAGTACACCCCTCACATTTGTGTAAATATTTTATTATATCTTTTCATGTGACAAAACTGAAGAAATTACACTTTGCTACAATGTAGTGAGTGTACAGCTTGTATAACAGTGTAAATTTGCTGTCCCCTCAAAATAACTCAACACACAGCCATTAATGTCTAAACGGCTGGCAACAAAAGTGAGTACACCCCTAAGTGTAAATGTCCAAATTGGGCCCAGTGTCAATATTTTGTGTGCCCACCATTATTTTCCAGCACTGTCTTAACCCTCTTGGGCATGGAGTTCACCAGAGCTTCACAGGTTGCCACTGGAGTCTTCTTCCACTCCTCCATGATGACATCACAGAGCTGGCGGATGTTAGAGACCTTGCGCTCCTCCACCTTCCGATTGAGGATGCCCCACAGTTGCTCAATAGGGTTTAGGTCTGGAGACATGCTTGGCCAGTCGATCACCTTTACCCTCAGCTTCTTTAGCAAGGAAGTGGTCATCTTGGAGGTGTGTTTGGGGTCGTTATCATGTTGGAATACTGCCCTGCAGCCCAGTCTCCCAAGGGAGGGGATCATGCTCTGCTTTAGTATGTCACAGTACATGTTGGTTCCCTCATTGAACTGTAGCTCCCCAGTGCCGGCAGCACTCATGCAGCCCCAGACCATGACACTCCCACCATCATGCTTGACTGTAGGCAAGACACACTTGTCTTTGTACTCCTCACCTGGTTGCCGTCACACACGCTTGACACCATCTGAACCAAATACGTTTATCGTGGTCTCATCAGACCACAGGACATGGTTCCAGTAATCCATGTCCTTAGTCTGCTTGTTTTCAGCAAATTGTTTGCAGGCTTTCTTGTGCATCATCTTTAGAAGAGGCTTCCTTCGGGGATGACAGCCATGAAGACCAATTTGATGCAGTGTGTGGCGTATGGTCTGAGCACTGACAGGCTGACCCCCCACCTCTTCAACCTCTGCAGCAATGCTGGCAACACTCTACGTCTATTTCCCAAAGACAACCTCTGGATATGATGCTGAGCATGTGCAATCAACTTGGCAAGGCCTGTTCTGATTGGAACCTGTCCTGTTAAACCGCTGTATGGTCTTGGCCATTGTGCTGCAGCTCAGTTTCAGGGTCTTGACAATCTTCTTATAGCCTAGGCCATCTTAATGTAGAGCAACAATTCTTTTTTTTAGATCCTCAGAGAGATCTTTGCCATGAGGTGCAATGTTAAACTTCCAGTGACCAGTATGAGAGAGTGAGAGCGATAACAGCAAACTTATACAAGCTGTACACTCACTACTTTACATTGTAACAAAGTGTCATTTCTTCAGTGTTGTCACATGAAAAGATATGATAAAATATTTACAAAAATGTGAGAGGTGCACACTGTATATATATTTATATAAAACATGCAGGAAGTATCTAATCCAGGACGGTATTTATTGAAAAGAACATACAGTACACGGACTCCACGCTTTGCAGTTCTGCTTTTTATTCATCCACACACCCAGTAACAGGTTGTCAAGCCTTTGTCATCTCCCTCTCCCAGTCTCTGCTCGGTTACAGGCCTTGCAGCTTGATTAGCTCCCATGAGTCAGCATGCTGAGATCAATGTGAAAGGAGCTTCTGACAGTGGCATGAAATACTTAATGTGCATTATTCACCATTCTCAAGGTGTAAGAGACACGAGGGGGAACTAAGTCTATTGCACAGTGAGGCTCCAGATATTCATGTGGGTCATCAGAAAGTAAAATTCAGCTGTCTCCATTGATTTTTCAGCAGCTATTTGCCCTGATCCTCTTCCCCTCGTTGCATGCTATCATTTTACATTAGAGGTAGGGAAATAATTGGTGTGGCGCTGATGCCTTCCTGTCTGCAGAACAAAAGAATTCTAATGTGAAGTGTCAGGCAGTTCAAAATATGCATCAAAACACCAAGATATCGAAAGATTCAACAGAGCCAGGCCTGCAATAAGGGTGGTGTACCCAGAGTTTGCTAAAGAGGCAAAAAGTACTAGTGGTCATTTACCACTCATTTGGTGGTCATTTCTAGCACTAATGTTATACTATAATTAGTTCACTGATTATTTGTTTTTTAGGTGTGAGGATTTATTCCGTTCACATTCATACTGATTTAGATTAAAGATTTGGCAACACCCTTTTTTGCGCTGGGTTTTAAACGCTTCTTGATTTATCACCTGCAGCAATATTTCCAGGCCTGGGGCCTGAGGTGGGTCTGCCATCAGTACCGGTAACACTTCCAACACATTTAAGTTGTGAACCCAGGTGTGAGAACTGAGACAATGACCATTCTGCCATCTTTGGTTTGTTTTGTTTTATTGTATTTAGGGGATGGGAGAAGGGAATGAGTAGGATGCTCCTCTAGGCTTAACTGGGACTTTGCACAAAAAATGCTCACTAACGCTGTCTGGGTGCCAGCTGAATGCCGACCAGCGCTTCCTGATGCTTCAAATGCTGCTTGACTGAATTAGTGCTGAAACCTCGACTTTAACTTGGATTGTTAGCTCAGAAGCTCCAGGACTGTAGAACTCTTGACTCCTGATACATGACGTAGCTCAAAAGTCACTGAACAGCTCCCTCCAACCCTTCACTGGCTGAGGTAGCTCCTTGTCACTACTTGTGCTGCTGCAACTCTCAACTTTGTACACTTCACACTGTACACTGACTCTTCAGGGCCCAAACTGCAGGTACCCCCTCTAATACTTCAGGGTCCTCTGACTAGGTACCCCCTCTAATACTTCAGGGTCCTCTGACCAGGCACCCCCTTTAACAGTTAGCTGACTCCTGGATCCCTAGAACCTTCTCCGGAGTGGTCCCCTCTGACTCTAGGCAGACCACCAGGGGCAGTCCATAGTACTCACAACCTTTGTAGGCTTTCCTGGAACTGGACCCCTCTCGCTCTCTGCTGCTTCTCGGCACACCGGATCCCCTCTGCAGCTCAGCTCCACACTCTTTGGATTCCCAGGCCACCACCCGGGACACCCGCTTCCTCTGACAGGAGGAGAGACAGCCCTACTCTCCTTCCTGGGACTCTGCTTCCCACCAAAGACGCTGCGTTATGCATTCCCTCAGAACTTATACCCACTCCCAGAATCCTCTGTGGCAGAATCTGCCTTTTGGGGTAGATATAGGCCTGAATGTGTCTCTGATGGAGTTTCCTCCACTGTCCAATGAGAATCCTCTCATGGAGCCAGTGGGGAGACTCCCCTCTTAGCAGACACACCTGGGAGACATGACAGCCAGCTGAAATCATAGCCCTGCTGTTAGGCAGCCAAGGCCCACTATACAGTACCTAGCACCTACCTGTAGGGTGCTGTACACCCATAACCTATAAAAACAATCAAAACCTCCAAGATCTTCCCTTTAGAAAATGTATGATTGTCTATAAAATGAAGATCTGAATACAACATGGTTGGGTCAGAACTCATTTCTTAATAACATATCCTAGCAAAAAATATATATATAAAAAAAAAACCTAAGTACAATAAACCATCCACTCCCCAATATACACTATATTGTAAAAAGTATTGGGACACCTGCCTTTACACGCACATGAACTTTAATGGCATCCCAGTCTTAGTCCGTAGGGTTCAATATTGAGTTGGCCCTCCCTTTACAGCTATAACAGCTTCAACTCTTCTGGGAAGTCTGTCCACAAGGTTTAGGAGTATGTCTATGGGAATGTTTGACCATCCTTCCAGAAGCGCATTTGTGAGGTCAGGCACTAATGTTGTAGAGAAGGCCTGGCTCGCAGTCTTCGCACTAATTCATCCCAAAGGTGTTCTATCGTGTTAAGGTCAGGACTCTGTGCAGGCCAGTCAAATTCCTCCACCCCAAACTCGGTCATTCATGTCTTTATGGACCTTGCTTTGTGCACTGGTCCAACTCACTTGGTGGGGGGAGGATTATGGTGTGGGGTTGTTTTTCAGGGGTTGGGCTTGGCCCCTTAGTTCCAGTGAAGGAAACTCTTAAAGTGTCAGCATATCAAGACATTTGGACTATTTCATTTTTTTCCTCAATGATATTATTTGGATAATCTCACTTGTTGGGTAGTTCATGTCTTTTTGTTTGGGCTATTTCATGGTCCCAATTTTGTGGGAACAATTTGGGAATGGCCCCTTCCTGTTCCAACATGACTGAGCTCCAGTGCACAAAGCAAGGTCCATAAAGACATGGATGAGCGAATTTTGGGTGGAGGAACTTGACTGGCCCACACAGAGTCCTGACCTTAACCCGATAGAACACCTTTTGAATCAATTAGAGCAGAGACTGAGAGCCAGCCCTTCTCGTTCAACATCACAAATGCGCTTCTGGAAGAATGGTGAAACATTCCCATAGACACACTCCTAAACCTTGTGGACAGCCTTCCCAGAAGTGTTAGAGCTGCAAAGGGTGGGAGATTTCCTTAATTTGGAGGGATTTTCTCTCACTTCCTGGACAGATTTACCTTCACTTCCTGTTCCATAGCCAACAGGTCTAAAAAAAAAAAAAAAAAAAAATTTCTGCCAGGGGTGTAATGGTATCGTGCGTTGGGACCCCAGTTTGTCAGGCAGCCATTTCGTTAAAGCTGTCGCAAGCAACCATTTTGTGTTTCAGCTGACAGTTTTAAAAAAACAAAAAGGTAATTCCTTTACCCGCCCCTCACCCCAGCTCCTTTTGGCAGTGTTAATTAACTCCCGGGGTCACCGAACCTTAGTATGCACGGCTTCAAAGCAGCCTTATATTAACACATTCCGGCCGGATCATAAAAGAAGCAACCCTTATCAGCACAGATGTTCACTACGGCTGACCAGGCTGTGTGAAAATCATTCATTAGGAAAATGACCACAGTTACACACAAAATGCATAACTTTTTACCTGAACATAACATATTAACAAAAAGTAAATATTTGAATGCCGAATAACATACTGGACGCAACAAGACCACACATGGTCACCCTGTCATACAGGGAATTGGAACGAGCGATAAGATATTCCCTCTGTGATAAAAGATATTCATGTTTGATATTGTTTGAAAGCAAATGACATGCTTAGTTATAAAATATCAGTTTCAAGAATGTAACCCTTACATATGTCGAGATATTAATAGTGGTATGACTCTGTCCACAAAAGTACATTTGAAATGGTCGTAAACCACTGGACAGCCCTTTTGCCACTCTGTTGTAATTGGTCAGCGGTGTCCCTTGCCGCTACTTTGATCTCAGAGAAAAAGACAGGAGCTGATGGAGCTCTGAGTCTCATGTAACATCAAGGAAAGGAACATCTATTCATTGGAGACTGATCACACATGTTCAGCTTCTGAAACTAAGATAATACCAGGACTTTTTGAATTCAAGTATTTCCATTTCTAATTCTTATCTATTCTTCTAAATTGCTGAATTGTGTCTCTATTTCTTTGTAACCCATGTTTCTGTAAATATTTTTATTTGCACCAATCTTAAACTTTTCTTATAATTAAACCTTATTTTGAAAAGTGTTAATTTTGTCTCTAAGCTCTTAAACGCAAACTGACCCAAAGAACCTGCCTCCTGAAAGAGCGCTTCTGTTTAGGATAAATCACCTGAACATTCCTGTCTGAGGTGACAGTGTGTGTTACAGATGGTTATTCTAAAGTCATAATTGGTATTTCTAAAATTACGAGCCTCCTCTGGGCTCATTATAACGTAGAGGTGGTGGCAGAGAAAGGGTTAATTGTTTCATTAGCCCGGTGACAATCGCTCTCAGTCTGCTGGCATCTAGATTGTGGTCCCGCAAGCTGGACAATCTGTGTGCTGGGTGCAGCTGAGAGTGGCATTGTTACGCAAGTGACGGCAGGATGTGAGATTGCCTGGTCTTTGGTCACGAGTTGGATGAGAAGGCCAGGGGTCTGATACCTGTCACCGTCACAAGGGGTTATAACCCTCACTTGCCCTATCCAAAATGGGAAAAAACTGTTTTGCCTATAGTTCTATTTTAATTGTTAAAGGTAGAGGTTTTTTTTCCTTTTTTTTTTATTAAAGTGTTACTAAACCCACAACAGTAAAACCACTCTGTATATGCAGTAAAGTATGCTTGTTATACTCACTGAGCAACTTAAGGGGTTACACCTCTGCATTGTGTAAAAAGGTTGTTTTATTCTGTCTTCTCTGATCCTTCCCTTATTTTACTGTCCCCAATCTATCTCCTTATAGTACGGAGCCTTAGGGGCACTCTGCACATGCTCAGTTTGGTGTGTATTGCTAGAGTTTTATTTTTTCCTGGGAGGGTACATGTGATCAGCACAGGGCCAACCAGCACTGTCCATACAGAGGGTCAGGGGTCATGCAGCCTCAAAGGACAGTCAGCGTAGAATAAAAACTCCTCCTACAAGCTTTAACCAGACACCGATAGAAGTCACAAGACTGCTATATACTGCTGATGAGAAAAGGTATTTAGCAGTTTATATTTACTATAATAATTGCATTTCCATGTTCTGTGTACTGTGACAGACCAGATACAGTGAATGCAGGCCCCTGGGCTTAGTAACACTTTAAACTGTGGCTTTATATAATGATATTTCAGGCATTTATGCAGACTTGTAAAGTTAATAGAGATGTGCACAATGGAAACATTTGTTTTGTTTCAGATTTGTTTGTTTGTTAATAATTTTATTTTATCATGTTCATTATGTTAGAATGATTCGTTTCCGGGAATTAGTTTTATATATTTGGATTTGTTTTGTATATTCGTTATTTTCAAATCAATTTGAAATTCAAATTTCGGAAGACTGCTATATTCGTTCTATTTTGTTCTATTCTGTTCCAATCTTTTTTTATTCTTTCCTATTGTATTCTATTCCTTTATTTTCTATTTTAATCTATTCTATTCTGTTTTATTCTATTCTATTAAGCAGCCTAAGTAGGAATAATAATCTTATTTCACTTTTATACCTTACTGTAGTTACTGCAGGTTTCCATTTCAAATTCGGATAATTTGTTTTGTTAGAATTTATTTTGAATTTGCTGAAATTTGTTACTATTGTGATACGGAAAGTAAGATACCTCCAAATCTCTGAATAATGAAAATTTTGCCCCAATTTCAATTTGTGACAAAATGAATGGCACTTCTATTTTACACCTACAGATATGAGCACAGTATAGAATTTTAACTCCCATGTGTAGACACTTCCTGCAGCATATCATTTCAGTGTAGGTTTGGAAAAAAAAAATAAAAATTGCTCCCATGGTGCAAAGGGGATCTTCCCTACTCTGAATTTGCATGTTCCCTGCTATCAGTCAGCATTTTTTTTGCCTGGTTTGTCGCTTCCTTCTTCTTTTTCAAGCTATTTTGGCTGACTAAGCAGCATACCTACCAACAATCCCTCATTGATGTCACCTGACCCTCTCTGTGCGGATCATTTGTTTTTGATACATTTATCTGGTATGTTTTATATATTATCGTATATATACATCTTTCACTTATCCACCACCATCCCTCTCATGGCTACCCCAGCCATGTCCTTTCCCCCTTTTCTCTCTCCTTTTGTATTTTTTCCTCTTTCAATTTTTTCTCTTCCCTTCTACTTCGTTTTCCCCTGTCTTCCTTCCCCCGCTCCCCTTCCTTCCCTCCCTTTCTATTTTCCTTCTTTTTCTCTCCCCTCCCCATTTCTCCCCCCCCCCTTTTTTCCCTTCCCTTTTCACTCTGCTTCTCTTTCTTTCCCCCTCCCCCTTTTCCTTCCCTTCCCTCCACTTTTTTTCCCCTTCCATTCTCCCCTCCCCTTCTCCCATTCCCCCCCCCCCTCCTTGTATATGATAACATATCACTTCTGAGAATTTTTTGATTTTTTTTCAAATTTTTTATACCCATATATACCTTTATCTAAGGTCTCCCATACCAACCGGTGAGAGTTTTTGATGGTCCTGATCCTTCTTTGAGCCTTCCTTTCCATCTGTGACCACAGGTGAGATTATTATCACTCCCCATACACATTGTAAATTCCCTATAAGCAGATAATATGTTTTTCTCACTTGCTTTTGTCTCATTTTTCTCAGATATTACATTTTATTTATTAAACCCTCCTGAAGAAGTGGCTCAGTCTGCGAAACATGTAGAGGAATTTGTGGCAATACTTCTGGTTTCTTCCATATTTGGAAATTGTATCAACATAGGTTGGCATTGTTACGGTCGACCTGTTCGTCAATATTTGTGTAATGTATTAAGCATATGCAAGATTTTTATATTTAATAAAGATATCTTTTATTTTAACATTTCTCGTTCTCTATGACTTACCGGTACCCAAAAATCTAGATCCAATCCTATTTTCCCCTTACCCTTTCCCTTGCGTGGACCTCTCCATTTGGGGAGTTTGAGGCCCCACCTATTCCCCTTCCCCATTTTTCAACTTTGACATTTTTCTGGAAGTTGGTACCCTATTAATATTATATTATATATCAGGCATCATTTTCTATCAGTCAGCATGATGAACTATAGGACCTAGGCCAACACATATCATTTAAGGGTTTCAGAAGCCAGGATTGAACATACAATGCTTTTTATAGGCAAATAACTAACTAGTTATGTTTTGGGATTTACCAGCTCATTATTTTGTTAAATTATTCATCCCTAGGCTAGAGGCCTTTAACCTTCTGATCATTATCAACCTGTAATCCTCTGGCCTAGTTACCCACCAAATGTATTATTTGCTGAATCCTGTTATTTCTGACAGGTGGAGAGCACAACACTCTAAAATATACAACAAAAGCATCAGTTACACAGTTTGACGCATTGATACATAGGAACCTTGAAGTGGAAAGCAGTATTGCATTGATTAAAATTTTACATGTTTAATTATGATGGCTGACTATGGCCCTCTGAGCCCCGGAGATCGAAGATAACTCAAACAAGGTCAAAAAAGGTCAGGATCCAGCAGAATCTCTAATAGTATGATTCCTTTGAACAAATAATACGGTTTATTCCAACATAAAAATAACAACTCTACGGTTTGTACAAGTACCACTAGAGTCGTCTTATTAGGCAGCTACTATGACTGCAAAGAAGTTGCAGTGCATGGATATGGCGAAATGTTAGTGGACACCAGACCATCCCATCTTCATGAGCTTGGTTGATATCCCATTTTAAAACCATGTACAGGAAGTCCCCGGGTTACAAACAAGATAGGGTCTGTAGGTTTGTCCTTAAAGCTGAGTTCCGGGCAAAAAAAAATGTTTTACCTAAAAATACCCCCGGGACAGTCAGGGCTAGTGCATTTAAACAACCATAGGCTCTGAACTGTGCCCTGTTTCACTTACCTTTTAGAAGAAATACTTACCTTGAAAATGTCTTGTCCAGCGCTGACATCTCAGGTGTGGGCAGCTGAAGCCGGAGCGTCCTCTTTGGTGACGTCGGAGTCCCAGAATACAATGCTCGCAACTTCCGGTGCAGGCGCGTCATCCCTGCACAGCTTCGGGGCATGCCCAGAAACTGTTCAGCAGGGAATGACGCGCCTGCACCGGAAGTGACGAGCAGGGCCGGTGCAGGCGCATTAACTCTTGGGATTGATGACGCTCATCTCCCAGGAGTCAATGCAAGGAGGAAGTGACGGCGCGGGTCGCAGCCGCAGAGGGAGGAAGAGGAAGGAAGGTATTTTCATTAAAAACAAGGTAAGCGAAACAAAACTTTTTCTAATTATCCTATTATCTTAGCCTAAATGTTTAATAGCAAATTGTAAGCTTGCTCTAATGTTCTTTTTGGACAGTTTTTTTTTGTTTCTTTTTTTAACACACCTCTTATGCAGGTTGATTGCATCATGCAGGTTGATTGCATCAAGCAATCTCTTTCTGATTGTAGATGCATGCACTTTGTCCCCAGCTGCCCGAAAGCCCTGCAAAGAAATTTTGGGGTACATAAAGACTTCTTTTAGCATCAGCTATTCAGCTCCTGGGTTGAATTTGCTTGGCTGGCCAAACCTGGACAAATCTCCTCAACCTGTATATTATTTAAAGCAGAACTTCCCCCAAAGGCACAAAGCGCAGCGGGTTTCACAGCCATTTTCACAGCCATTTTTCCTTAGTTAAGATGCCAGCGGCTGGACCTGAATACTTTTAAAGAATCAGCTCGGATGAGGACAGCGCTGGATCCCTGGACAGGTAAGTGTGTAGGCAGGTGCAGTCTATTTTCTCAATGACATGGGGCGCTCTCCACAGCTCTGCTGTTGTTGGAGAGGAAGTCAGGAGGAACTAGGTTGCTCTATGGTTTCCTGGGTTACTGGGGAAGCAATACCATTGGATGCTGCTGCCCCATGTGACTCGAGCATCCATCATTGCTCAGCCATAGCCAATTTAAGGTCATGGCTCCCGGCTTGATGCGCTTTTTGTGAGTGGACAGAGTAGGGACAGGTACCCCTTCTGTTAGGGTTAGTACTAGAGCTAGCAGGGTAGGCATAGGGTTGCATTTCTTCTGGACACCTTCCCGGTTGGGTACTAGTTGGCCAGGCCGCATTCTGCACCCCCATAACAGTTGCTGTAATTCCGGCTGGAACTTGCTCCTGTCATACCACTGAAACTGTACCCGGCTGGGCAACTTTCCCACCGGGTTTGTTGTGAACTGGTACTGCTTTGCTTCAGTACAAGTTCTTATTGCACCAGCCTGTGTGAGTTATTGCCTCCGCAGCACGCTGCACCCCACTTACAAGTGTCCCTATATTAAAAATCAGCAGCTACAAATACTGTAGCTGCTGATTATTTATGTTTTTTTGGGGGGGGGGGGACTGGAGCTCCTCTTTAACTTACAGTAGACTGATTAATTTAAAATCATATGTAGATCTTTTGAAATCCTTTGCCAGACTCATAGGCATCAGCTAATTACTTTCTGGAGGCCTTACAGAGTTCCATGAGAACACCAGACCCCAGACAATAATAAATCTGTATACTTCCTAAGGAGGTTGTAATCACCTAATCAAAAAAAAAAAATGGATTGTAGTTTCATGGAGTTGAATTGGTGATAAATGCAGGGTTGTATCTACTTTTTCCATATGACAGATCTGCATTTTTGTTCATTTGGATATTGAGAATCAATAAACCATGTCCATTTTGTGTGTCATTTGTTCAAATATATATATATTTAACTGTGGGCGCTATTTTAATCAGATCCAATATTTACCTGTCCAAATATGTTGAAAAAAGTGAACAATTTCCAGGAGTTGTACTTATTTTTTCAAATAACTGCATCTACCCTGTGCACCATTCCACTTCTTTTTCAATCTTTGTAATTATCTTTACTGGCTTGTAATACTGGCTGGGACTATACATCTCCATATACATTGGGACTACCCAATTTTACTATTCTATCCTATAACTCTGACCTCATTTGAAAATATTCATTCTCTGTACTCCTCCATCGACCTATTAATATCTTTATCACTAATGATGTCATCCCATGTGAGGGTACTGGAATTTTCTGGCGCAGTTGGAATTCTATTTCTATCATTTAAAAACTTTTAAACATTCTCGTAAAATGCACCTCAAAATTACACGACCCTAGTCAATCATAACAAGAAACAAACACACACACACACACGTATATATATATATATATATATATATATATATATATAGTAAACAGAACATAAAAATATAAAGTTATAAAATGGTTGTATCACTCTGTATCTTGAATTTTCTGTGGCATTCTGTTCCTTCAGTACTGAAAATGACGTTAATCTCATTTATGTGCGACAATTATAGATGTCACTGCAAAAATCTTTATTTTCACATAAGTTGTCATGTATTGTACTGTATAAAATGAGATTTGAGCTTAACTAGGACAGAATCGAAATCAACATTCTGTCAGCATTTTAAATTATGCTGCAGGCAGAGCTAATGCAGGTATTTTGGATTCATCTAAAGACCTCCTCTGACAGGCCATATTGCTTGATAAGAAATGTGCATTTTAATATCACACATAGTTTTATGGCTAAAAATTAATGTTTTGCTGTAAAGGCCTGTAGAGAAAAAAATTATATTAATGACCTTAGGTCTAACGCACTAAACATCCACAGCTTTGAACTGTTAAGTATCCAAAACAGATTATCTAAGAATTTGTAGTAAAATCTACATTTCTTGTTAGATCACTGTTGGTGTGTCTCAGAGACCCCAGTGGTGGAATTGTCTTCGGAGATCATTTTTCTCCCCACAATTTGTGGTGCCTCATTCCTTGTGCTAATAAAGAAGAATCCTATTTATTTTAATGCATTTTTCCATGTTGCAGGATCAAAAAAAAAAAAAAAAATAAGAATAAGACCTATCCAAGAGTTAGAACACATTGGAATGGCTATGGTAGTTGGGAAAGCTAGGAACTGTGATGAGATACAAGGCAATTCAAATTTCTTACTGACAGCAACCATCCCAAAACTAGAATAATGTGTTTTGAGAAAACACTTTGCTTATGTTGGTTTTACATTTTCCTGGTAAAAGTAAACCCATGTCTGGGAATTTGCCAGGACAGAAACATAGACGATGCTCCTGTTAACTTGTTTTCAAGGTGCGAGTTCCAGAGCCCTCCTTGCTTTAACTTTCCAGCAAGCCAAAGACTTGTAACAAGCCTTTGAAGTTAGTGCCCCTGATCTACACTTCTGCTGTCACTTTTCCTGCAGTAGTTCTAAGTTGTTTGGCCACATTCCTTATTAGTGTTCAATGGTACTTGTTCAATTTTGGTTTTCGCCAACTGTTCCTCATCAATGAAGTATTGCCACGCTTTGTGTGCACCTTGGAAACTATTGCTCTTGAAACTGTAAACAATACTGAAGTTCATTATTTTGTCCATCCCTTCTATACACTCAGTCTAGTTCAGCAACTTTTTAAGTAGTGAAGCGAGTTTGACAGCATTTAAGCTTAAACAACCTACTAACGGCTAAAACCAACAGACGCTATTCTGTACTACTTATCCTGGATCTCTCTGCTGCCTTTGATACAGTGGATCACCCCCTCCTCCTCCTCAAATAACTAAACTCCTTTGGTCTCTGTGACTGCACTCTTCGCTGGTTCTCAACCTACCTATCCCACCGCTCCTTCAGTGTCACTTACAACTCTACTACCTCCTCTCCTCCATCGGGGTCCCCCAAGGTTCTATTCTTGGACCTCTCCTTTTCTCAATCTTGAGAGTTGCATACAATATACTAACCACAAATACCTAGGGGGAGCGGGCTTACCCAATATCTCCGCCTATTATTGGGCCACCAGACTAGATCAGCTTAAACATTGGACCCCCCATGACGAAACACCTCTCTGGTCACAAATTGAAAAACATCTAGTACCCACCTCTAACCTTAATCTAATGCTCCTGAGAGATCTTTGGATCCCATGGAACTTAGCTAAGCTCCCCCCTACGGTGAAAGCTTCCCTCCAAGCCTGGAGAACGGTTAATAAAATGGAACCAAGAGTGATACCTTCCGACATTGACAAACTACCCTTATCCATCCTCACGACTATCTATACCAACCTAAACGTCTCCAAATTGAAAGATCTGGGACTAACTCGGATCTCACAACTCCAGTCGCCTTTAGGCCCCAAGTGTAAAGAAGACTTAATGACAGAATTTAAACTACCGCCCGACACATCGATGACTGTTTCAAAAATACTCTTTCTTATAGGGAAACACTCCTTATCCTCTACCCATGTCAATTTACCTACATGGAACTTCCTGATAACAAACCCCCCAGTTAACAAAGGTATATCTACCCTCTACAATATCCTATCAGGGGATACCTCTTCCCAGAAGACGGTTAATATGTTGAAATGGGAGAAAGACCTGAAAACAACTTTCACTTTTAAACAGTGGCAGACAGCTCTACGTTCCATATATAAATTTTCTAAGTGCACTAATCACTGGGAAACTACAATTAAAATTGTCAATAGATGGTATTATACACCCTACAGGTTGGCTAAGATGGCACCATCGATATCCTCTTTATGTTGGAGGGAATGTGACAAAACAGGAACCTTACAACATATTTTGTGGGGTTGTGCATCACTCACGAGTTTTTGGCATACTATTTTCCGGTGTATTTCCTCCTGCACAGGAGTACTTTCACCCCCAAATCCTGAATTGGCTATAATGAATATCAACATCGATATTTACCCTCCTAACTATAGACAAATGGTGACCCACATATTGTTAGCAGCCAAGACCCTGATTCTCCGGAATTGGAGATCTACTACCACTCCTAATCTGTCTGAAGTGATTGCGCTTGTGAATGATAACTATCTCTTAGAGAAATCCCTAGCAATTAACTCCCTGTCGTATAAAAAATTCCAAAAGTCATGGGAATGCTGGCCTTATCTGAATCAGACACTTAGGCTCTCTTGAAATAATTGTACCTTCCTAATGACCCGTGTGGTGGGGGGGACGGCTCCCTCAAACCAGACCTGTCGACATTGTTCCTTAGGGCTCTGGTTCCAGGGTGGAGGGGCTTCTCGCCCCCATACTACATCCAAGTACAGTTGTATATTTTATCTTTATTATGCTACGTTATGCCACCTTCCTACCATATGATATACCGTTGTATAACATGTGATGCTTTGAATATTGTATGATATTCCTGATAACTCTGATTGTCTGCTTTTGCACCATTCATTTGTTGCTCTCACTATATGAGTGTGTACATGCATTGGAACCTGTTGAATATTTCAATCTTTTGTTTTATCTGTTTTGTCTATATTTTCTTTTGTAAAACTCAATAAAAATTTATTGAATGCAAAAAAAAATCTATACCTCCTACCTTGGTCAGTTGATTGCCTCCCATGGGTTTCAATATCTCGATGCTGAGGACATCCAAATCTTCCTCTCCACACCCCAACTTACTCCATCTGTCTCCTTATGCATCACCAACTTACTAACAGACATATCAGCCTGGATGTCACATCACTTCCTCAAATTCAAACTTACATTATGGAAACACTATTATCAGGACAATCAGAACACAAATTTGGGTGATATGGAAGTGACTAGTGCTTTAGAATCACCTATACATATGGGCTTTAGAGACCTATGTGCCCTACAAGACTTTGAGGAATTGCAGAGAGAATCAATTGATAGTGTGGAGGAGACGGACACCCAAACGGTGCGAGCCTCCTTCAGGCTTCGATCTGAGTTCTATCCTGTGAATTCTAGGGACAAGTCTATGGATCTATTTCAAAAAGCGGTGGATAAAAAACGTACTAGATTAGCATCCCGCAAGCATAATAGAGGTTATATACATAATGACAATCTTACTATAAGTGAGCGTGAAGCTTTGAACTCTTTTCAGCAGGATGCTTCTATAGTAATTAAGAATTCTGAAAAGGTGGTCTAGTGGCGAAACAGAATGCGTCCATGTATCAAGAGGAAGCAATACGACAATTATCAGATGAGAAAACATATATTAAATTAAGGGGGAACCCCACCGCTAGATTTAAGATTATTTTAGCCACATTGATTCGCAAAGGTGTTTGTTTGGGTGTTCTTTCCGATAGAGAAGGAGAAGCTATGGTACCAGATTTTCATATCATCCCAGTATTCCACCATCTCCCTAAGACTCACAAAGGGCTCACCCCCCTTGCTGGGCGACCCATAGTGGCTGGTATAGGATCACTGAATGAAAATGTAGGTCTTTGGGTTGATTGTCAATTACAACCCCTTGTTAAAAATCTATCTAGTTAACGGATACCAACCAGTTTTTATATGCATGTGAACAAATGGAGTGGGTAGACGGTGACACATGGATTTTCTTTGATGTATCCAGTTTAAACTCTTGCATACCACACACATTGGGATTGCTGGGTGGAATACTTTTTAAATAACCACAGTAATTATTCATCCACACACAAGCAATACATTTTGGAATGTTTGGATGTATTTACTCACTCATCATTTTTTTTCTTTCAATGGCGTTTTTTTATCTCCAGAAGTGCGGGGCGTCCATGGGGGCCCGTTTTTCACCCTCTCTCGCCAACCTATGCATGGGTTGGTGGGAGAGGGTTCGTATTTTTGGGGATACTAATCCATTTTGCATACACATCAAGTTTTACCATCGCTACATAGGTGACCTGCTGTTCATTTGTTGCTGTTCTGTGGGAACTATAGAACAATTTTTGGTATATCTAAATGATAATAATTTGAACTTGCAGTTCACTGGACATATGGACAGTGATTCCATTCCCTTCCTTGATGTGACCTGGTCTCATAGTGAAGGTCATATTATATCTAGCCTACACAGAAAGCCATTATCGGGCAACACTCTCCTCCGTGCGTATTCTGGCCTGGGCACCCCCATCATGTGACCTGAAGTATCCCAGTGGGGCAGTTTTTGACGTTGCGCAGGATCTGCAGCGAGGAGAGGGATTTTCAAAAATAAAAAACTATTATGGCTGATAAATTCCGTGCTCGGGGATTGGAGTCGAATGTTATTCAGAGAGTAATTGATATTGCTGAGAAAACACAGAGAGAGAAGTTACTACGTAAAAAATTCTAGGACCAATTTAACTGATACTCCCATTTTTTCCACGACATACAATTTTGAGTTTAAAATAATTAGAAGAGTGATTGAATGTAATTTACTGATTTTGTATGAGGATGAACGCTACGAAAAAATCCTCTCCAAGTTCCTGCACCCGCAGTGGTACTTGGCTGGATTTTAAGGGCATATTTAAATGTGGAGCAAAGGGTTGCCCATGATGTCCTCGATTGATTAAAGATGACCAAAACACTTCCACTGCGAATAATGGGATTTTCAAAATCGGGTCTTTCATCAATTGTAATACAAAGAATGTGATCTATTTAATTACCTGTAAGTTGTGCGCAATACAGTACGTGGGTCGCACTATTAGAATGCTTCATGATTTTTTATTTGATCACATACATGATGTTAAGAAGAAGCACAATACTAATGTAGCAAGGCACTTTAATGAGGCACATAGTAGAGATACCTCTTTATTGCAAATGCAGAGCAATGAAAAGGTCAGCACCCCTAGGAGAGGGGGTGATAACTTTAGAATTTTATGCAAACGCAAAGTGTTCTGGATATTTTCTTTAGGTACGAGGATACCAGCTGGCCTAAACTTTGAATGGGATTTATCCCATTTCTATGATTAGGTTACAGTATTGGTGTTTCTAGTGTCATTAGGTTCCATTCATGGATATTATAAATGGGATTTATTTTTTACATCTCTATTCCTTACATCTCTATATTTTCTTAACTGGATATTTTGATGTCTGGATAGTGTTGAGTTATGTGACTTATGATACAAATTTACTTATTTGTATATGTATTTCATAGATAGAATTCATATATCTTTATATATTTACATTTGTTTATTATCATTTTCATATCTGGATATCAACATACCTTGAGGCTCATGGCACTAATATTTGTGGTGTGGAAGCTTCCACAGAGATTTTACTTGTGGTTTTTTATTTTCACTTTATTTTCACTTTTTCTTCTATTCGGATGTCTTTGGTTTTTTATATATTTTTTTCCCTTATACAGGCACACACTTTATTTATATATATATCCTGCATGTGGATACATAAATGCTTTTGACAACATTTTTTACCCTATAGATGCAAGGATTTGGTCCTTTTCTTTTCTTCTCTCTTTTTTTTTTTTTTTTTTTCCCCAAAATGGCTACGAATAGAAGAAAAGGGGAATTCAACTACTGAGTCTATATACCTGTAATTAATTACTGATAATTGGATGATCATGAGGTGTGAATCTTGTATATATTCATTGCTCTAGTGGTTGAACTTATAGGGTTTTGACAAAGCATGCATAGTCGTGTGAAACGCGTCATCTTTTTGTCCCCTGCCTTATGCCTGTAACATCTGTGCTGGATTTTATCACACAAAAAATCTTGATTGCATCCTATGAGAAGTGCAGCCATTCCTCATTTTGTTGTTCCTCAAACTTAACCTATCCAAAACAGAGCTCATGATATTTCCTCCCCCACGTGCCACTTCCCCTGATTTCTCTGTCAAAATCAACGGCTCTACTATCAACCCATCCACCCATGCCAAGGTCCTAGGTGTAATCCTGGACTCCAAACTATCCTTTCGGCCCCACATCCAATTGTTGTCCAAAGCTTGCCGCATCAACCTCTGCAACATATCCAAGATACGCCCCTTTCAAACCAATGTCGCCACAAAGCCTCAAATCTGTTCCGTGGTCATCTGTTGCCTCCACTACTGCAACTCCCTCCTCATTGACTTACCTCCAAACAGGCTATCACCCCCTTCAGTCCATCATAAATGCTGCTGCCAGGCTCATCCACCTTACAAATCGCCCGACAGCTACCCCTCTCTGCTAATCCCTCCATTGGCTGCCACTTAATCTCTAAATACCAACATAATTGTCCTCTTCGCTCTTCCCAAAACCTCCTGCTCTCTAGCTCCCTTGTCACCTCATCCAATGCTTGCCTCCAGGACTTCTTCCGAGCCTCTCCCATCCTCTGGAGTGCTCTACCCCAATCTGACCAACTATCTCCTACTTTGTCTTAGACGATCCCTGAAAACTCATCTCTTCAGAGAAGCCTATCTAGCCCCTACCTAACAACTGTATATTTATTTCTCCATCAGCACATCCCCCAGAGCTATTATCTCTTGACCCTCCCTCTTAGACTGTAAGCTCTAAAGAGCAGAAACATCTGCTTCCTACTGAGAAAATGAGATTGGGTGACTGACAGAGGTGCACTTATTGCCAACCGATACCACCAGGTCATCACTACCTGACGCTGCAGTGCGCGGGACGCTTGTAAACCTGGTCCGGCTTCTTGAGGCTGGGACTTTCTACCATTCTTTGCTGTACCTGATATAATAGCCGACTGCTCTGTCCTGGCCCGGTCCAGCATTAGCCTGGCCTATTAAGGCACTCATTACCCTGCGTCCATTTAGGACCTGGGGAGGTTCTGGTACCGCCTTGCACGCACGACCAATAATGCAGTTCACAGTTGTGTTGCCTTTGATAATTATGTGCTGAACTATTGTGAGAGGTCACAAGCCACTTGGTCCCTGACGAAGCCATTGAAATGGCGAAACATGTAGGACCCCGGTTACCCCCTACATCTCCTCGGTTCACAACAACACAGTATTTGTATCAACTGTATTTCTCTCCTCATGGATTAATTCTTGCTGACAAATTACTGGATACGTTTCTCGTATCTTTTTAATGTATTATGGAAACTAATAAAATGTATTTTTAAACTCAATTCTTTGTTGTTCTGTCTGTGCCACAACCATCCACCTTTAAAGTCCCACTACCTTGGTGGTTCTGTGGCTGTCTTTTCAGTCCATTGAACACCGTATTTTGTTTTATCTGCTTCCTACTGTATTAAAGTGTACTGTATTTGTACTGTCTACCCTCAATTAGTAAAGAGCTGTGAAAACTGTTGGCGCTATATAAATCCTGTATAATAATAATAATAAACCTTTACAAACTTGTCACCTGCCAAAAGTACATTTACTGCTGTGAGCAGCTCCCCCAAGCACCGCAACGTACCCGTATGCCACAGTGAACTTACTGGTTAAGAGGTGTGCCCCCTGCTGACCTGTGCTGTTATTGGACACAGCACGAGTTTGTCAGCAGGTTACAGCCAATGGTTTTGGCTGTATGCCTGCTGATCAGCTGTGGCCAATCACCGCACAGAGATCTGTGTAATTGTAAACACAACACACAGATTCCGGCTGCATTTATCCCTGCTTTCAGTTATCGTTTAGAACTGAAAGCAACTTTAGACTCCAGCCAGATTTGTAAGTAAAAGAAGCACACATACACTTGCATACACTTGTCAGGCCAACAGATAACCCCTTGATTGCCCTTCTGATAACTAGCAAGTGTCATTAGTACAGTGTACAGCATGGGTGCCCAACCTTTTGAAGAACAAGGGTCACTTAAACGACTTGGTAATTGGTCGCAGGCCACAATGAACGGAAGAGGCGGATGACAGGTCAGTGTCCACTCCGAGTCTGCTCTGCATATTCAAACACAGCCCGCTCTATGGGACCTCGGATCTCATCTGCCCAGACAGAAGCTGATGGATCCCCATCTGTTTTTTCTAGTGAATCAGATTGGAGGTAGGTGGGTGTAAACGGACACAAGTCCATTTACATCTGCCGCTCCATAGAGGTGAATGTAGGGTCTAATTGAGTCTGCCTGAAAAACGGACAGGCGGACCCGATTGTAGGAAAGGGGCCTAAGGCTGCTTTCACACTGATGTGCTACGGTTTACCCACACTATGGTTGCGGTGCAGTGCACCTGTGGCTTTCCTGTGGGTTAGCTTCACTTTGCCATAGACGTTTATTACGTCCTGCTGGTGTGGTGCACTTTCTGAAAGCACACCAAACCCGCAGGTAATAAGTCTATGGCTCAATGCAGCTAACCCGCAGATGCACTGTGCTGCACCTGCGGATCAGTTTGACGGCGGCCCAGTGACCACTTCAGAACAGATATGTCCACATACACACTGATTTTAGTAATAAACTGACCTTTAATAACAGTCTCCTGTTGCTGTCCCAGGCATATTGCATTTGATATCACTCCGCCTGTGATAGGAGTCGGCGCTATACAGGAAATATTATCCAGCTCTACTCCGCAGCTGCTTGCTTCCTCCACCGCTGGCTACATTCACAACACTGATAAGCTGACCCACCATCCCAGAGCAGAAGGTTGCTGGCCACCAGTTGGGCACCCCTGGTGTACAGTATTATCACTGATCACTTTATTAATGTCACTAGCGACATCAGTGTTCGTTAGTATCCCTCCCAGCCAGTGTCAGTTAGCGCCACTATAACCGTCATACTACCACCACCGTTACTAGTATAGTTTCTGTACAGATCAGTATTTTCATCACGATCAGTACAATACCAGTGTCCCCAATAGTATAGTGTCCCCAAAAACACAGTTTGGTTTTTACCAAAGACATGTAGCAGAATATATTTTCGTCTAAATTTATGAAGAACTTTGATTTTATTGGATATGTTTTATAACAGAAAGTAGAACACATTGTTTTCTTTTTTCAAAATTTTTTAGTTTAAATAATAAAAATAATAAAACCCAGTTGTGATCAGATGCAACCAAAAGAAAGCTCTATTTGTGGGGAAAAAACTGATATAAATTTAATTTGGGTACAGTGTTGCATGACCGCGCAATTGCCAGTTAAAGTAATACAGTGCTAAATAGCATAAAATGTCCTGCTCATGATGGGGTTAAAACCTTCTGGAGGTCAAGTGGTTAAAGACCGGTAAGTGACTGCAGCTCCCATACTTCCAGGTGGGTTGTCTTTTGCCCTACAATCCAATACCTGATTGAGCAGTAGTATTGAATATCTGATGGCAGCAACCATTCTCCAACTCCAAGGTCACATATTGGTTCCAAAACTGTACATATTAATTATTTTTAATTACAAAGGTTACAAAAATTGCAGATGTTGAATGATTGAAGCCATTGTGTGAAAGATACAACCTGGATCCAACTCTACATCCTAGCAAAACAGTTAAGAGTTAGGGTTGCCTATGCCAGGCATTAGGATATTTTCTTTAATTTTACAATGTGCACTCACTCACAGTGATCTCTGTACATTGCAGGGATTATAACAACCTTTGTGGCAGATTCCTACCTTTTTGTTATTCTTAAGAAAACCTTGTTTGGTCCTCTGTGCTAAGTGTGTCTAATGCGAGTGGTTTCATAATTATAAATCAGCTGTGCAGCTGCAGAGCACTAATGAGGAAAGCTGCTGGGCCTGCATCCCTTTAGACGTGTTTCTACTGGGAGTATCTCACCAAAAAATGAAATGTTTTTGTTGCAGAGGATGCCTGAAATCTGACTTGTTTCTTAGGCAGACTTCTGGGAATATTGGTGAGCCAATCACACAAGCAGGAAATGTGTGTGGGGGGGGGGGGCGCATTCTGTGTACAGAACAACTCAAAGTAGCCATATTGTTTTGCATTTTCAGTAAATGACAGCTGCTGCAGATTGAAAAGGAAAGGCCATTTTTAATAACATTCAATTACAATATGACTTGTGTCGCCATTGTATACAACATATTATTTATACTTTATTTGCTATCCCCCCCCCCCCCCCCCCAGGAAAGTGGAGTTACCTTTTAACAATACAGGTACAGCCTTACTGGCTGAGATAAGCCAATTTGCATTTCATCATATGTGTTTTAGCATCATGACACTCACCAGCCTGAAGCCATATCTGCTCGAGAGTGATCCATTGCTGCATGGGCCCCTGCTTCTGGGCACTGCTGTGCCTGGTTATCTCAGACATGGCCTGCTCCATGCGTGATGCTGCAATTGATGAGGCCCGCGGAGATCCTGTAAACACATAATTACAAATTCAACAGATAATATATACTTGGCTGCTGCTAACCAATAGTGGCTATCCAAGAGAACATAATTTAATGAATGCAAGGTACTTTACATTATAAATAAATAAACCGAATGGCATTCCATATTAATTATTGTAAGATCAACAGATCCTTAGAACTGAGATGCAGTCAATATTGTAATGCCAAGGCACAAAATCTGACCAGATTCTCTCATCCATACATTTGAGGTGGATGGGGAATCCTCCAACTGAGTCATTGTATTCTGACAGCAGGGAGACTAACCCCGGCATCAGAATACACAGATTATTTAAATTAGCTATAGCCCACAGCGCTGATCAAGAGGAAATTTTCCAGCAGGGCAGTTGTACAGAAGTCAATTGGTAGATTAACTTCTGCACAACCACAATGCCCATATATGGATCCAAATTTCGATATATGTATGGGCAGCTCAGGAGTTAGGGCCCCCAGCAATGATACAATGAATAATTTTATTTATTGTGATGATTAGTAGATATACAAATATATCCAAACATAATATCAACATTTCCTCGATCTACTGGACCTGATGGATCCTGTTCCCTCACAACTACTACAGTCACTCTCCTATTCTATCCTTTGCTCTCTAACTCACATCTTCAATCTCTCCCTATCTACTAGCAAGCACAGATTACTAAGTAATAGAAATGGGTAGGAACCGCGCTGGTGGAAAGATATACAAAAAGCGGCAATTTCAAGTGTGACCACACCCTACCAAAGTACATATATAAAAAAGTTGCGCTAAAAAGTTCAGTATGGTAACAAATAAATGTCCAAAAATAAATTCAAAAGTGAAATAGTGATGTGTAGAATCATGTGATGATTGTTCCTTGCCTCCAAATGGTAATATGCTTACCAGAAAGCTAAATAAATTATGCAGGGAATCCACAACAGAAATCCTGATGAACTTGACCACAAAGGGGATCGCCTGTTGAACTCCCAGAAGATAACATGTCAGATCACCAAGGTAATATACACAAACATAGTTAGTATCCAAATAAAGGCACCGATTGATGAATCAGGCATATACAGGTACTCCTTACCAGAATACAGATAAAGTGCTCATAAAGTCCAAAAATATTAATAGGAAAGATAATGGCCACCACTGATCATAACGCCTCTTACCAGACCTCTATTATATTGCGCATAAGTGAGCCCAGGCAATAAGCAGATGATTCACTGGCTCCACACAACTTCTTCAAAACGTCAGTCCCCGATGAGTAACACCGGCATAAAACAGAGAAGGGAACTCCATAGTGTAAATCCAAATAGCTTTATTAAAATATATAAAGTAAAACACTCACATGCAGGAAAATAACGGTATCGCATATAGGAAGCCGCCGGCCCGTCGGCTGTGCTCGTCCGCACTTCCTGGACGCTAAAGGAATGACGTCAGCACGCCGTGACCTTACGCGTTTCGTCACAGATGACGTTCTCCCTATCTACTAGCAAGCCCTCACTGGACCCCATCAACCTGAACAACTTAAGACCCATCTCTGCTCTCATTCACCTCTAACCTTTGAATGCTTAGTATACAACCATCTTAGCTTCTTCCTCACTGAAAACAACATTCTTGATCCCTTACAGTCTGGCTTTCACTCGCCGCACTCCACAAAAACTGCCCTACTATAACTCACTAATGATTTAACTGCTAAATCCAATGGCAACTACTCCATATTCTTACTACTAGACCTCTCTGCAACCTTTGATACTATTGACCACCCACTCCTCCTCAATAAACTCCACTGTCTTGGCCTCCAAGATTCTGCTCTGTCCTGGTTCTCCTTCTACCTATCACAGCGCTCCTTCAGTGTTACCTTTAACTCTGTCTCCTCCTCTCTACTTCCTCTTACTGTAGTAGCCCCCCAAGGCTCTATTCTTGGACCCTTTCGCTTCTCTTGCTACACCTCCTCTTTTGGTCACTTGATAATCTCCCACTGCTTCCAATACCACCTCTAAACCAAATCTTTCTAAAACTGAACTGAGAATATTCCCCAGCTCGTGCCCCCTCCATGAATTTTCCATAAAGATCAATAATGCAACTTTCAATCCCTCCCCTCATGCCAGGGTATTAGGTGTACTCCTAGACTCCGACCTGTGCTTTTGCCCCAAATCCAATAGCTATCAAAAGCTTGTAGACTTCACCTCCATAACATCTCCAAAAATCACCCCTTTAACTAATAAAGCAACTACGTTACTCATTCACTCCCTTGTTATCTCTCATCTTGACTATTGCAATTCCCTTCTCATAGGCCTAACTTTCCATAGGCTATCCCCTTTTCAATCTATCATAAATGCTGCTGCCAGGCTCATCTACCTTACCAACCACTTAGTGTCCACCACCCCTCTCTGCCAATCTCCACTGGCTTCCCATTGCCCAGTGAATTAAATTAAAAAAAAAAAAAAAAACTAACAGCATACAAAGTAATTTACATCTCTTCCCTGGGCTACATTACCAATCTTGTCTCCAAATATCACACCCAAACTGTCCTCTCTGCTCCTCCCAAGACCTCCTCCTGCTCTATAGCTCTCTTGTCTCCTCCTCCCATGCTCATCTCCAGGCCTCTCCCATCCTCTGCCACTCTCTACCTCAGTCCATTTGGCTATTTCCAACGCTGGCTGGTTTTAGGTGATCCCTGAAAAAACTCATCTCTTCAGGGATCGCCTATCACACCTCCAACTAGCTACATTTTTATCACTTCCATCAGCTCATCCCCTACAGTTGTAACTTTTTGTACCACTTGCCCCACCTAATTAGATTGTAAGCTCTTATGAGCAGGCCCTCCGACCCTCTTATATTTTAATGTATTGTAACTGTACTGTCTCCCTTTTTTATTGTAAAGCATTGGGCAAACTGTTAGTGCTATTTAAATACTAAATAATAATAATAAAAACTACAAATTCTAATTTCAAAAACACATAATAAAATGCAAGTCAACCAAAAAAGAAAACGCACGTTGACCATGACACTATACGCCTATATCTAAGGCTCCATTCATACCAATGCTTTTTTTCATGCTTTTTACAGAAATGCAAGACATTTTTTTATCATGGGTTTCTATTGAACACGTTCACATCAATGCATTTTTGTGCCTCTGCATTTTTGGAAAGGGTCAGGGACTTTTTTAAAAGCAAAACGGTGCTTTATTTCCCACTTTTTTTGGTTCAATAGACTTAATGGAGAAGCTGCAGAAAAGCATGCAGTGCTTTTTTACTGTGTTTTTACCGCAATTTTGCGCGATTTCCATTTTAAAATTTGCCTAACAACAAATTTTCAAAAAATAAAAAGCATAAAAAACGCAAAATGCAAATTGTGGTGAAAAAAAAGTGGAAAGCACAGCAAAGATCACTACAGAAATGCTCAAAAGCAACCTAGGTGTAAATCGAGCCTAAATGGGCCCTAGAAAGGGGTTTACAATATTGCTGTCCATAGTAACTCCTCATTATTATTATTATTTCAGGTACTTGTATAGCTCTAAGAACAAAGAAGGTACACAGCTCAAATAGGGAATATATCAAGAAAAATCCCCAAAGGGATATAGCTAGAAATTAGTGCTAGACGATGTGTATTAAATTAAAAGTGCAATGGTGCAAGAAGTGCAACATTGCAATAAGCATAAAGTGCTTCAAAGACCAATGCCATAAGCCATGATTGCAATTGGTAAAAACTCCAAAAAGTGCATACGTGTAACTAAAATAAATAAATAAATCAATAACCCAAATAGTTCAATTCAATAAAATAAGCAAGTTGCCAGTGAAAGAAATCCCATACAATGAACAAATAATGATATATATGAAACGTATGAATTATGCAAGCAAACTAGTGAAAAGTGCAATGTGCTTAAATGCTCCTTATTAACAAGCAAGTTACCAGTGTAAAATTGCAATTAATAAATATTAAATACAATAAATAAATATATAAGTCCCAAGCAAAATATAGCCCTTTATACAAGTGTGCAGTGAAAAGTGCACTGTGCTTAGGTGCTCCTTATTCCTTTCAAGTGACAATCCGTACCAAAATAAGGTGCAAATGATGCAAAGATCACCTTGTATAGTACTTGTATAGCGCTGTCAATTTACGCAGCGCTTTACATATACATTGTACATTCACATCAGTCCCTACCCTCAAGGATGTAACTATTATTTTACAGGATTTATATAGTGCCAACAGTTTGTGCAGCACTTTACATTATAAATGGACTCAGTAAAGTTACAATACAATTCAATACAAAAGAGTAAGGAAGACCCTGCCCCTGAGAGCTTACAATCTAATATCATATGTAACAGCTAAGGATCATGTAGCAATCTGTAACCGTATGGAAATTTACTGTAGCCAGGAACAGACCACCAACCATAATGAGAGATTTCCACCTGCTATAAATCCCTGCTACACAGTGGCGTACCAATGGGGGGGGCGGGGGTGCGGCCCGCCCCGGGTGCCACTCACTGGGGGGTGTCAGCCGGTGTGTCCAGAGTCAGACAGATCCCGCAGTGTGAAGGCAGCTGCAGTGGCTGGCAGCTCCTTCAATCCGTGCTGCTAGTGGGGGGCGGAGCCACGGCGGGAATAAGGGGGCGGAGCCGCGGCGGGAATAAGGGGGCGGAGCCGCGGCGGGAATAAGGGGCGGAGCCTCGGCGGGAAGAAGGTGAGTGCCCATTGCAAAAGTGTGTGCTGGATAGGAGGGGGATGGGGCTGCTACATATAGAGGAATTCATCTTTCTCTATTCTTCCTGCAGCTTCCTGCTGAATAACTGATTCTCCTCCTCTCCCTCCTGCAGGAAGAATAGGGAAAGATCAATTCATCTATATGCAGCTGCCCCATCCCCCTCCTATACAACTTCTTTTGCTGGCCCCCCAAAGTTCTTAACCTCATCCAGTGCTCCTAATCCCTCCCTCAGTGCTTTTAGCCCCTCTCCCCCCAGTGCACTAGACCCCCCCTGTTCTTTAGCCCCCCCCAATGCTCTTCAACTCCCCACAGTGCTTTCTCCCTCCCCCCTAAGTGCTCCCCGTCCCCCCAGTGCTCTCCACCCCCCTGATTTTCCCTGCTCGCCCCCCAAGTGCTCCCCGTCCCCCCAGTGCTCTCCACCCCCCTGATTTTCCCTGCTCGCCCCCCCCCCCCAAGTGCTCCCCGTCCCCCCAGTGCTCTCCACCCCCCTGATTTTCCCTGCTCGCCCCCCCCCCCCAAGTGCTCCCCGTCCCCCCAGTGCTCTCCACCCCCCTGATTTTCCCTGCTCGCCCCCCAAGTGCTCCCCGTCCCCCCAGTGCTCTCCACCCCCCTGATTTTCCCTGCTCGCCCCCCCCCCCCAAGTGCTCCCCGTCCCCCCAGTGCTCTCCACCCCCCTGATTTTCCCTGCTCGCCCCCCCAAGTACTCCCTGTCCCCCCAGTGCTCTCCACCCCCCTGATTTTCCCTGCTCGCCCCCCCCCCCAAGTGCTCCCTGTCCCCCCAGTGCTCTCCACCCCCTGCACCTTCCAACCCCCCTACAATGCTTTCCAAACCCTCTCTTAATTCTCTCCAGTTCCCCCCCCCCCCCCACCGTGCCCTTCAGCACCTCCAGTGCTCTCTGATTCGTCTGTGCTTCGTCTGTGCTCTCCGGCCCCCCTAGTGCTCTTCTATCTTCTATCATGTCCTCTGAGCATCTACTGTATCATGTCTGCAGTCTCTGACCATCTCCTGTATCATGTCCTCAGTCTCTGACCATCTCCTGTATCATGTCTGTAGTCTCTGACCATCTCCTGTATCATGTCCTCAGTCTCTGACCATCTCCTGTATCATGTCTGTAGTTTCTGATCATCTCCTGTATCACGTCTGTAGTCTCTGAATATCTCCTTTAGCAAGTCTCCAATCTCTTACTCAAACTTAAACACATTGCAAATTTTAGCTATCTATCTATGCTGAGGGTAGGACTGTGCAGGGGAGGCAGAGAGTGCAAAAGGGGAATTGTGATTAGAGAGACGGAGGGCAGACTGCAAGGGGCACTGTGATGGGGGGCTGTGAAATTTGTGCAAAAAATATTCTTGAAAACATTACATTTTTTGTGGGTGTTTTTACATTTTAAAGTCGGGGGGGGGGGGGGGTGCCAGATATAGGATCCGCCCCGGGTGCCAAATGCTCTAGGTACGCCACTGCTGCTACAAAATATCTAATCTAAAGCCCCGTACACACGTACCGATGGTCGGCTTACAAATGTTCCTCTTTTCTCCCCGGGATGTCGGTGTCTGCTGAAAAGTGCAAAGACAGCACAAGGACAGCACAAGAATTTTGTCCACCGACTGCAGAAGTGATGTCATGTAATGGTTAACTTTCCCTGTGTTTTCTATTTTCTGAGCATGCCCAGTCTTGCAAATCTGCGGTCTGTCGGCCGAATTGTGTACTGACAGGCGAACAATCGTCCGTTCTGGTGTCGGCATACAAATATTTTCATGTTTGCAAGAAAGACTTTTGTCCGCGGATTGTGCGCAGACATCTGTCGGAGGCACCATACTAACACGCGTACAATCGGCAGATCCTTCGTCCACCGACGTTTGTATGCCGACGATCGGTACGTGTGTACGGGCCTTAAGAGCAAAATGTGAGAGGCTGTTATAAAATCTGCCGGTTTAGTCTGAATAAACCTGCGTCTTCTTTCTTTCCGCGTTCTAAATATCTGTAATGCTATTGTACCTAAATATTGCATTAACAAGAATTCTCCTTCCAGCTCTGCTGAGAGCCTTCAGCACAGAACACGTGGGAAGAGCTGAAAGCCAGCAATTTAACCTACCTACCGAGCCACGATCGCAGTGAGCAGCTGGGTTAGCAGCTGTTAATCTGATAAACACCGCTACCATTTAATTCAATGCAAACTTCTGACCTTTGCATGCATTCGGTTTGCTTTAGATTTACTAAAAGGAAATATAACACAACAAAAAGACACACAGAGATGAACAGTACAGTCTTGTTTATGTTCTTTTCCTGGCCTTTAACAGATTTTTTCTGATTTTCCTTTTGTATTTTTATATTTAACTTCTTTTTTTTTCCAGTTGGGAGATGGCCTTTTTTATTTAAAGTGGTTCTAAAGGCTGACGTTTTTTTTTTTTTTTTTACCCTAATGCATTAATTGCATTAAAGTGGAACTTCACTCTCCCAATCAACATTGATTATTTTTAATCCTCATGCTGATAGCATTAGTAAATAGATAGGAAAGTAAATCTTATTTAGTTTTAATTTTTTTTTTTTTTTTTTTACATTTCTTCAGTTACTTACTGGTTTTCATGGCTAGGCAAATTATGTTATACGTCCCGGAGTCTTCAGGAGGGGAGAAGAGGAGGAGGGGTTTTCTCAGCTAAGCACAATCTCCTGCATGCATACTTAAGTTAAGGGCAGGAAGTAAATGCTACATGAATCGTTTGCCATTACTTAAAGTGGAGTTCCGGCCTCAAATACCTTTTTTAACTAAAAATACCCCTATAATACTAATCCATCGCCCTTTACAGAACCGCTATTCTCATACTTACAAGGTGTATAGTATTAGATTTTAGTCAAAATCTTACTTTTAAAAATGCTGTCTGAGCGCGGCCATCTTGGATGTGGGCATTTGAAGCCGCAGTGTAATCTGTTGTGTCCTTCTTCCTGATTCCAGGGAGTGTTCTGGGAGTTCTTCCTGATTCCAGCCTCCTGGGAGTGATGACAAACAGCTCCCAGTATGCAATGCAAAGGCGGAAGTGATGTCGTTGGCCGCGGCCACGGAGGGGGGAGAAGGAGGAAGTACAATCAAAAATGCCCTGAAAATAAGGTAAGGGACCCCCGAAAAAATTGAAAATGTCCAATTGTTGATCAGCATAGCGAGCACTCCAGTAATTAACTAAAGTTGCAAAATAGGCCGGAACTCTGCTTTAAGATGAGCATAGCCAGAAATCCTAGGGGTAGTTTTTCAAAGAGATTTCTCACCAAAATAAAGCATAGAGACATGGATGGATGGGGCAGATTATTTGTGTGACAGTACCCACTGTCACTGGGAATGAAAGACAGACAATATGCTAATATCATCAGCTCAACCACCTGTCTTCCAGACACCGTTGAATATGCTGATGTACTCATCTGTTATCTACAATAGGTTCTGTATTTACACCTATTGTTTGTGTATTGTATTGCAGGAGCTCAAGGACGGCCGTCTGCTACTTAATTGCCTCAGGTTGATTGAATCACTGTCACCTATTAGTTGCTGAGTGGAAATATACTGTTTTTGTTGGTTGTTCTTTAGATATGTTAATTCCGTTTCTGTAAACAATTTCATCTGCATAGGATAATGTAATCAGGCAACCCCTGACCTGTGTGTAATAATTTGATCAGAAGGGGGATGTGCTTGTGTGTGTATAAATTGAGTGTGAAACTGTTCAATAAAGGAGCAGGTTCCTTAACTTGTACATGCTAAGTTGTCGGCTAGCTTTGTATGGTGGTGGCTAGGATTTGATATCTATATTCATGACTGCAAGGAAGCCATATACTGACAGAAGTCCACAAGTACAGTGTGGGCCGGGGGTTCCGTTACAATTTGTAATCCTCATGCTGCTAGCATTAGTAACTAGATAGGAAAGTATATTATATTTACTTTTTTTAAACTTTATTTTTTATTTTTACATTTCTTCATTTACTTCCTGGTTTCCTTGCCTAGGCAAATGATGTTATACATCCCAGGAGTCTTCAGGAGGGGAGGAGAGGAGGAAGGGTTTTCTCAGCTAAGCACACTCTCCTGCATGCATACTTGAGTTAATTACCGGAAGTAAATGCTACATGAATCATTTGCCCTTACTTAAGATGGCCACGGCCAGAAATCCTAGGGGTAGTTTTCAAAGAGATTTCTCACCAAAATAAAGCATGGAGACATGGATGGATGGGGCAGATTATTTTTAATCCTAAGGCTGCTAGTATTAGTAAATAGATTGTAAAGTATATCTTATTTACTTGTGTTAAACTTTTTTTTTTACATTTCTTTAGTTACTTCCTGGTTTTCATGCCTAGGTAAATGATGTCATTCATCCCAGGAGTCTTCAGGAGGGGAGGAGAAGAGGAGGCGTTTTCTAAGCTAAGCACAATCTCCTGCATGCATACTTGAGTTAAGGGCAGGAAGTAAATGCTACATGAATCGTTTGCCATTACTTAAGATGGCCACGGCCAGAAATCCTAGGGGTAGTTTTTCAAAGAGATTTCTCACCAAAATAAAGCATGGATGGATGGGGGAGTTTTCTTTGAATATTAAAAATAAATTAAATAGAGTTTTTGGTTAGTGGTGCTCAGATACAGTGAAGATCTGCTTTAAAGTGGCTGAAAACCTTAGATATAAAATATGAACAAAGCTAGACATGTAAAGTGATGAAAAAGGATGCGCTAACCCCTAAAGTAAATAGGCAGCACCTAGAACTCCTTGAACATAAGGAGAAAAAGAAAATGGTGAAAATAAAACAGTGCGCTCAATAGAATGTACATAAACAATAATGATGGGTGAAAGGATGATCATAATCAAAACATGTGTAAAGTAGGTACTAAAGTCACTCTCAATAATAACACACTTTAAAAAGGTGAACACTGAAAAGTGCCAAAAGAGTGAAATGCAAAAAAATATTCCAATCCCAGTTGACGCCTTCTGAGGGGAAACACGTTGGGTGGAGCAGCTGCATCGTCACCATGCATGGTCCGCACTGCAAGCGGCCTTGCACATCTTTCTATGCCGGTCTATGCCGTTTTTCATCTTCATCAATGTAAGTGCACTTTATCTATTCAATGAAAGATTTTTTAAGGTAATGCACTTTCTTTCATCCGCATGAGAATAGTGGACCACCGTATATGCATATGAAGCTCCCTGATCCATGGATGACCATTAGCGAAGGGGAATCTAACATTTGTTGAGGCCGGTCTAATCCTTAAAGGCAGGATCATTACAGGCTTTTTGAGAATAACTTTTTGGTAAGCAGCCATCCATTTTCTGATTTTGGTCACGCGGGGGGTCACATGCAGTACTGGGCATCGCAGATCATATGAATTCACACAAAGGGAAGGAATTGTCGGTGGAACTTCACACTGAAGACTTTATATCACAATAATCACTAGAGACTTATGTGCATTTATTTATTTTTTTGCATGTCAATCTTTTGGCACTATTCAGTGCTCACCTTTTTAAAGTGTGTTAATTATTGATAGTCACTTTAGAACCTAATTTACACATGTTTTGATTATGATCATCCTTTCACCCATCATTATTGTTTATGTACATTAATTTATTGAGCGCACTAGTTTATTTTCACCAAAGCTAGACATGTGCATGATGAAAATGTTGTTTAGTTTAGATGTGTTAATCTAGTTATATTTGGCTGATTCGTTCAATTCCTATTCGAGATTTGTATTCCGAATACCTTCTATGTATTTTTTGAATTTTCTTCAAATTTCCTGTATTTTTTTTTATTTGTAACGTTCAAATCGATAAATCTTGAATCGATCGAACCGAAAATTTTAGATTTTTTTTTTTCTATTTAAATGCGGCTGTCGAGTAACCAAACGTGATTGGTATTAATACACATTGATTTTGCTTGTATTAATAATACGTTTATTCAAAATATGAAAAGTGTTCTAATTAATAAAAGTAATATCTTACTTTCAACGTTTTACTATGTACAATACTGTGCAGAAGTTTTAGCTAACTGAGAAAAAATAATGTCAAGTACAAATGCTTTTAAATATTTATATTTTACTGGTTTCTTTTTATCAATTTTACACTTGCAAAGTGAACGAACAAAAGAAAAATCTTTATTAAATGATTAAAATTACTCTCTAAATCACCTTTGAATTAGCAAAAACAGCATTATTTCAAAATGGTACACTAATAACACACACAGCCTTTGATTTCAACAATATGTTTACAGTTCAAATTCAAATGGAATTCGATGTAAAATTGGAGTCAAATTTCAATTAAAATTTCGGGAATTCTGACAAATTCTGTTTAGTTATTAAGAGAATTCTGTAGAAATCATCTGTACTGTAATTCCTGGATTCGGATATATCCAAATCTCCAAATAACAAAAAACGTGTCCGAATATTTATTCGGAGCGAAACGAACCGCACGTGACTAAACAAAGCATATCCCTGTATAGTGTGTACTCGTCTCAAGCTGTCTGCTGCTTGGTTCCTCTGCTATCAGCATGAATCACTTCTGACAAGTTTTCCTGACTCCAAGAGAAAAAAGGTGACAGGGGAGGAGCTCTAGCTGATTAACAGCCTTAGCTCTGTTCCTGTGTGCTATGTGAAGGAGGTGTGTCTCTTCCCTCCAATCAGCTCCCAGACCTCTCCTCATTGAGCTCTGCAGAGTGTAACTTCAGCTCTCTGCTCCCTCTCTTGTGATCGCTAAGACAAGCTTATCTATTCTGCCATTTGAATGGATGTAGAGAAGAGAAAACTGAAGATAAACAAGTACAACTTTTGTAGGAGGATTTGTTTGATCTCTAGGTATCACCTGAGGCAGTCACTTCACTGGGTATAAGTAAGGGTTTACAACCACTTTAAGGTAAAAAATCTTCTGACTGCAGCTCTTCACCAGCATAGCCAAAACAGGACGTGAGAGTAAATCCCTCCAAAGTGAGGAAATAACTGGTTGCCATCAGAACTAGTGTCCCCATTAGAAGATATCCCCTCTATTGCTGTTTTGAAATTTTCTTTTACTTTCACCTTTAGTGGTAAATAGGACAAATAAAGCAGATGAATCTCCATAACAGGTACAGCAATAAAAACCCGAAAGGGGTTCTAATCCCTCTCCACTTTCAGTGGAGATACTAAAATAAAAAATGTGCATTTAGTTTTACATTTAACAGAAGCTGTCATTTTCTAAATCTCTCAAATCTGAATGTGCAGCCTAATGTACAAATCCTCACAAAAAAAGAGGCCTGCACCATTTCTAGCAATGTAGCAAACCACAGTGAATTGTAATGTTGGCATGTGTTGTGATGCTGTAAACGATGATTACCCCTTGGTGTTGGGACTTTAAGTGCTGGTTCACACTAGGGCGACCTGTGAGGCGACCTGGTCGCCTCACAGGTCGCCTCCCATAGGGAAGCTACGGACCCGTTCTAATAGGAGCGACACAAGTCGCTCCGACCTAGAAAAAGGGTCCGGAGCTTCTTTGGGGCGACCAGGAGGCGACCGCCATAGACTTCAATGTTATGAAGTCCGTGGCGGCCGCTCCGAGGTCGCGGCGCGCTGCTCGCACCGCGACCTCGGAGGTCGCCACCTAAAGTAGCGTCGCGGTAGTGTGAACCGGCGCTTAAGGCACATACTATTAGATCAAAACAAATAGAAAATATATTTAAATAAAACAAAATATTTAATAATGAAAAAAATAGGTATAATGGTTACATATACAAATAGAGATACAAAAAATACACTCGATAAATAGCAATGTGGATACTTGGATACTCTGCCAGTGCCCCCCCCCCCCCCCCAAATTATTACATTTTATTTTTACATACTGTCACCAGTCACCAGTCAGTGTCCATGATCACCAACACATCAGTTCTATGATGACATTGTACTGCACTGGTGAAATGAGATCCGTCAGCATATCAAGGTTGATGGATTTTCATACATATATTCCATAGTTTGTATAACTTTCCTACAGACTAATATAAACTGATTTGGGTTATTTTCACTGAAGAAATGTACCAGAATACAGTTTGGCTTAAATTTATGAAGAAAGATTTATTTGCAAAAATTTTTAACAGAAACAAAGAGAAACGCCTTTTCGGTCTTTTTTCATTTAGTTAGCAAAAAATAAAAATCCCAGTGGTGATAAAAATACCACCAAAATAAAGCTCTATTTTTTTGAAAAAAATGATTTTAAAATGATTATATAATCTATAATCCTACCACTTTAGAAAACTCTGGTCGGACATATCTGGAGTACTCTATCCAGTTCTGGTCACCGATCCTCAGAAAGGATGTGCTGGAACTGGAGAGAGTCCAAAGAAGGGCAACTAAGCTAGTTAGGGGATTGGAGGACCTAAATTTTGAGGAGTGTTTACAAGCGCTCAATTTATTCTCCCTGGAGAAGGGACGCCTGAGAGGGGACATAATAGCAATTTACAAATACCTCAACGGTGATCTCAGCATAGAAAAAAAACGATTCAGTCGTAAGGAGTGCAAGAGGACACGAGGCCATTTAATGCAATTAGAGGAGAAGCGCTTTAACCTCAGGCTAGGCAAAGTGTTTTTTTTACAGTAAGGGCAATAAGATTGTGGAACTCTCTTCAACAAGTGGTAGTATCTGCGGGAAATATGGCTACTTTTAAAAGACTCTTGGACGTACATTTCCAAGATCAAAACATTCAGGGGTATGGGAAATTAATACGTCCACACACACCTACACAGGTTGAACTGGATGGACTGTTGTCTTTATTCAACCTCAACTACTATGTAACTATGTAACCATATTAAAATGTCATATGGATAAAGTGTAGCATGACTGCACAATTGTCATTCAAAGTGTGACAGCGATGAAAGCTGAAAATTGGCCTGCGCAGGAAGGGGATGAAAGTGACCGGTATTAGGGTGGTAAGAGAGATTAGAACATGTAATTTGTTATTGCAGTCTGTGCCCCGTCAGGTAGATTTGCCCTCTCAATTTGTCCTGTGTATCATTATCACCGAAAGTGAAAGAAAATCCTAAATTTTGGGTTGTCACCAAAACAGGAGGAGAGGGGAAATATTCCAAAGGAGATATTAATTCTGGAGAAAAGCAGGGATTCCCTTACTTTGCAGGGATTTCCTCTCACTTCCTTTTTTTTTTTGGCAACGGAAGAGGAAGCGAAGTGAAATCTCCACCATGGGACGCAGATAACATAGAAAAAAGTGACAGGGGTTATAACCCTCCCATATTCAAAATTGATTTTTTTTTTTTTTCACGAGGGTTTACATATACTTTCAAATATAGCTCCATCCTGGGGCAAATGCCCTTGATTCCGCTTCAACAATACAACCCAGATTGCCACAAAATGAGTTCTTGTTTAAAAAAAATATATAAAATGCCAAGAATAGAAAAATCTTATTCTGCAAATCACGAAGGAACTTCTCCTTGTGTAAGTCATTCTTTGAAAGTCTTCTGTTCAATATAACATTCTTTTTAATTACAGGAAGCATTAAATTAGAAATATGAAATGTAATGTTGAAATATTTGTGTCAAGGTTATTCCTGAACGCCATTACCATGCACTAGGACAAATTATACAGGACACGCTACACTCAGGAGCATTTACTAAGCTGACATCATACATGCTCATGCAATAAAGTGCCATTATCAGCGATCGCTCATGAGAGATAAAGTCAGATGATGGCACATTTATCAACAGAACATCCATTTTAACATTCTGCGTTCTGTACACCACAGCAGAAGTGCTTGTTTGTGCCATGTCATTTATGCAGTAGATATTCCGCAATAATAAGGCAATCATTAGCCAATACCCACTCCCAAAATCACCCACGGTAAATCCCAAGCCAACCCTTAATTATGGAAGAACAATATCATAATATGCTTTAATCAAGCAGGAGGAAAAATGCAACAAACATCATTATCAAACATTGTTTCTAAGGCCCTGTTCACATTTTGGCATCCCAGATCGCGGACAGAATCGCAGCGATTCTGCCCGCAATCCCAAATCACGGCGTTGGATTCCCGTCGCTTTCAATGGCACCCCAACTGCGGCGCGATTTTACCGTGATTCGTCAGGCGACAAACAGAACTGCTTGATTCCTGTCGCCCAAAAGAAGTAGAAGAACAGAAATAAGTGCGGCAAAATCGTGCCACGTTTGGGGTGCCATTGGAAGTGATGGGAATCGCACAGACACCCCGCGATTTGCCGTGATTCGGGATCGTGGGCAGAGTCGCAGCAATTCTGCCTGCGATATGGGATGCCTATATGTGAACGGAGCCTGAAGAGGACAGCAGAAGCAGTGTAAGTGCAAAAAACAAACAAACATACATCTTATAATTGTATATAACCACTTCACGACCACCCTATATTATTATTATACAGGATTTATACAGCGCCAACAGTTTGCGTAGCGCTTTACAATGTGAGGGAAGACAATACAGTTACAATACAATTCAATACAGGAGGAATTGGAGGGCCCTATAGTAGTTTTACTGCTATAGGTTGGTACCACTGCGCCAGACCACATATATACAGTATATTTATATATATATGATCCTGCACTTCTGGGTAGCCGCCGGTGGCTCGCTTCCGCTGCGATTATGCACTTCATTACAGAGGCAGAACAGCAGTCTATGTAAACAAGGCAGGTCGCCATTCCTGATCCTGTGTTCCTGCAAAGCAGAGACAAGGATCCATGTCTTCCCTTAGTAAAATCACCTCCCCCACAGTACACAAACACTGGCTATTTGGGTACAGTGTTGCATAACCACGCAATTGTCAGTTAAGTAAGTGCTCCGCTTGCTCAGCAGGGGATCGCTCCGCTGCTCCACGCTTAGCAGGCAGATGACAGGTCCATCTCCGCTCACTGTGCACAGCGGCGGACACAGTGCCGCTGTCCCCTATGGGGAATCCAGTGAAAACAGACCAGCTGTCAATTTTCACCTGATCATATCCGATCTGCCAGATGGATGGAAATAGGACCACCATCCGTATGGATTTGGCAGACAGGATCGGATCGGATAGCGGTGGGTGTCAGTGGACATGTCGCCGCTGACATCTGCCGCTCCATAGGGGTGAATAGAAAGTCCGATCAGGTCCACCTGAAAACTGACAGATCTGATCGGACAGCTTGTGTGAAAGGGGGCCTTAGTGTCCGAAGTAAGGAAGTTGTCTGCACATAGATTAAAACAATGTAAAATTTGTCACAGGACACGGTTTATGTTCTAATTGGGAGATGATGAAATCAGTCAATTGGCGATGCCGCCAGGTCGCAAATGGAAAGGTGCCATAGGAGGATTGCCGAGTCTAAAGGGGTTATAGGGTTCCTTGAGGGGCCAGTTTTGCACATATGTATCTCCATCTGTCCCCATGAGCGAAAGAATCCATGTTCCTCACCCAGTAAAAACCATGGGTATCCCCCTGCATGTAATAATAGGAGAGTAAGATTTGTGCTTCATTGCCACTGGTCCAGAAACCATTAAATTTGATTTACATTCTGGATTTATGACGTTCACACATTGAAAGGACTATTTTGATTCTACCTGTTTGTTCACTATATATTGCCTATGTGATATTTACACATTATCTCACTTTTATATTGTTTAAGTGCCTTTTATCACCTTTGATTTTGAAGCTGTCCACACATCTATTGGACATTCTTTGATTTTATTATATTGTTATTTAACATCTTTTATTGTGTCATATTTTTTCATTTTCACTTTGAGTCATCAGCAATTATTACATTGCTTCCCACATTTAAGATTGTTTTTTCACACAATATTTTGTTTTAGGTTTGTAATATTTATTGGAGCTATACCACTCATCAGATCTTGACTTTGTTTAGGGCAGCACCACACTTTCCTATTTTCTCTACCCCCCCAGCCTGCACTACTTTTTACCGATTTCATTGCGGCTTGCATAGACTTCCATTAGATAAAGTTGCAAGGTGGAATGAAATCAGAAGTGCAAATCTCACTGATGTGCTGAGGTAGTGCAATTTCAAAGCCGCGACAGTGTGAACCATAGGTTGGACTGCTATCATTTAAAAAACACATTTAATGACATATTGCACAAAAAGATGTCGCTTCTCGGCCTTTTGGCTAAGATCAAGTGTAGTATCTGTTCTTATCAGTTGGTATGGGCCTTAGCTAGTACCAGTATGACCGAAACCCGGAGCGCTCTGAGTATTGAGGTATGGGGAGTAGGTCATCTGGGAAAGCATGTGGGGCCCGCCGCCTTCTGATTTGAATGGGTTGAACTGTCCTAACCAGTTTGAAGGGAGCAGGAAAGCCGGTCTGGAGGGTGAGCCCGGTGGAACTGCTCCTGGATGTAATGGGCTGAGGAACAGGATGGCGATGGGAGGGTTCCCACTCCTGGGTTTTGATCTGGCTGGCTAACGGGCCTGTCCCCAGGGGAGGTGAGCTCTCTCTAAGCTGTCCAGGTTCTGATGTCTGCTGGTGGGGATAGGCTACACTCGGTCTGGCCGGGGGCTGAGATTGAAAAAGCCCGTAGTGTAAGTGCCCCTGGGGTGGCAGCCCAGGGGTGCCTTAATTTCTCACTGGTGAGGGGCAGCTCGCTGTGAGTTTTTTCGGCACCTTGGTCACTGCACTATGCACACCTTTTTCACACCTGCCTCTTGGGACAGGCCTTTTGGCTTGCACCAGAGGAATTTTTTATTCCGGCTGGAAGGCCTGCCTTGGTTCTTCACATGGCACCAAAGCACTTTCCCCACTCCCCTTCCCCACCTTTTTGTTTGTCTGTCTTTTTATTTGGAGTTCGTCACCTGCACTTTCACCTTTTTTCTTTATTTGCACGACGAGAGTGTGTGGGTCTTCGGGCCCAGCCTTAAGTCTTGGGAGGGGGTGGATATGGCCTTTTGGCTTAGTTCGCCCTCTCCTATGGGGTCTCCCTTCGGGGGAGCCCTACTTAGTACTCGGTGGGGGCTGTTTCGGCAGTCCCCCTGAAGAACGGGGTCTGTCTGGTTTCGGCCAGACAGACCATGAGTACCTTATGTCCCTGTCAGGAGTCTTGCGCCCCGGGGGATTGAGGTTTCGGGTCCTACCTCTTCGGAGGGAAGACCATTCGATTTCGCACACCCTGTGCTTTTTTGTGTTCTCACCTTGTGTGTGTGCACTTTTTTTATGCACCGGGTGGAGTCTTTTGAGTGTGTTGCACACGCTACGGGCTTTAAAAAAAAAAAAAAAAAAAAAAAAAAATTGCACAAAAAGATACCCCACAGTGTATCTTCCTAGGACACATCAACCCCTCCAGGTCCAACAAGAAATAGAGGACCAGGTCGAAGTGAATCCTGGAAGCACACCATGGAGAAAAACAAGGGACTAAATAGGTGACTAAATAATGGTGCCATAAAAGATGAGTTACCTAACAATTATATAGACTAGAGATAGACTGATATGGTTTTTCCAGGGCCGATATTGGTCACAATGTATCGATATCGGCCGATATGGGCCGATATTTTGTACATCCTATATCAGGGTCCGAGACTAGTCTTCTCCTCCAACCATTAGGTGGTGATGCTCATGTAAGGGTAAAATGATGTCACATAGCATAATTCCGTTTAGAAATGTTATTGAATATGCCACTCACATATGTACAAATTAAAGATATAAGCAATTCCACATTAGAAGATCTGCATCTCTCATTCACTTGCTGTAAGTGACACCCGGGTGATACCGCTCCGTCTGGCATATGATCTCGGAGGTCATGTGGTCACGTGACCACGGCGTGACCATGTGACCTCCGAGATCGTATGCCGGACGGAGCGGTATCACCCAGGTGTCACTTACGGCAAGTGGATGAGAGAGGGAGCAGTATCGGGTGGGTGAGAGACGGAGCGGTATTGAGTGGATGCCGAACGGAGCGGTATCACCCGGGTATCACTTACGGCAAGTGGGTGAGAGATGCAGATCTACTAATGTGGAATTGCTTATATCTTTTGTACATATGTGAGTGGCATATTCAATAACATTTGTAAAAGGAATTATGCTATGTGACATCATTTTACCCTTACATGAGCAATATTTGGAATACCGATATATCGGCAAAAGTGAATATCGGCCCTCCGATAATCAGCTTTGCCAATAATCGGTCGATCCCTAATATAGACACACATGATAATGATTACAGCCATATACATAATTTTAATGACATATTATTGAAGACAAAGCTGAATTACATTGTCTATTATATTTACAATATTAACAATATTTTTTAATATCAAAAACATATTCCAAACAACAAGGAACTCCTTACATCAGCCTCAGCCTAATCTTACTATCCAATCTCACATACGCAGTTTGGATTGAAGCCAATTACTCTACTCGAATATTATTGGATTGCCAAAGAAAATCCACATAAACAAGTAAGGAAATACTAAGTCCATGCAGATGGATTGGATTGTGGAAAGTAAACCCAGGACAAACACAGCTTCAAGGCAAGACTGTCAATCATACAGCCACTGTGCCCATTAATTCAGCTGCTGCACAACAAGACAAATGAGCTTTTAATTGAAATGTTTGTGAAGTGCAGAGAGAATAGCTGCTTGCAAACACACTAGGCCTTAATGTGTGAATGATATAAATATAAATAATGAAGTATGGTTTTCAATTACTATCCATCAGCCCCCAAATAATAACCCTTGGTCTTGCTCATTATTAAACTGCTTTGATTGTTTAATTATTAATTTCAGGTGTATTCAGTAACGTTATCCATCACAGGTGATGTTCAATACTTTCCATGAAAGCCATTCGGTGACCTTCCATAGTGTAGACATTTTCCGGAGGCAATGCGAGGGATATTGGAAACATGATCTTACTTAGCTCAGGAACAAAATAAACAAGCAATCTACAATCGCAATGCATAAATGTTTACAGCGCTAAAAACACAGGTACATGTTTGGGTGAAGGCACCCAATTTGCAGGATGACACTATCTTCAGACCAGGACCACATCTTAGACTTCTCCTACAGTTGAGCCTCTCACAACTGATTCTTCCAAGAGGCAAACAACACATTCCAGGTGCATCAAATCAAAAGGCGTGCAAAGTCTTCTAGCTTATTTTCTGTAGAAGCAGTGCCTTTGGTAGAAGGACTTTCCCCTGTGAGCAAGCTAAAGAAAAGGAGCCTAAGGCTGGCCATACACTATACAATTTTCTTATTCAATTTCCTTTAGATTTACCTTAAACTATGTAGTGCAAGGGCCTGCCTGACTGCATACAAATTGAAAGTGTTTAGGTTTGACCCTATATTACATGGTTTTGGTAAATCTAAAGGAAAGTTGAACAAGAAAATTGTATAGTGAATGGCCAGCCTTAGGCCTCATGCAGAGTGTTTAGCCCTGATGTGTGAGACTCCGGTGTTTAGCATGCACAGGTGCAACCCCCAGCCCCACTGCCGGCAGTGGTGCTAACATTTAGGGCAGTATGTGTCCAGGGACAATTGCCTGGAATGAAAACTGCTTGTATTCTGAGCATTCATCCCTGGTGCATACTGCCCTAAGCATTAGTACTGCTCAGTGGGCAATCCAGTTGCAGCAGCTGTCAGCCTCTTTTACAGGCTGCCAACACTGTGGCTGGACAGTGCGCTGTGTATTCCACCAACACCTAAATGCCAGAGTCTCATGCACCAGAGTTAAAACTCAGTGTGCATGAAGCTTTAGGCCAGCCATACACGGAACAAATTTAAGTTTGCAAACAGTCTTGATGTGGGAATCCCTCCTGCCAGGCCATTGTCTTCTCCTGGTGGGGGAGCCAGAAAAGTCATCAATGCTGGAAGACAGTGATTATTGCTAGCGACTATAGCAGCTGCAAGCGATAGTCGGAGGTAAAACCTTGCATGCTTATTGCACCCAAGTTCATCGATCAATCAACTTGGTACATTCAGCCTGCCTATACATAGTTCGAATCTCAAACGGTACCTGCTGAACTGGCCAAGATTCCAACAGTGGATGGCCTGCCTTAGGCCTCTTGCACACAGGAGTAAATGTTGCTGAATGTTTTACTGATTGGAAATGAGATGCATTGTTGTCTATGAGACAATGCACACAGCTGAGTAAAGATCAATAATACTGTGTTGAATACAGAGCTGTAATTCAAAAATAGAACATTTTACATATGAGTGCAGTAATTCAATAGCATACGCCTGTTTACTTGTCTATAAGCATGTTTACACAAGTATATATGAGTAGATTACAATACTGGCATGGAGGAGAATTTTACTTGTCTATACTCATCTATACAGTGTGAAATGTGCAGAAACTGCGCTAATTCCAGTGTATCTCTAGCTGGTCACACTACAATGGACATGTCATTGCAATAAACAGATAATCAAAGAAAGTGCAGCGCTAAACCAAATCACAAAATAAATATCCCATAATAAACTGAACAAAAAATGTGAAAATATATATATATATATATATATATATATATATATATAATAACAAGAATCATAAAATGACAGTGCAGTCCAAGGGATAAAAGTCCGCAGAATAGAAAACATATATCGCAGTGCAGTGAATAATCGCAGAACAGGGTCGTGCCACCCTGGTTCCAATCCTCAATGTGAAAACCACCACTTGTAAAAATTACTGCTTACCAGAACATACGGACTCAGTTACCCATACAGGTACTGGGTCAACCATGTTTTGAATGTATCCAGGAATGGTACTAGAAGACACCAAACGTTTCCACACATAACAACGCGATGAACCCGGGGATCAGATGATGTCTTTGAAGACGGAATGCGTTGGGTTTCTTACCATTCAGGCCATTGCACTATCATCTTGTATACTGGATGATGTTACAAGTGCTTGTTTATTGGGAATGATGCAAGTTTTCTACCTTTTTAAATACATTTTGGAGATACAGTTTTACACTATGTGGAGCCTTTATCTCTATGGTCCAATGCACTCTTTTGACACTAATCTTTTAGGAGCGGATTCATTGCGTTGTTACGTGTGGAAACATTTGGCGTCTTCTAGTACCACTCCTGGGCACATTCAAAACGTGGTTGACCCAGGACCTGTATGGGTAACTGAGTCCATATGTTCTGGTAAGCAGTCATTTTTACAATTGGTGGAAAGTTTTCACATTGAGGATTGGTGCACAGAAGGTGGCATGACCCTGTTCTGCGACTATTCACTGCACTGGGATATATGTTTTCTATTCTGTGGACCTTATTACCTTGGACTGCATTCTCATTTTATTATTGCTGTTATTTTACATATTTCTTCACATTTTTTTGTTCAGTTTATTATGGGATTTTTATTTTGCGATTTGGTTTAGCACTGCACTTTCTTTGATTATCTATACTCATCTACACGCGTATGCACCTTTACTCCCCTATACTAAACATTACTAAGGTCTTTACACGTTTTATTTACTCAGGGACTTTCTGTCAACAATATCCTGAGTAAACATCAGCAAATTATGATGCCTGTGTGCAAGGGGCCTAAGGCCAGCCCTACATAACGAAAATTTTTGTTTTCTGCAACCATCTGGGGGTAGGGCAGGGAAAGCCATCCCCGCTTTGCATGGAAGTGGTTGGTCTCTTTCTGAAAAGGTTCAACACGCCCCTGCGGAGTCAGCCCTAATCAGCAAAGCTCCCCACTGCTTGGAGAGCTCATACTCCAACTTAGCAGGGGGTATGTCAAATATGCTTTAAGAGGAACTTGACCAGCATTTAAAAAAAAGTAACAGTCAGCTGCTTCAAGTACTGTAGCTGCGGACTTAAAAAAAAAAAACACATGCTTACCAGCCCAAGAAGTCCAGCGCTGTCTTTGTACAACCCACAGTCCTCTGTTTTTGTCTCTGCACCACCATCAACCAGATAAGGAGCCTCTGTGGGGGACTGAGGGGCCCCAGCATAGTGGGTTGCCATTCTTTAGTCCCCCACAGACAAAACTCGAAATACCTGCATAGTGGGCTGCCTGCCATCAGTCCTCCACACACACACAGCACAATGAGACCTCTCACTCCCTGTCTGTGCCCCTACCCACTCTCCTCTTACACCATTCATTGTTCTGGGGGGTTGAGTCACCCTCTGGAGTCCGGCAGACTTTCGGTTCCGTTCTCACAGGGCAGAAGTGAGGTGAAGCAAGCCTGGACAGGTAGAGGAAGTTACATTCTCCTCCGGGCTGTGCAAGCTTTTTATTGGTTGCTAGGATGCTACGCAGTCCTAGCAACTAATAATTTTGACAGCAGCGGGCAGTGAGCAGGATTTCAGAGGGGACTGTGCAAACTGCCCTGGAGCTAGAGACTACAGGGGAAGTCAGCCTTTGTTTTTCTTTACGGACAGTTTGTCCCATCCATGGACATTTACAGATGGGGAAAAAGGGTTGTTTTTTACAAACTGTCCATAAAATTACGGAGGGTTGGCAACCCTGGCTGTTGGAGACAACCAAAGTTCTACCTACCCTGGCTACATTGACAGCAGCCCAAAGGGAGTCAAACAGAACTCCTGCTGAAACTGACAAGAAAAGCATTCAAGGTGCACATTAGCATTTAGCTGTTTAGCTGGTTCAAAGGAAAGAGTATGAATAGGACATGATAATGTCCACTGCACTCAAGAAAAGCATACACAAGTGTTCAACTTGGGAGCTCTGCTTACATGGTTCAACAAACCCTTAAAGAAGTGGATCAGAGGGCTGCTTACATTGGGGAAGATGAAGCTCGGGCTGCCTATGCACACCTAACCATAGTAAAACACAAGCCACATCCCTTAAAAAGTTATGCACCCTTATCTAAATATAAAACCTTTGTGGAAGGCTCAGATTATCAGCCATGGAAGTCAGGAATCTCATTCATCATGACCAACATGTAGCATCACCTGCACTCCCTGGGCAGCCCATTTGCCCTAAGACAAACTTCAGTATTTGTGTAGTATAAACATCCTCACCAGTGTTATTTTTAACTAAAAGCAGAACTAAACCCATCGATTTAACCATTTCCCAAAACAGTTACATTCAAAGCATTGCAAGCAAAGAAGTTGGACCGCACTCGAATACATGAAATCAAAATTGGTTCTTTATTCCTCATCAAATCCATACAGACGGTGCATTGAGAGACATGTCAGGTTGACGCGTTTCACGATATAGATAATCGCTTACTCATAACCACATAACCTCATAACCATCGAGTGTGTGGTTACGAGTAAGCGATTATCTATATCGTGAAACGCGTCAACCCGACATGTCTCTCAATGCACCGTCTGTATGGATTTGATGAGGAATAAAGAACCAATTTTGATTTCATGTATCCGAGTGCGGTCCAACTTCTTTGCTTGCACGGTTTCTGGATGACGGATCTGATCAGCACCGGTTCACTCAGTATCACCTGAGCGGCTTTCCCTTCCCAAACTTCATACATTTAAAGAATACCTGGGACATTTAGCTTGTGCTCTCAACCGAACTGTCAAGCCACCAAATGGCTGGTGTTGTAACTGATCTCACATGCAACACCATGGCCACTGCAAACCAAAGAGAGGCCAAGATGCTCTCCAATACTTTTGGGCTTGTTTGAGAACCGTTATTACGTCAAGGATACTGCAGAAGAGTTCCATTGTGGCATATTTTATGCAACCATTGTGACCCTCTTCTAGCCGGCCGTTCTGATTTTCAGCATATACCACATGACACATAGGCTTGCAGTTTTTAACAACAAATGGCTGTCACGCTCTAACTTGTATCATATATTGTACCACAGGGAACCCTGAAGAAGACATCTGTTTGAAACGCGTCACGTCGCTTCTAAATGAAATATGTCATAGGTAATATAAGTCATTATTTTGTGTCATCTATACACTAAATGAAGCAATGGTAATATGCTGTAGTGATTATTAAAGCAGATGTACAGCCAAAGCTCGTGACCCGTTTTCAGCAGAGAGTGGGCTGAAGTCTGCTTTCAGCTGACGTCACAGATGGCGGCACAGCGTCATCACGTCCATGGAGTCGGGATCCGCCAGGTGCCTGGACCGACACCTGGCTCAGCCAGACACTCCGCCCCCTTCCACAGTCCAGCACTTCAATGAGCGAGGAGGAGGCAAAGCAGAGAGCGGTGACTGACAGTCAGCAGCTCTCTGCTCGGGGAGCTGTCGGGTCTCAGTGTAGAGGCACCGGGGGACAGATGCAGCATCGGAATGATGCTGCATCCACCTAGGAATGTATAAACGGGGGTAAAAACGAATTCCCATACATCTCCTTTAAGCATTACCTAGATTGTTAGGTGAACAGCCATAATTGACTTTTTAATGTAGCTAAATAAAGAAGATGTGTGATTTTAGAGATGTTTGCATGTAATCTGTAATGTTTAAAGTGCCTTAAAAGTCCTAGCCACTTCTTTTGCTTCTTCATGGTGTTGTAAATGATCACACATGCAGCACCATGGTCACTGAAGATCAAGCAGAGGCCAACATTGCACCTTCCTTGGCTGTAAAGGATGGGAGGGTTTAGTTCCACTTTAAAGGAATAAAAAAAAAAGCTGCAATTAATCCATCTATAAATGCTGATTGCTGCAGACAATGCTATTTTTACATATGCACCCTTTCCCATACATTTTCTTACCATTCTCCTGGTCATGACCTTCTGGAAGAGCGAGGTGCATCCCACTATGTTTTCTTGTCAGGGGAACGTCAGCCAGACTGCTCTCTTTCTCACTGTCACTAGAACAACATAAGTAGCAATACATAGCAGTCATAAAAATGTTCAGTAATCAACCACAAGACATCATAATAGTCTTTTCTGTAGAATGACAAGCCCTGCGATTAAGTGAAAACCAGGCCTGGATATAGTTACACAGTTAGTCAGGCTGAAAGAAGACACAAGTCCATCTGGCTCAACCAATAAGAAAAAAACAGTAAAGAAAACCCAACCATACAAATCCCATATACACAATACTATACCTGCAGTTGATCCAGAGGAAGGCGAAAAAACCCCCAGCAAAGCATGATCCAAATTGCTACAGCAGGGGAAAAAAATTCCTTCCTGATACCCCGAGAGGAAATCAGATATTCCCTGGATCAACTTTACCTATAAATATTAGTACTCAGTTATATTATGAACACCCAGGAAAGAATCCAGGCCTTTTTTAAAGCAATATAGTGAGCTGGCCAGAACCACCTCTGGAGGGAGTCTATTCCACATTTTTGGTGAAGAAACCGTTCCGTATTTGGAGACGAAACTCTTTTCCTCTAGACGTAAAGAGTGCCCCCTTGTCCTCTGTGCTGACCTTCAAGTGAACAACTCAACACCAAGTTCACTATATGGACCCCTTATGTATTTATACATGTTGATCATATCCCCCTTAATCTCCTCTTCTCAAGAGAGAATAAACTCAGTTCCTCTAACCTTTCCTCATAGCTGAGCTCCTCCATGCCTCTTATCAGTTTGGTTGCCCTTCTCTGCACTTTCTCCAGTTCCCCCATATCCTTTTAAGAACTGGTGCCCATAACTGCATATTCCAGATGATTTGTACAGGGCCAAAATGATATCTCTCTCTCTGGAGTCCATGCCTCTGGTAATACAAGAAAGGAGTTTGCTTGCTTTGGAAACCGCAGCTTGGCATTGCATGCTATTATTAAGCTTAGGATCTATCATAGCACCCAAATCCTTCTCCTCTATCCATTTCTAAACCTGTAGTCACACAATTTTTGATGTCCCAAATAATTCCCTTTTGCCAGAATCATCTGATTTGTGCAGAATTTTTCAGTTGTTCCGATTTGTTTTAGAATATTGTGACAGTATCAAGATAAGCTTCTATAATTTGACTGTCTCAGGGAGAAACTATACAGGGAAAAGTCATCTCAGTGAGGGATTTACTAAAACTGGTGCACAAATAATCTGGTGCAGCTGTGCATAGTAACCAATCAGCTTTCAGGTTTTATTGTCAAAGCTTTATTGAACAAGCTGAAGTATAAAGTACTATGCCCAGCTGCACCAGATTCTGTGTGCACCGGTTTTAGTAAATCTCCACCAATGTCTCTGCCATCAAAAGGCATAAAGGCTACTGTGCTTAATGGTAAATCTGGCCCCACTTAACCAAAAGCTTATGCAGAACTATATGGATATACATTTATATAGTGACAAATCAGGAGGAAGTAGAGAGGAGACATTGCTGGAAGTGGCAGCAGAGGAGTTTTACAATATGTGGAAGCTTCTTGTTATTTTATTTTTTTTACGGTCCAATGGAATACATGACAAGCTCAATTGAGAGGTGACCCTATCCCAAGATTGATACGAGAGACCCTCAGAATTGTTTTCCAACTACAATACTTCTGATCTATAAAAGCGTGATTCTGAGTCCCCATATCTGAGGCCACACAATCTGGTAAGCACAATATCCCTTTTGGTGGTGGATGTTCACACGGGGCGATTGATACACGAACTGTGACTGTCATCATTCATAACCACAGCGATTGTACCGGGATTCCGATCTCTCCTTTTTTATTTGGGACTTTTATTTTTTACAAGAATTGGACTACAACACAAACTTCTTGAATATTTTGCACATTGCACTTTATTCAATATTTTGCAATTCATATGTGTGGGTGGCACTAAGTGTTCACATTTTTTTTTATTATACTTTTTTCTTTTTAGCACAGCACTGTTAATATATATATATATATATACACACACACACACACACAATATATTACCAAAAGTATTGGGACGCCTGCCTTTACACGCACATGAACATTAATGGCACCCCAGTCTTAGTCTGTAGGGTTCAATATTGAGTTTGAACTCTTCTGGGAAGGCTGTCCACAAGGTTTAGGAGTGTGTCTATGGGAATGTTTGACCATTCCTCCAGAAGAACATTTGTGAGGTCAGGCCCTGATGTTGACGAGAAGGCCTAGCTCGCAGTCTGCTCTAATTCATCCCAAAGGTGGTCTATGGGGTTGAGGTCAGGACTCTGTGAAGGCCAGTCATGTTCTCCCTCCCCTCAAACTCGCTCATCCAAGTCTTTATGGACCTTGCTTGTGCACTGGTCCAGATCATTTGGTTGAGGGGGGGGGGATTATGGTGCGGGTTTGTTTTGTAGGGCCCCTTAGTTCCAGTGAAGGGAACTCTTAAGGCGTCAGCACACCAAGACATTTAGGACAATTTCATACTTCCAACTTCGTGGGAACAGTTTTGGGATGACCCCTTCCTGTTCCAAAATAACAGCACACCAGTGCACAAAGGAAGGTCCATAAAGAAATAGAGTTTGGGGCGAAGGAACTTAACTGGCCTGCACCTAAGCTCCTGACCTCAACCCAATATAACACCTTTAGAATGAATTAGTGCGAAGACTGAGAGCCAGGCCTTCTTATCCATATCAATGCCTGGCCTCACAAATGCGCTTCTGTAAGAATGGTCAAACATTCCCATAGACACACTCCTAAACTTTGTGAACAGCCTTCCCAGAAGAGTTGAATCTGTTAGAGCTGCAAAGGGTGGGACAACGTAATATTGAACCCTACGGACTAAGACTGGGATGCAATTAAAGTTCATGTGCGTGTAAAGGCAGGCATACTAATACATTTGGTAATATAGTGTATGTGTGTGTGTGTGTGTGTGTATATATATATATATATATATTTATATATACACGATAAATCATAACATTATGACCACCCACCATCAACTGTCAAGGCATCAGCTCCACTGGACCTCTGAAGGTATGCTGTGGTATCTGGCACCAGACTTTAACAGCAGACCATGATTTAGGCCTTGTGAGTTGCGAGGTGGGGCATCCATGGATCAGACTTGTTTTTCAGCACATCCCACAGATGCTCAATTAAATTGAAATCTGGGGAATTTGGAAGCCAAATCAACACTTTGCACTCATTGTTGTGTTTGTCAAGCCATTCTTGAATTTCTTCAGACCAGGCCACTTTCTTCCATTGCTCCGTGGTCTAGTTCTGATGCTTACATGCCCCTTGTGGAAGCCTTTAGCTGTGGAAATGGGTTAGCTTGGGCACCCTAACTGGTCTGCGATGCACTGTGTGTTCTGGCACCTTTCTGTCGGAACCAGCATAAACTTTTCCAGAAATTTGAGCTACAGTATCACTTCTATTGGATTGGACTACATGGACCAGTCTTCGCCTACTACATGCATCAATGAGCATTAGCTGCCCATGACCCTGTTGCTGGTTCCCGGATTTACCTTTCTTGGACCACTTTTGGTAGGATATAACCACTGCAGACCGGGAACATCCTACAAGAGCTACAGTTTTGGAGTTGTTCTGACCCAGTCGTCTAGCCATTACAATTTGGCCCTTGTTAAAGTCCCTCAAATCCTTACGCTTGCCCATTTTTTCAGCTTTCAACGCATCAACTTTAGGGGCAACATGTTCACTTGTTGCCTAATATATCCCACCCACTTTCAGACATCATTGTAACAAGACAATTAGTGTTATTCACTTTGCTTGTTAGTGGTCATAGCGTTATTGCTGATATAGTCGGCACTCTTGACGAATTCCTATGACAGGTCCAGAGGGCAGAAGATTTTAATTAGGACAGCAGCCAGCAGCACAAGGGACACTTTGTATTGAATGTAAGCAACGTGTGTTAACCACTTGCCGACTGCCTAACGCCGATCTACGTTGGCAGTCAGCCCCTCACAGGCAAAGTGACGTAGGGCTACGTCACTAGCTTGTGAGGGTCTAGGGAGCGAGCGCGCGCCCCCGGAGGCGCGCTCCCGCTCCTGCGTGGTCACGGACCCCCCCGCGCGTGTGACCGGCGGACCCGATGTCCGCCGGTCACTCGGCGATCGGCGGGGGAGAGGGAGAATGTCAGGCAGCTTGTGTAAACAAGCCACCTGTCATTCTCCTTGCTGTTAGGATACTGATCACTCGGATCTAGTATGTAGATCCGTTGATCAGTGTCCATACAGCTCAAGTCCCAGCCAATCACAGTAGAAAGCACGCCCCTAGGGATACACACAGCCCCTCCCTCCCAAATAAAGTTAACCCCTTCACTACCAGTGTATTTTTGCAGTAACAGTGCATATATATAGCACTGATTACTGTAGAAATGTCACTGGTAACCCCAAAAGTGTCAAAAATGTCAGTCAAGGGTCCGATCTGTCCGCCCCAATGTCGCAGTACCGCAAAAAAAATCGCAGATCGCCGCCATTACACGTTAAAAAAAAAAAACAACAAAAATGACAGAAATCTTTCCCTTTGTTAGTAAACGCGATAACTTTTGCGCAAACCAATCAAAATACGCTTTTTGCAATTTTTTTTACCAAACATAGGTAGCATAAAACAAATTGGCCGAAAAAGTAAAAAAATTTTGATTTTTTAATTTTTTTTGGGGGGAATTTCATATAAAAAAATGTGAAAAATATTGCTATTTTTGCAAAATTGACGCTCTTTTTTTGTTTATAGCGCGTGATCAAAAAATCGCACAGGTGATCAAATACCACCAAAAGAAAGCTCTGTTTGTGGGAAAAAAAGGACGCCAAATTCGTTTAGGTACAGCGTCGCACGACCGCGCAATTGTCCGTTAAAGTCACGCAGTGCCGAATCGCAAAATACCCCCTGGTCGGAATGGGGGTAAAATCTTCCGGGGCTTAAGTGGTTAATTAAAAACAACAACATAAATCAACTAAACTTGAGCTTTAGCACAAAACAGTAATGATATGGATTGATAATGCCAACATGTACAGTACACTGTTACTGAAGTGAGATTTTTAATGACAGGTTCACTTGGCACATTCTAAGCTTTCTTCTGACCCAGTTTTCAGTCATTGTCAACAGCAGATGAAAATTACCTGAGTTGTGAATAGTTAAAGAGTTTCTGCCACAGGTATAACATATGGCGGCACGTTATCAGAGCCTCCTCGGGTCCTTTGTGCTTGCACTCCAGTTTTGTCTTGGTGAACAATAAACTAGATGGAAAAATAAACACAACAATGTGAGTTCCCAAGAGCTGAAGATGAAGAGAACAATAGTGATAATCTCCAGTACAGGGTCACAATGTAGTACAACAGGAAAGTTTGCTTGATGTTGGTGATAATGAAGTTGTATCTGCTGGGTGTTTATCACAAGTTCCTAAGTTACCATGAATAAGACTGATGGATCTGCATGTGAAAACGGAGACACAGATGAAAGTAAAGAGGAAGTTTCTAAACACAGGTGCTCTATTTCCTCCTTTATTCTGCTTTGAGTGAAAAAGGAAATATAACCTACAAAAGTTTAGTCTATTAACCACTTCTGGACCGGAAGTATTTTCCCCCTTAACCTCCCTGGCGGTATGATTCTTTCGGATTTTAGGTGCTGAAAGCGGTACCAATATTTTGCATGTAATTCTTAAGAATGAGCAACCCAAACCAACTATTTACATATGATTTTTTTTTACTGTGCGTTCTTCTTTATAACATCTCCGGTATGATAAAGTTTGAAACACAAAATCATAAATTATAATATAATAAAAAACTATAAATAAGTTAAAGTATGTATGTATATATGTATACATATATTATATATATATATATATATATATATATATATATACACACACACACATATAAATATATATATATATACACATACATAAAAAGTACAGTAAAACTGCAGGAAAGGGCACTGGGGGGCAAACAAATGTGATTTTTTTTATTTTGCAATGTATCAGTGTGTTTGGTGTGTTTTACATTTGAATTTGCCGCCGGTTCCACCCCCCTGTGAACGTCACGTCGCAGGAGACGGAAGCCGGGGCACGGAGAGGATCGGGGGGAAGATCCGCTGCTAGACACCCCTGGGATACATCGCTGGATCCCGGTGACAAGGTAAGTAACCCCGCTTTCAGGATCCAGCGATGCTTCTGGCGGTACCCCGAGTGTGGCTCGAGGTTTCCACTTTCAGCTCTGAAATTTAACCCCGAGCCGCGCTTAGGAATACTGCTAAGATGGTTAATGACCAGGCCATATTTTGCAATTTGGCGCTGCATTAATTAAACGGACAATTGCGTGATTTTTATTTTTGCGCTATAAACAAAAAAAGAGCGACAATTCTGAAAAAAAAAAAAACAATATTTTTCACATTCTGCTATTTGACATTCCCAAAAAATCAAAAATCAAATTTTTTTAACATTTTAGGACAATTTGTTTTCTGATACATATTTTTGGCAAAAAAAAAAAAAAATCGCAAAAAGCGTATTTTGATTGGTTTGCGCAAAAATTATCGTGTCTACTAACTAAGGGAAAGATTTATGTCATTTTTATTGTTTTTTTTTTTAACTAGTAGTGGCGGCGATCTGCAATTTTTTTGCGGGACTGCGACATTGCGCCGGACAAATCGGACCCCTGACTGACATTTTTGACACTTTTGGGGGGACCAGTGACATTACTACAGTAATCAGTGCTAAAAATATGCACTGTTACTGTAACAATGGCACTGGCAGGGAAGGAGTTAACACAGTAAGTGATCAAGGGGTTAAATGTGTACCTATGGGCGTGTTTCTAACTGTGGGGGTGTGGCTTGTGAAATGATGACAGAGACCTGTGATCCTATATAGAAGGATCACAGGGGCGCTATGATCATTCCAGGGAGAAGAACGGTCAGCTGTGTTTACAACACCTGACCGTTGTTCTCTCTCAGCGGGGAACGATCGCGGGTTTCAGGCGGCAATTGGAGCCACCTGCCCCGTGCTTCGGGATTCCTGCTGACGAGTGGGGACGGGAGCGCGTGGGCAGCGGCGTGCGCTCGCCCCCTAGCTGCAGGCGTGTGACCGACGTATACCTACATCGCTTTGCGCAGGGGGGGCTGCCTGCCGCAGTATAACTGCGGTGGGCGGTCGGGAAGTGGTTAAGCAGACTTCTGGGAAAATCGGGGAGCCAATTACACAAGCAGGAAATGATGTTTCTGGGGTGTGGTCAGTATACATTCTGTGTACAGAACTCCTCCAGGTAGCCATATTGCATTGCATTTTCAGAAAATTACAACAGCTGCAGAGTGAAAAAGAAAAACGGATTTTTGTAAAATCTTACCGTAAAATCCTTTTCTCTTAGCTCATTGACAGACGTAGTCCTCGGTGATTCAACACCCTCGGGTTATGCTGCCCTCTACAGGAGTAGGACTAGACAGGAAAGAAAACGTTCTGGCCACACCCTAGGGGCAGTCCCAGAGGGTATATCCTCTCTCTCTCTGCTACAGCAAATCAGTTATGTCACAAAGCAGTGTTTAGAGAATTTAACCCAACCCAACTCAAAAACAGAGGGGCAGGTACTACGTCTGTCAATGAGCTAAGAGAAAAGGATTTTACGGAAAGATTTTACAAAAATCCGTTTTTCTCTGTCGCTCATTGACAGACGTAGTCCTCGGTGATTCAACACCCTCGGGACATCCCAAAGCAGTACCACAAATGAGGGGTGGGAAAATGGAAATCAAATCCAATCTAGAAGGCCCAACCGGTGCCAACTAGAAGTTTACAATGCTCATCCTCAGTGATGAGACTCAACAGAAATTTTTCAACAGAAAAAAACCCCCGAGGTAGACCACCGGTCTCCTCAAATTGCGGCCTGCAAAACCTTGCGGCCAAATGAGGCATCCGCCGATGCCATCACATCAATCTTATAAAATTTTGTAAAGGTATGTACCGACGACCAGGTGGCCACCTTACATACCTGGACCACTGATGTCTGATGGCGATAGGCCCAGGAAGTACTGAGCGCTCGAGTGAAGTGCGCCCTAACAGGGAACGGAGGATTCCGACCCTTAATAGAATAAGCCTGTACCACCGTCTGACTGATCCATCTAGATATGGTCGCGGCAGACACAGGCAATCCCCTTCAAGGGCTATCCGTGATCACAAAAAGTGAGTCCGTCTTACGAAAACCACTTTAGGAAGGAAGGATGGATTAGGAAGAAGAACCACCTTATCCCTATGAACCACCAGATCTGGGGAACGACAGGATAATGCGGCCAGTTCTGACACCCTGCGTACAGAAGTAATGGCCACCAAGAAGGCCACCTTCTGGGATAATGTAAGCAAGGGAATCTCCCTAATATCTTCAAAGAGAAGTTTCTGAAGAACCGACCACACTAAATTAAGATCCCAGGCGGTAAGGGTGCGCGCACTGGCGGAGCCAGATGTCGCACCCCCTGGATGAAATTCCGCACCAAGGAATGATTAGCCAAAGGTTTCTTGAGAGAAGATTGCTAACGCCGAAAACCTGACCCTTGATCGTGCTCAAGGATAGTTTCTGCTCAACCCCTTGTTGCAGACAGACCAAAATTCGGGTCACCGAATAGGTATGTGGGGGAAATCCAATAGATTCACACCACGCAATATAAGACTTCCATGTGCTGGAAGTCGCTTTCCTTGCTTTAACTGGAGGTAGGAATAACTGAAGCTGACACTCCCTTGTCCTTCAGTACCTGGGTCTCAATGGCCAGGCCATTAAGCCAGCGACTGTAAAGCAAGATGGAAGATCGGTCCCTGAGACCGCAATCCCCCTGAGAGGAAGTCTCCAAGGAGCGTCCGCGACTAGCCTCACCAAGTCGGCGTACCAGGCTCGACGAGGTCAGTCCGGAATTTCCAGAATAACTGGAATTCCCTCCACCTCTATCCTGCGAAGAAGTTCCCGCAGCAACTTGAGAGGATGGAAGGCATGCCGTAGCTGATACTGCCCCCACGGGGCAATCAGCGTTTCTGTTGCGTCCGCTAGAGGATCGCGGTGCGAGCTACAAACCTCCGCACCTTCCTGTTGAGCCAAGGTGCCAACAGATCCACATCCGGGATGTCCCAATGAAGGGACAGCTAGTGAAAAACCTCTGGATGAAGAGGCCATATGCAATTGGATCCGAATCGGGCTGCTCTAGAGCTGCTCGATCCAGTAAATCAGACAAAATCTGATCGCTCTCAGTTCCGATACCCTTATTGGTAATCTGGATACTATCGGAAGAAATGACTTCCCCTGGTTGAGCATCGGAGACTTCCTGGTCCGCTCGCTCAGCCGGATCCGATTGTCCAGGGAATCGGAATTCTGATTCCTATTAAAAAAGAATCTCCTTCAGGAGAATTCGGGTATGAGACTGGGTATACGGTACTGCCTCTAAGAAGGCCACCATCAGTCCCAGCCAACTGACGGACAGCAACATCTGAATCGTTGACTGAACCTTCTGGAGTTTCTCCGCAAGGAGAAACTCTCTTGCCCAGGATGTATCCAACCTTAGGCCCAGATAGTTCAGTCTCCTGGTGGGAACCAGGGATGACTTTGGGAAAGCGAAAAAACGCTGATGTCCTGCGATGATGGGGATATAAAGATAGGCCTCCTAAATGTCTATGTACGCCAGGAAATCCCCTTGATGCAGGGAGGCCACCACTGTACGGATGGACTCTATTTCTTCCCAAGTCCAGATTTGGACGCACCTTGCCCTCTTTCCTGGGCATTGTGAATAGGTTCGAATAGAACCCCTGAAACCGTTCAATGTTAGAAGGAAAGAATCGCACCGGTGGAAGTGATCGAAACTCGATCCTGTGTCCTCCAGAAACCAGTGAAGACATCCCCCCCACCCCAGAGATGGGTAGGGGCGCATCAGGCTGTATTCTTCAGGCTTGGCTGAGCCGGACTTTTTGTTTAGCCGACCAGCGCCCTTTGAAACCCCTCTAAAGGGGCTTTGGAGGGTTTCGCCTTATCGCCCGCCCTCGCGGAACGAACAACTCTTTATGAGCAGAAAAGGAAGGTCCTCGTTAGTTACGAGGTCCTTTTATCCTAACAGTCTGTGGCAAGACAGCAGGTGGTACCGTCTATCCTCTAAAGAGGAATTCCTCAAACGGATAGCACCTAGTCATGCGTTTGGAAATAACAGGGGTTCGTTTCAAAACGACCCCATTTGGGTAAAGGAAAATCCTTCGCCCTTTTGGTAGGCTAACAAGTACCAAAAAGGAATCTCAGTCTCAGCTACCTCTGCCGGTGTAACCTCAAGACTAAAGGTTTCCCGGACGGACACAACTAGTGCATCCACCACTCTTGTGCTATGGCGGAGGCAGAAACCTGCTCCTTACTGCTGAGGAGATCTTACCTGAGACAACAGCCCCCTAGGAGGGACCTGCAACTGTATTGACCAGCTCCGAATCCGTATCTGAAGTATCTGATAAACAATAGGGGTAGGCGGGGGTCGCTTCTTGACCCCCGTCCCTGACAGGCCACCTCCACCCGGGATACCAAAGACTCCAAAACTGACGATAATGCATTAAAAACAAGTGGGGTACTGGAGGGTCCTGCGGCCACCTTGAGGGGATCAGGTGGGGGATACCTATGCGGCAGGGTCAATGATAATACAAGACACTTGCCAGCGACAAAAAATGACAAAGTAAAAAACTTTTTTTTTTTTTTTTGTGTCCCCCAGTTGCAACAGCGCCCCCTCAGTGTTACCTGCCTTTTTGGACCCCACAGAGAGCGAGAGAGAGACCCCAAGGCTCATCCCTGATGCACAGAAGTTTTCATCAGCTTGCTCAGTGCTGTCCTGTTACAGACAGGAAGTCTTTGGCCCTATTTCCTGGGTAAAGGAGGCGGCTCCGCCCCTTAACACGCCTGCCGGCGCCTCCCCCTGGCTCCACGAGGTGTTTGAGTCACCTCAAACATGGCCGCCCCCATGCTGGAGACACGAGGCTACACCAAAATTGCGGCCTCGTGCGATCTACCAGACAATGGCGGCGCCTGCACAGAATAGCGGCATGTCTGCAGAAGGATCTCGGCCTCACAACCCTTCACCCTCATGGTGGTCAGCGTGGTCGGCGGTACCGGACCCTGTACATTAATCACCCAGAGGGGAATGTTTTTTTCTCTACAAAAGTGGAGTTACTCTTTAAATTTTCATTTTTGTATAACTTTAAAGTGGAATTCCGGCCTATTTTGCAACTTTAGTGATTCCTGGAGTGCTCGCTATGCTGATCAACAATTGGGCATTTTTTAAATTGTTTTTGGGGGTCCCTTACCTTATTTTCAGGGCATTTTTGATTGTATTTCCTCCTTCTCCCCCCTCTGTGGCCACAGCCACCGATATCACTTCCACCTTTGCATTGCATCCTGGGAGCTGTTTGTCATCACTCCCAGGAGGCTGGAATCAGGAATAACTCCCAGAACACTCCCTGGAATCAGGAAGAAGGACACAGCAGATTACACTGCGGCTTCAGATGCCCACATCCAAGATGGCCGCGCCCAAACAGAGTTTTTAAAAGTAAGATTTTGACTAAAATCCAATACTGTACACCTTGTAAGTATGAGAATAGCGGTTCTGTATAGGGCGATGGATTAGTATTATAGGGGTATTTTTAGTTAAAAAAGGTATTTGAGGCCGGAACTCCACTTTAAGATTTATTATTCTGATTGTGCCGTGTAATAAGTAAAATACAGTGTAATTTTGCAGAGCTGAATGCCCTTCACTGCCTCTCTGCTTTTTCTAATGTGCACACATATTCCTGGCACACCAAAACTCTGCCCATATGTTTCGCTGTCCATTTAAGGCAAAATAAACTGGAGGTTACATTATCCTTTCAGTGTTCCAGTTCTATTTGGAATCCCCTGTTGAAGCCGGCAGACAACCTTCTGTCAGGTTATTTAATGAATGAGCCAGGGCGGGGGAGAATGAGACATGACATTAATTCCCTGTGTGCGCACTCCCCACATTCTGTCCAGCCATAGCAATCAATAGTAATTCAGTTCACATAGCGATACATCATGCTGGATCATTTAGAGGAGGAAGTATCATTGCACAGCGCTGCTGATACAATCAGGAATGGATAAATGAAAGGCAGGCTTGTTTAGGGATTTGTTTAGACTTAACTCGCTTCTTTTCTCAGAATAGGCAATCCTGTAATCCCTCTACGTTCCGCGCTTTCATGATCAGGGAATCAAGTGTTTATGCAAAGCTGTAGAAGATGTTACCTGTCTATATGCAAATACTCAGCATAGAGCTTCTCAGGATAATGCTAGAATTTGGTAAAAGAAACTGCGCAAAAGCTTGCGCTCAAACAAGTGATCTGGAATAAGGCTTTTGGCTCTAAAAAAATGTGGATACAGAATAGCAAAGCAAAAAACAGCAAGGCAAAGTGAATATTTCCCAAGATGATGTCAATCTAGAGCACTAGCACAGATACTGTATATACAGCACTAGCACAGGTATGGTATATACAGCACTAGCACAGGTATGGTATATACAGCACTAGCACAGATACGGTATATACAGCACTAGCACAGATACGGTATATACAGCACTAGCACAGATACGGTATATACAGCACTAGCACAGATTTGGTATCTACAGCACTAGCACAGATACGGTATATACAGCACTAGCACAGATACGGTATATACAGCACTAGCACAGATTTGGTATCTACAGCACTAGCACAGATACGGTATATACAGCACTAGCACAGGTATGGTATCTACAGCACTAGCACAGGTTATGGTATCTACAGCACTAGCACAGATATGGTATATACAGCACTAGCACAGATACGGTATATACAGCACTAGCACAGATACGGTATATACAGCACTAGCACAGGTATGGTATATACAGCACTAGCACAGTTAGGCCTCTTACACGCGATACTCTTGTTTGAGCATCTCCTTTTTCAGCCGTAAAATTCAATCATATTTATGTTATTGAAATGCGCGCACAGAACTCTGGTTGAGAGCGGCTGTCCTACAGGTTTTCTTTAAATTCTACATATGAAAGATGGTGTGTGGGTCCCAAACACCTCAACCAACATTTTGATATGCATTTTAACATATGCATGGTGGAGGACCAGTTACCATTTTCCATAGCACCTCAAAAGTACTTCTCTTCACATACGAGTTAACCCTTTATGGCCTGACAATAAATCAGAATGACGTCATACGCTTGATGACGAAACGCGTCGGGTCCCGTGCTACACCCTACGTCACTTCTGGATTCTGGAACACAGCCGGAATGCAAACTGGCTGCGGCGCTGTTTTTCAGGTGATTCTATGAAACTCAAATTGTAAGTGACTACTTTCTTTTATTAAACCGGAATTTATGCATGCTACACCATGAGATTCTTTGCATCTTTTATGTCATGCTAATACTGCCCTACATTTGAACGGGACGGAGATTGGGATCCAGAGCCAGCCCTTGTAACCAGCCGTAGGAGATCCTGGATATTTTCCAGCGGGGAGATAGGAAACACTAGGAGTAAGAGATTCCATTTACCTACATTAGACCCCAAGGGGTCGTCTGGTAAGTGAGCTGAGCAACAGGTGAAGGATTCCCCATTTGCATGAAGAAATGCAATTTTGCTGCACATGAAGCACTTTAAGAATGAGCACATAATTGTTTTTGCTGCACGTTTTTACACCTGCACTTTGGAATTACAAAGACTGCCAATATATGCACAATCACTTTAATATTTGGGCACTTTGGGGATAAAATCCCCCTTTTTTTCTTTTCACTGATTGTGTTTTTTTGTGATTTTTTGTGATTTGTGTATTTCATTTATTCACTAATTTATTTACATATTCAAATTTGATTCACAATATTGAGCGCTGTCTCACATTTACCACAATAAATCAGAAGCATTGCTTCCAACTATTAAGAGAAACAAGAGAGAGAGGTTTGGGACTTTAACCACTTACCGCATACTGACGTACCCATACGTCGGCAGACTTTGTGGGGGTATACCGGGATGATGCCTCTAGCTAGAGGCATCATCCAGGTACCGTGGTTTAAAGCCGACGGTCGGCTTTCCGTCGGTAATGACCAATGCGGCTCGGGAGCCTCTCGATCGTTACCCGGGTGAGCGGGAGGGGACGTCCCCCCCCTCCCGCCGCTTCCGTGGCTTTGCTCGGGGGTCCCGTCCCACCGGGAGCCCCGAGCACCCAGCCGGCAAGTCTGCCGGCTGGATGGAGTCCCGATGAATGCCGGAAATGACATCGATCGGGTCTCCGATGACGTAACCCGGAGGCAGCGTCCATGACGTCACTTCCGGGTTACTGTGCTGCGAAAGGCGGCAAATTTGAAAAACGGCTGTATGCAAAAACGCCTTGCATACATGGAAGTGTAGTGGAGGGGTCTAGGGTGTTTTAGACCCTCGATCCCTCCATAAAGTGTACCTGTCGCTACATATTGGTGTCACAAGGGATGTTTACATTGCTTGTGACAGCAATAAAAGTGATCAGATTTTTTTTTTTTTTTTTAAAAAAACCTGTAATAAAGTTAAAAAAAAGAAAAAATAAATAGGAAAAAAAAAAATGTAGCCGCCCCGTCACCGTTAGCTCGCGCACAAAAAAAAACGTATACGGAAGTCGAGCCACGAATAAAATCGCTGTTCAAACCATACATGTGAGGTATCGCCGCGATCGCCAGAGCGTGGGCAATAATTTAAAAAAAAGAGCTACACTCTAACTCTAAACTGGTAACCTTTAAATAAATTTAAAGCGTCGCTGATTGAGATCTCTATTGACCGTAGTTTGTCGCCATCCCACGGGGGGGGGGGCGCAATTTTAAACCGTAACATGTTGGGTATCTACTCGGCGTGACATCATCTTTCACAATATACAAAAAAAATGGACTAACTTTACTGTTAAGTATTTTTTAAATGCAGTGAAATGTGATTTTTCAAATTTTTTCCCAAAAAAATGGCGTTTTAAAGACCGCTGCGCAAATACCGCGTGACAAAAATTTTTGCAATGACCGTCATTTTATTCTCCAGAGTCTTTGCTAAAAAAATATATATAATGTTTTGGGGTTCTAAGTAGTTTTCTAGGAAAAAATACTGGTTTTAACTTGTAAACAAAAAATATCCGAAATAGGGCTGGAGCTTAAGTGGTTAAAGGAGGTGTGCCTCCACCCATAGGTATAATTCACGAAAGTAGTAAATACGTGCAAGAAGAGGATAAACATATACCGTAATCAAGTATTTATTAAATTCTGTAAATAGATACAGAGGCGTAACTAGAACCTTCAGGGCCCCGATGCAAGAAACCATGAAGGGCCCCACCGGACCCCTGGCTGGGGCCCTTCCCTTCAAGTCTGGGGCTCTTCCCACTGATCCTGGGGCCCTTTATTACGGTCCCCCAGCGGGACCCTTTCACAAGTTCTGCAGTGGGCTCCCTTCCTGCCATCTTGGGGCCTCCCCACGGTGGTGGAATACCAGAGCCCGGTCGCAAGTGTGACCTTTGCGATCCTGGTAGTTCATCCACTGGTAGTTTTTATTTTTTGGTATTTTAATTGTATTATTACAATGTCACTGACTATGACTCTGTCCATTCAGAAAAGGAAGCTGGTAAATTACATATTTACCGACCCCTTCCTGGTTCTCTATTGTGACATCCTATCCTATCCATGTGTACAGGGGAGCCACACAGGCCCCCTGGAGCATGGAGCCCGGTTGCAATTGCAACCCCTGCAACCCCTGTAGTTACGCCCCTGAATAGATAGTAACATTGTATTGATAAAATTGGAGCATACATAGAATAACTGGGTACATGGGTGATATGATAAAGCCATGACAAATTGAAAAGACATAAATGGATGAATAGAATAATAAATAGACATGATGGACAAAAATAGATATACAGTAATCCCCCGCTCCATCGCGGTTCAGTTTTTGCGGTCCCGGTAATTCGCGTTTTTTTTTCTAATGTTATTTTACTATATAAATCATTAAAAATGAAATATTTTTGTGTTTTCCATAGCTCTTGCTCTGTCTCTTAGTATCTTTTATGTGTTTAGATGAGTTTCTATTGTTTTAAAAGTGTGTTTAAAGACCTTAAAATGCTTCTACACGTACAGTGACAGTAAAAAAACATGCCTACAATGCATTTTAATAGGGTTTTTCTATTTCGCGGAATTTCACTTTTCGCGGCTGGGTCCGGAACGTAACCCCCGCAATGGAGGGGGGTTTACTGTATGTGTATGCACATCAGGGTATGAGCCTCATTTAAAGTCCCAACCTTTCTCCTTCATCCAACTATTAAGAGATCACTTGTAGACCTCTTCTAACACCAGCAAACCCTGTGCTATTATCCAAGCAAATTTGATTGTATTCATGGTTTGTAAAATTGGATTGGATGATTTTATTGACATTTGTTTATATTTGTTTCATTACTATTCTACTATCTAATTCTCTGGAATGCATTTCCTGTATCGATTTCCCAGGGCAAATTATTGAACCCAATAAAGAAAGCTGTCTGCTGTTCTCTGGGTGATCTGCAATGTGTCACATCTGTGTATAGCTCATAGTTTACCCGCTGCAATGTCTTCTCTTCTCCAGCTTGGAATAAGTCCAGGAAGACGTTACACATGGAAGTCATGGTCTGGACATACAATGTATGCTGATAACGACCACGGTGACACATTCATACAGGAATTAAATTCTCTTGGTTGAGCATGAAAGTCATATGGACAAGGTGTTAGAATCAATCACACTGGAAATACCGCGCCTCTACTGACCTCGATGACAGCACAAGAGTGAGAGCAGCAGAAGAATTGTATTGAAATATGCAAAGACGAAAGCTTTGTCACAGAGACACTGGGAAGGATATATACAAACCGAAGGACAGAAAGCCTTAGACAAGCAAATGCTACATGGAAATAAATTGGCGATGATGGAGATACCCATAAATGTTTTCTGATGGACATGTTACAATCTAATTCATAACTTCAAAAAAAGGATCATTCCTCAAAAAAAAATGTTTATTAACCACTTCAGCTCCAGAAGGTTTTACCCCCTAATGACCAGGCCATTTTTTGCCATTCGGCACTGTGTTGCTTTAACTGACAATTGCGCGGTCGTGCGACGCGCGATGCTGTACCCAAATACAATCGATGTCCTTTTTTTCCCACAAATAGAGCTTTCTTTTTGTGGTATTTGATTACCTGTGCGATTTTTAGATTTTGCGCTATAAACAAAAAAAGACCGACAATTTTGAAAAAAAAAAAAAACACAATATTTTTTACTTTCTGCTATACAACACTCCCAAATTTAAAAAAAAAATCTAATTTGTCCAATTTGTATTCCGCTACATATATTTGGTAAAAAAAAAAGTCCCAAAAAGCGTATATTATTATTATTATATAGTATTTATATAGCACCGACAGTTTAGGCAGCGCTTTACAACTTGAGGGTAGACAGCACAAATACAATACACTTTAATACAGTAGGAATCAGAGGACCCTGCTCGTTAGAGCTTACAGTCTAAGAATATTAATTGGTTTGCGCAAAAGTTAAAGCGTTTACAAACTATGGGTTAGATTTATGGACTTTTTATTTCTTTTTATTAGTAATGGCGGCGATTAGCAATTTTTATCGGGACTGCGACATTGCGTCAGACAGATGGGACACCTAACTGACATTTTTGATATTTTTTGGGGACCAGTGACATTAATATAGTAATCAGTGCTAAATATTATGAACTGTTACTGTATAAATGACACCGGCAGGGAAGGGGTTAACACTGGGGGTGATCAATGGGTTAAATGTGTTCCTTTTTGTGCTTACTAACTGTGTGGGGGGATGGGTTGGACAGAGGCAGAGAGAGATTGGTGATTCAGCTTAGCTGAATCACACGATCTTTCCCTGCCTCTCTGGCAGGAGAGCCGCCTGCTTTGTTTACATAAGCAGACAGCTCTTCTCTCATTCTAGCCGAAGATAGCAGGAGACCGACGGCGATCGCGCCCGCTCCTCCCGCGGTCTTGCTCCCGCTGTGTCTAATCACAGCGGGAGCGCAGCTCGCGCCGCTGAAACCTTATGCACATTATCACTTAGATCTACGTGATAATGCGCAGCCAAGCCGTCCTGCCGCAGTAAATCTGCGTGGGGTGGTCGGCATGTGGTTAAAGTGGATCTTTACTGCATCTGAGCACCAAAAACACTACTTTTTAATCAAGCGATTCATGGAAGGGCTCACACCGATGGGGATGACAGGCGTGCCGTTCTCCTCTGGCAGGGAACTCCAAACATAAGCACATGAAAGAGAAAAGGAGGCGCAAACACATAGTGCATTACCCATGGACACCTTTAACCACTTGTCGACTGCCGCACGACTATATACGGCGCCAGTCAGCCCCTCACAGGCAAAGTGACGTATGGGTACATCACTAGCCTGTGAGGCTCTAGGGAGCGAGCGTGCGCAGCCGGAGGCACGCTCCCTCACGGACCCCCCCCCCCCCCCGCGCGAGTGACCGGTGGACCCGATGTCCGCCGGTCACTTGCGATCGTCGGTTACACTGGGAGAAAGGCAGGCGGCTAATGTAAACAAAGCCGCCTCTCTTTCTCCCCTGTGTAACAGCAGAGATCATACGGTCCTGCTATGTAGGACCGTAGATCTCTGTGCTGTTACATCACAAGCCACATCCAATCACAGTTAGAAGCACGCCCCTAGGGACACACTTAACCCCTCCCTTTCCAATAAAGTTAACCCCTTCCCTCGCAGTGTCATTTTTACAGTAACAGTGCATATTTATAGCACTGATTACTGTAGTAATGTCACTGGTACCCCCAAAAGTGTCAAAAATGTCAGTCAAGGGTCCGATCTGTCCGCCGCAATGTCGCAGTCCTGCAAAAAAAAAAATCGCAGATCGCCGCCATTACTCGTTAAAAAAAAAAAAACAATAAAAATGACAAAAATCTTTCCCTTAGTTAGTAAACGCAATAACTTTTGCGCAAACCAATCAAAATACGCTTTTTGTGATTTTTTTTTACCAAACATATGTAGCAGAAAACAAATTGGCCTAAAATGTTAAAAAATTTTGATTTTTACATTTTTTTGGGGGGGGGGGGGGGGGGAATTTTATATAAAAAAATGTGAAAAATATTGTTATTTTTGCAAAATTGATCCTTTTTTTTTTGTTTATAGCGCATGATCAAAAAATCGTACAGGTGATCAAATACCACCAAAAGAAAGCTCTGTTTGTGGGGAAAAAAGGACGTCAAATTAGTTTAGGTACAGCAGTGCATGACCGCGCAATTGTCCGTTAGCCCCGGTTCACACTTGTGCGTGTGCGGGGTTCGCATGTAATGTCGGAGCGCACTGCTCCGACATTACATGCGATCAGCTGTGCGGTGCGAGTTTAGCCATACAGTTTGTATGGCTAAATTCGCATCGCACCCGCAGCAAACACGCACAGGAGGCATTTTTGCTGCCGCATCAGGATCGGATCGCACAGCGGTTCACACTTGTGCGATCCGATCCTGTGCGAACTGCACGATCGCACTGCGATATGCGATCAAACTGGGGGTGTCGTTAAGATTACATTGACACCCCCAGCGTATCGCATATGGCAGTGTGAACTGCCGGGGGTGCGTGTGCGATGCGGGAAAAGGCTGCGAATTCGCAGCCTTCCCGCATCGCATATATGTGAACCGAGCCTCAAAGTCACGCAGTGCCGAATGGCAAAATAGGCCCTGGTCAGAAAGGGGGTAAAATCTTCCGGGGCTTAAGTGGTTAAGCAAAATCTTGCAGACCAATGGGAGAGTTACATCTATTACTCAAGACCTATGACTTCTTAATTAATTGATTAATATTTCAATAAGTGTTCAGAGGTGGTCATACATAAATCCCCCTTTAATCCTCTTTCTACATATGCCCTGTAGTAAATATCTCCTTTCCGTAATGCACATCAGTGAACGAGGAGAAGATGGCTTCTGTACATTCCCAGCATAATTCATCCCTTTGCCCCTGATGCATGTATTTCTACAGCTATCTGTACACGACCACATGCTGTGCAATGAAAATGTAGAAAAAGGTCCTAGAGAAGACGAGGATGGACTGATAATCCATCAATAAAAATCACTCCACTGTTCGTTTCCAGGTGATGACATTTTTTGACCTCGCTCTGGTGTTAGTACAGTTTTTATGATTCTCTGTGATTTTGGCTGCAGTGCTCCATTGTAGGCCAAGCGCCTCACAAGACCCAGAGCAATCATTAAATGCTTTGCTGGATATGCTAGGTCTGCCGTAAGTAAGACATCTGCTATTACAGATACCGACTCCTCTTCCCTAAAGGAAGCCTTCTTTATTATCAGAAATTGCCAATTCAAAGAGAAGCTTTGTATGTGGAAAAGAACGGTGAAGTTATCCAAGGATAAAACCTGCTATCTGCTTGGTTAAAGAGAACCAGACACAATATTTACAGAGTAATCTGGTTTATATCAATTCACAGAAAGGCTCTGGATTTACATAATGTTCCAAAACAAACAGCTTATCTTTTACTAATGGGTGTGCAGCCTGAGGATTGCCACTTTGAAGAATGAAAATCCGGATGTATTCAGAAGACCCCCAAAAAACGCCTATGCCTACAATAACAGAAAATATGTGTTTCGACCTGACCTACTGTTAAAGTGGAACTGAACTCAAACAGGGAAGGTTTGCTGTCTTTTAGGGAATATTTAGAAATGTTAATTGTGCTTAACAAGTACGCTGAAAGATTTATCCATTGTCTTAAAGCAGGGGCCTCCAAACTACAGCCCCCGGGGGCACATCTGGCCTGCTATGAGGCTTTACCCAGCCTGCAGCTAGTTTTATGGGCAGAGGGTTTAGATCAGTTGGTCTCTACTTCTGATTGGGATCCTGATATAAGGGGTCTCTAAAATGTGAGGGGGCTCTGATGTGAAGAGAGGACTTCTGATGTGATGGGAGGACTTATGATGTGATGGGGGGGGGGGGCTTCTAATGTGAAGAGAGGACCTGAGTTTGTGAATCGAGGACATCTGATGTGATGGGGGGCTTCTGATGCGAAGAAAGGACTTCTGATGTGATGGGGGGCTTCTAATGCGAAGAAAGGACTTCTGATGTGATGGGGGCTTATGATGTGAAGGGGGCTTCTGATGTGATGGGGGCTTATGATGTGATGGGGGGGGGGGCTTCTAATGTGAAGAGAGGACCTGAGTTTGTGAATCGAGGACTTCTGATGTGATGGGGGCTTCTGATGCGAAGAAAGGACTTCTGATGTGATGGGGGCTTATGATGTGAAGGGGGCTTCTGATGCGAGGGGAGGACTTCTGATGTGATGGGGGGCTTCTGATGTGAAGGGAGGACTTATGATGTGATTGGGGGGGGGGGGGGCTTCTAATGTGAAGAGAGGACCTGAGTTTGTGAATAGAGGACTTCTGATGTGATGGGGGGCTTCTAAAGTGAAGGGAGGACTTCTGACGTGATGAGGGGCTTCTGATGAGAAGGGAGGACTTCTGATGTGATGGGGGCTTCTAAAGTGAAGGGAGGACTTCTGACGTGATGGGGGGCTTCTGATGAGAAGGGAGGACTTCTGATGTGATGGGGGGCTTCTTATGTAAAGGGGGGCTTCTGATGTAAAGGAAGGACTTCTGATGTGATGGGGGGCTTCTGATGTGATGGGGGGCTTCTAAAGTGAAGGGAGGACTTCTGACGTGATGGGGGGCTTCTGATGAGAAGGGAGGACTTCTGATGTGATGGGGGGCTTCTTATGTAAAGGGGGGCTTCTTATGTAAAGGGAGGACTTCTGGTGTGATGGGGGGGGGCTTCTGATGTGAAAAGAGAACTTCGGATGTTATGGGGCAACTTCTAATGTGATAGGGGGGCTTCTGATTCGAAGAGGGGACTTCTGAAGTGATATGATAGGGAGTTTCTGATGTGAAAGGAGATGAGCTTGTGAAGGGAGGACTTCTGATGTGATGGGGGGCTTCTGATGTGAAGGGAGGGCTTCTGATGTGAAGGGGGGCTTTTTATGTGAAGAGAGCACTTCTGATGTGAAGGGTCGACTTCTGATATGATGGGGGTTTTGATGTGAAAAGAGGACTTCTGATGTAACGGAGGGCTTCTGAATTGAAGAGAGAACTTCGGATATGATGAAGGGCTTCTGATGTAATGGGGGGCTTCAGATGTAAAGAGAAGACTTCTGATGTAATGGAGGGCTTCTGAATTGAAGAGAGAACAACTGATGTGATGGGGGGCTTCTGATGTGATGGGGGGTTTACCAAGTGAAGAAAGCACTTCTGATGCAAAGGGATAGCTTCTGATGTATTGGGGGACTTCTGACATTAAGTTAAATTATATCTTGCAGATTTGATTATTAGTTTATTTAAAATGTATTTATTAATTTTTAAAATTGATTTAAAATGTACAATGTGGCCCTGTAAAGTTTGGAGACCCTGGTCTTAAATTGTAGGGCACTGCGCCATGTTTATTCTTAAGGGCTCCAAACTGTTTAATAATGCTCCCATTCCATACAGTGCTATAATAATTATTGCAAAAAGATTAGTTGCATAAAAACATTTATAAAAAAATATAAACAGGCACCATGTGGTAGATGGGCAAATTAAAAAACTGGTTCTCTTCAAGACCATAAAGATTCGTTTATACCTGCATCGGTCTGTAAAAAACGGTCCACGGTGGATCACTTTCACAGAGCGATGCAGGGGCAGCCGATAGGCATGTGATACTGCCACCTCCTGCATGCCTGTGTTTTGACAGTCAAGTGGCCTTTTCAATGAGAATACTGAGTCACAAGTGCGGTCCTAGATTTTAGCTTGTGGTTGCAGCCTGGCCTGTTCACTTGAGTAGCCTGAGTTCATTGGCAGTACGGCCCACCAAAGGCAGCAGGAGGATAATTTTCTGCTGCACTGTGATGCTCAACCACCTATTTTTACTGCCACCCAAACTGAAGTGAAAACTAAGTCTAAGGGAATTCCATATTTGATGCCAGCACTAGGGGACTATGGGCAACCAAATATGATGGTAAAGTACAAGTGTATGTTTATGCAAAAGTCCCTCCAGTCCTCAATGAACAGGCTGTGCCACCGACAACCTCCCCTCCCCACTGGTCTGTACTTATCTCTTCTGACCTCCTGTGCTGTTGGAAGCCCAGCTGGTAAAAATGTAATGCTGGGTTGCCCAGGCCTGCACACTAAGACACCAGTGCCATCTTAAGAACATTATAGGCCCCCGGGCAATGCAGTGAATTGGATTGGGCCCTGCATACACAATCACCCATGAGAATAAAAATGCAAATTATCAATAAGGCAATATTTATGGGTACAGCAGTGCGAGGCTAATGACAGCTTCCAAGTTCGGCAGCTGGGTCCGGTGAACACACACATGGATAGGAGTCAGGCTCGACTGTCCCTTGTGTACTTGTGCCCGTGGAGGTGGACAGGCATTCCTGCAGTTGTGGGCTCCCCTTCCATGGCCTAAGTGGCCCGACAGCAGCGCAGGGCCGACAGGCGCTTGCCACCTGCTAAGTTCAGTGGCGGGATGCACACAGGAGTCAGGACTAATGCTTGGCTGGGGCTGGGTCACTGGGCAGGTGGGGCTCTCCGGGCAAGTGGGGCCCCCGGGCAACTGCCCAGCATGCCCATTCGGTAAGACAGCCCTGTAAGACACTATCCCATAAACCTGAAGGGCCGTACTGCAGACCCGTAATGAAGAAGCAACGTTGTTAGTGCGCAAACATGGCATACCGACACTATACTTTTACCAGGCTATAGTTAAGTCCGGACTTGCAGAGAAGAAGGGGAAATGTTGTTACAGCCAATTGTACTGTGGGAGGTAGAGATGGGGGCTGGGGTTTTTTGCAGAAAGTTTAAACTTGTATTTGTAATGCTATTGCCATCCAAGTAGATCCCTCCCCAGAGGCCCCAGTACCATTAAAACTGTTCTGTGATTTCACTCAAAAGTATAACAACACATATTGAACTCAAATGAACAAATTACGCAATCACAATTGGAACGACCGTTCTCCCATTCTCATGAGTGTTGTTTTATATATGAGTCATTTATTGAAGGACGTACTTTATTTATATAAGTGCAATCCATGTTATTACATGGTTTTATAAAATAGAGTTACACTATTAGTGGTTCATGTCTTCATGGTCCGCTACACATTGCATTAAGATTTGTGAGATGCATTTCACGTAGGGAACACACAGAGCCCTCATAATAAGTGATAGATTTGGGTAATCACAGCAGAGAAGGGCAATCACGATGGAGGTTGCTTGACCTTTAAGTGGTCCACTTTAAAGAGTTCCTTTTTTTAATAGAGAAATGTGTATGAAGGAACACAAAAATTGCCTTGGTGGGTCAACAACGGAAGAACTATTGTTATGGACAGGTTGTGGCTTTTTCTTTATAATATTCACATTTTTGGTCCTGGTGGTATTGTTTTATTAGTAGTTAGATATTTCCACTGCCACAGCCTTATTCACCATATCATTGTGCCTCAATATTATATTTTTATTGTTGTTTTGTACATTCATATTCAGTGAAGCTGCTTTAGAGCCCATTCACACTGAAGCGGCACGACTCTGTACTACTTCGGGGGCGACTTGTGAAGTCCCGTGCACCGCGACTTTGGCGCGACTTGAATGGACTTCATATAATGAATGTCTATGCAAGTCGCTCCGAGGTCGCCCCAAAGTAGTACAGGACCCTTTTTCTAAGTCGGAGCGACTTGTGTCGCTCCTATTAGAACGGGTCCTGTAACAGTGCATGGACCGCGACGGACCGTGACTTGTCAGGCTGACAAGTCGCCTGACAAGTTACGGCAGTGTGAATGGAGCCTGAAAGCCAAACTCCAAGCAAACAGCTAAATACACAGATAAAATAAATACAAATATATTTGTAGCCCTGGCATGGAAGCCGCTGGGCCTGGCTGTCACACATAGACACCTCTCTGGTGCATCTGTCCTTCCCCTCTCCCCTGCTCTAATTGTAGAAAGTGGCCATGCGGGGGGGGGGGGGGGAGAGGACACAGACACTGCACCTGCAGCCTCTGGAGGAAAGTCCTGCCCACTGCCCAGGACAGATGCATAGTGATTGGCTGCAGAATCATTGCAGGGACTTGTGAGGAATGTAGTCCCCACCTGGAAACTTTGCACTAATATACTGTTAGACTGTGTGGGAATACAAGTCCCAGGAGGACCAGCTGCCAAAACAGCAAGAAAAGGGGACTGGCAATCCTGGGCTGGGGGGGAGTCTCTTGTGGACAGAAGAGAAGGCAAAAACTGTGCTACTGACTTTGCAGAGGCTGGTGATGCTGCAGAATACCAGTGCATCCCTCTGCTGCCTCACCTATCCAGAGGTCGCTGTTGCCAGAGACCCCGTGCACTGCGGGAGAGCACATTCGCACTTTGGTTGTCTGACCCATTACCTAGGATCACAGCAACAGTATCCACAGCTGCTGCCAATGGCCTTGGAGATCCTTGGAGGCAACCTAATCATGTGTCCAATGTCCCAGACACCCGAGAAGGGAAGGAGATTCCACAACCAACTTCTAAGTGGTGAAAGGCCCTTGACCACCATCTTGGTAACACTGCTCTTAAAGAGACAGCACCTGACTATTTAGGACCCCCCTAAGAGTTTAATAATCACTCTCTTTCCTTTACAAAATAACTCTGTTTAGGAGCGCTCCAACAGAATCTTGGGCCCCAACGCCAGCCGTTAGACAGGTTTACCACTAGCAGGGGAAAGGAGATAGGGAGGGACGGTGACTTATAGCCCCTGATTGTACTGTACATAACCTATATTTCTTTTTCTTCTTATTATATAGGATATATATATAGTGCTGACAGTTTACGCATCGCTTTACAGCTTGAGGGTAGACAATACAAATACAATACACTTTAATACAGTAGGAATCAGAGGGCCCTGCTCGTTAGAGCTTACAATCTAAGAGGTAATAACTGTGGGGGATGGGCTGATGGAGAAAATAAAAGTACAGCAGTAGTTAGGTGGAAGTCACATAGGTTTCTCTGAAGAGATGAGTTTTCAGGGATTTTCTGAAAGTAGACAAAGTAGGAGAAAGTCGGACAGGTAGGGGTTGAGCATTCCAGAGGATGGGAGAAGCTCAGGAGAAGTCCTGGAGGCGAGCATGAGAAGTGGATACAAGGGAGCTAGAGAGCAGGAGGTCCTGGGAGGAATGAAGAGAGCGAGTTGGTTGGTATTTTGAGACCAGATTAGTGATGTAGCTGGGCGCCAAGTTTTGGATTGCTTTGCAAGTTATGGTTAGTAACTTGAACTTTAGGGCTTCTCCATTAGTCAGGGCCCTGGAGGTTCAGACTTTGCCTCTTGAGCCAGGTTTTTGGTACCCTGTGAAATTGTGTTTAATAACATCTCAATTGTAAATGTTATTAGTGCATTGGCCTTTGTTTGTCATTATTCATGGTTATTGTCACTGTTATTAGTCTGCTGGGCATGTTGTTCAAATTAATCTTCTTTCCTTCAGTCTTGGTGTGTCTGAGGGCATGCATGGTACTGAGATATACTGTGTGTGTGTGTATATATATATATATATATATATACATACCGTATTTATCGGCGTATAACACGCACTTTTTCCTCCTAAAAATGGAGGAAAAAGTAGCTGTGCGTGTTATACGCCGATATAAAAAAAAAAAATCTCCATAAAGCAGTGCCGAGAGGTAGAAGGTGACGGGCGGCGCCGAGGAGAAGGAAGGACGCGCTGTCAGCGGAAGTCCCGCCTCCTATGCCGACGTCAATCATAGGCGCCGGGACTTCCGATGAGAGCGCATCCTTCCTTCCTCCTCGGCGCCGCCCGCCCCCTTCTACCTCTCGGCACTGCTTTATGGAGATTTTTAGTGATGTGTATAGTGGCGCTGGCGAGGTTGCAATTATGGGCGCTGGCGAAGGCTAAATGTATGGGCACTGGCAAAGGCAAAATGTATGGGCACTGGCAAAGGCAAAATGTATGGGCACTGGCAAAGGCTAAATGTATGGGCACTGGCAAAGGCTAAATGTATGGGCACTGGCAAAGGCTGCATATATGGGAACTGGCAAAGGCTGCATGTATGGGCACTGGCGAAGGCTGCATGTATGGGCACTGGCAAAGGCTGCATGTATGGGCACTGGCGAAGGCTGCATGTATGGGCACTGGCAAAGGCTGCATGTATGGGCACTGGCAAAGGCTGCATGTATGGGCACTGGCAAAGGCTGCATGTATGGGCACTGGCGAAGGCTGCATGTATGGGCACTGGCGATGGCAAGGCTGCAATTATGGGCGCTGGTGAGGCTGCATGTATAGGCACTGCACTGGCGAGGCTGCATTTAAGGACACTGCGCTGATGAGGCTGCATTTGTGGGCACTGGTAAGACTACATTTAATTTAAAAAAAATGTTCTGAGTTTAAAGCTGTTTATTTTAAATTTCAGCTTTTTTCCTGAAATTTCTGCCCTAAAATGTAGGTGCGTGTTATACGCCGATAAATACGGTATATATATATATATATATATATACACATACATACATACATACATATATATATATACACACACACACACATATATATATAAATATACAACTGAATTAGATTTAGTTCAGTTACTTATATAGAGCTGTCAATTTACACAGCGCTTTACATATACATTGTACATTCACATCAGTCCCTGCCCTCAACGAGCCTACAATCTAAGGTCCCTAACAAACATTCATACTTACACATAGTAGGGCCAATTTAGACAGGATCCAATCAACCTACCAGCACATCTTTGGAGTGTGGGAGGAAACCGGAGCACCGGGAGGAAACCCACGCAGGCACAGGAAGAAAATGCAAATTCCAGGCAGGAAGTGTCGTGGCTGAGATTTGAACCAGTGACCCTTTTGCTGGTAGGCAAAACTGCTAACCACTACACCACTGTGCTGCCAAGATATAAGGTAACTGTTTTACCTGCTAAAGGATTTCCATGTTTTCTCATCCAGGGCAAGTGACCCGATTTTTCTATGCTGCCGGTAAGTTACACTTACAGGTCTCTTCCCTCAGCCTGTGACTGGACAGTGAAGGGACAGGCAGAAGACCGATGAGCTCCTCTCTGCCACTCTGCTCTCTCCTACTATCAGTGTGCCCCTTGTTGGCACATCAGCGCAGCAGTACAAATGACGAGAATCTTGTGCTACTTCTTCCTCTCAAAGTCTGAGCTCTGCTGTACAGGGAATGCACGGAGCTGATAGAAAATACAATAATTCAGATACTTACGCTACTTGCATTTAAAAAATAATTAAACAATATAATAATGAATACAGAGCTGGCCAATTAAATGAATTAACACCCAAGCCCTCAACACGCCTAAACGCGCCTAGACGCATTTACACACATCTCTGCCAAAACAATGCTACAAGGAGGAAAGGGGTCTAGGAGAAAGTTAGGAAAACATAGTTGAATAGAATTTTCTTTCATTTAACCAGTTTAAAAATTGTAATAAAAATATACAAAAATGTCAGTTGGTTCCATAGTAGCAGCTCTTAGGAAGCAGTGCATGCACCCAATGACCATAATGTCATGAAAACGCGTCCTTTTCCTTCTTGCTTACTATTCTGTTCTCCAATCTTTCCAATATATCATTTGTAGAGCGCACACAGAGAGCCGGAGTCAGGGGCCCCATCAATACTCCGTGAATAATTTTACTCAACAGACAATTACAGTAATTACATTATTGGTTGGCTTTAGTTTGCAGAGTCAACCGTTTATAGCCAATTAGTGTAATATGTCTAAAGAGCAATACCCAGGTTGCCCCATATTTCTTCAGAGAGACCTCCTTGCCTCTATTTTTTCTAGGAGCAACATGCAAAGTGCAGTAGCCTATTGTAGCCAATCAGAAGCCACCTTTTTATCAGTCCAACAAGACAGTAGTGACATGACATGATCTGATTGGTTGGTATAGCTGCGCTGTGGTTCCTTGATCCATGAAGCTGAATTGGAAACTAATGCAGAGAATTAGAAGGGAAGCTCTTGTCAAGAGTATTAAATCAGGTTTTAACCACTTGCCGACCGCCCACAGTATATTTACTGCAGCCCCTCCTGGGCAAAGTGACGTAGTACTACGTCGCTTGCCCAGGAGCCAGTAGGGGGCGAGCGTGCGCCGCCGGAGGCACGCTCCCACCCCCGCTCGTTCCCCTGCATCCCCACGTGTGTGACCGGCGGGTCCAATGTCCTCCGGTCACTCGCGATCTCCCGGTGGAGAGGGAGAAAGGCAGGCGGCTGATGTAAACAAAGCCGCCTGTCATTCTCCCTGGTGTAACAGCAGAGATCATACGATCCTGCTATGTAGGATCGTATGTCTCTGTGGTTACATGAAAAGCCACGCCCCTTTACAGTTAGAAGCACGCCCCTAGGGACACATTTAACCCCTGCATCTCTAATAAAGTTAACCCCTTCCCTGCCAGTGTCATTATTCCAGTAACAGTGCATATTTTTAGCACTGATTACTGTAGTAATGTCACTGGTACCCCCAAAAGTGTCAAAAATGTCAGTCAAGGGTCCGATCTGTCCGCCGCAATGTTGTAGTCCCGCAAAAAAAATCGCAGATCGCAGCCATGACTCGTTAAAAAAAAAAAAAACAATAAAAATGACAGAAATCTTTCCCTTAGTTAGTAAACGCAATAACTTTTGCGCAAACCAATCAAAATACGCTTATTGTGATTTTTTTTACTAAAAATATGTAGCAGAAAACAAATTGGCCTAAAATGTAAAAAAATTTTGATTTTTACATTTTTTTGGGGGGGAATTTCATATAAAAAAATGTGAAAAATATTGTTATTTTTTCAAAATTTTCGCTCTTTTTTTGTTTATAGCGCAAAAAGTAAAAATTGCAGAGGTGATCAAATACCACCAAAAGAAAGCTCTGTTTATGGGAAAAAAAAGGACGTCAATTTCATTTGGGTACAGAGTCGCACGACCGCGCAATTGTCCGTTAAAATCACGCAGTGCTGAATCGCAAAATAGGCCCTGGTCTTTGAGCAGCCAAATCCTCCGAGGCTTAAGAGGTTAATAAATTAAATTTTATTAGTTGTTAAAGGCAACAGCTCTACTATTTCTCCATTGTTTCACCAGTCTTTGTAATTCAGCACCTGTATTGTCAAAATAGACACCTGCACACATAGGGGTGCACAGCTTATTGCATTAGGGTGGGGACCCCAAAGCTCAAACACATATGACATTCTCTTCAGCCTCAGTTGCACGAGACAGTGAATGAATGGACAGTGCTCTGTGCTGAGTGGCTTCCTGTTCATTCACAAACAGAAGCATAGTATACACAGGTTACTATGTTTCAGTTATGAATGAACACAGTGAGTAGTGAGTGTGTTCACGGTGTTCATTTAGAAAAGGAAGGCGCTAGTAAATTACATATTTCCTAGCCCTTTTCTCCACTCTCCATCCTGAAACATCCCCTGAAACATCCCTGGGGGGAGAGGAGAGGAGGGAAACCAGCAGCCCTGCGGGTCGGGGGGGGGGGGGGTATCTACACTGCATGAAGTGATTAGGATGAGCTCAGGCACACCTGGCACTGCGATATGCGATCTGATCTGGGGGTGTCGTTAACTCCTAATTGACACCCCCAGCGTATCGCATATGGCAGTGTGAACTGCCAGGGGTGCGGATGCGATGCGGGATCACGCTGCATATTCGCAGTGTTCCCGCATCGCAGAAATGTGAACCGGCACTTATTACGAAGAAGTAAATAAATCTACTCACAAGCATAAAAATGTCAAAGCACATCAAAGTCTCAGTATTGTTCAGCCCAACCCAAGTGTTTCTCAGCTTTGGAGATCATCAACCAGATCCAACTGGCTTACCATCTTCTTCAGAGCCAAACCTTTTGGATCCTTACTTTTTTTCTTTTACATCATTTTTGTGTGTTGCTTACCTGGGGAAGAGATGGCACCTGGATGTGGTATGGGAAGAAGGCAAGTTGGCGGAGGCAGTGTGATGCTTTGGACAATCTTCTGCTGGGAAACCTTGGTTTGATCGAGCACTTGTACTTTTACTCAAGTATGGGTTTATACAACTCCGGGTTAATGCGCCTTGCACACTGCAAAAATAGTTCAGGAATGGCTCGAGGAACAAAATAATGAGTTTGAGGTATTTGACTTGACCTCCAAGTTTTCCAGATCTTAATCCAATCAAGCATCTGTGGGATGTGCTGGAAAAACAAGGCAATGGAGGCCCTACCTTGCAACTTACAGGGCTTTAAAAAAAACATGTTATACTTACCTGCACGGTGCAATGGTTTCGCACAGAGCAGCCCCGATCCTCCTCTTCTTGGGTCTCTGGGCCCCTCCCCTTGCTGAGAACCCCCACAGTCAGCCACATACTCACTCCTGAGCTGGCTCTCTGTGCTGCTGCATCTGAGCCAATCAGGAGGGAGAGATCCGAGAGAGAGCCGAGGCTCTCGTGCACACCGCTGGATCAGGATTGGGCTTTGGTAAGTATTAGGGGTATTAGGAGGGAGTTGCACACTGAAGGTTTTTTACCTTCATGCATAGAACGCGTCAAAATAAAAAAACATTAGCTTTTACAACCACTTTAAAGGATCTGGTGGCTTGGTACCAGATACCACAGCATACCTTCAGAGGCCTAGTGGAGTCTATGCCTCGACGGGTCAGAAACTCAATATTAGGTGGGTGGCCATAAAGTTATAACTAACTGGTTTGTCACCTGTAAAAACATATAGGTGTCTGCACTATAGACTATAGGTGTCTGTGTCAGCTCTATAAGCATATACGTATCAGTGCTATGGACATAATGTGTTCACTCCTTAGACATATATACAATATTTCAGCTCTGTTGGTGTTTAGGTGTCACCTCTGTAGACATCTATGTGTCCGCTCTATAGACATACAGTATATGTGTCCGCTCTATAGACATACAGTATATGTGTCCGCTCTATAGACATACAGTATATGTTTCTGCTCTATAGACATACATTATATGTATCCGCTCTATAGACATACAGTATATGTGTCCGCTCTATAGACATACAGTATATGTGTCCGCTCTATAGACATACAGTATATGTATCCGTTCTATAGACATACAGTTTATGTGTCCGCTCTATAGACATACAGTATATGTGTCCGCTCTATAGACATACAGTATATGTGTCCGCTCTATAGACATACAGTACTGTATATGTTTCTGCTCTATAGACATACAGTATATGTATCCGCTCTATAGACATACATTATATGTGTCCGCTCTATAGACATACAGTATATGTGTCCGCTCTATAGACATACAGTATATGCGTCCGCTCTATAGACATACAGTATATGTGTCCGCTCTATAGACATACAGTACTGTATATGTTTCTGCTCTATAGACATACAGTATATGTGTCCGGTCTATAGACATACAGTATATGTGTCCGCTCTATAGACATACAGTACTGTATATGTTTCTGCTCTATAGACATACAGTATATGTGTCTGCTCTATAGACATACAGTATATGCGTCCGCTCTATAGACATACAGTATTGTATATGTTTCTGCTCTATAGACATACAGTATATGTATCCGTTCTATAGACATACAGTTTATGTATCCGTTCTATAGACATACAGTTTATGTATCCGCTCTATAGACATACAGTATATGTGTCCGCTCTATAGACATACAGTATATGTGTCCGCTCTATAGACATACAGTACTGTATATGTTTCTGCTCTATAGACATACAGTATATGTGTCCGCTCTATAGACATACATTATATGTATCCACTCTATAGACATACAGTATATGTGTCCGCTCTATAGACACACAGTATATGTGTCCGCTCTATAGACATACAGTATATGTATCCGTTCTATAGACATACAGTTTATGTATCCGCTCTATAGACATACAGTATATGTGTCTGCTCTATAGACATACAGTATATGTGTCCGCTCTATAGACATACAGTACTGTATATGTTTCTGCTCTATAGACATACAGTATATGCGTCCGCTCTATAGACATACAGTATATGTGTCCGCTCTATAGACATACAGTACTGTATATGTGTCTGCTCTATAGACATACATTATATGCGTCCGCTCTATAGACATACAGTATATGTGTCCACTCTATAGACATACAGTACTGTATATGTTTCTGCTCTATAGACATACAGTATATGTGTCCGCTCTATAGACATACAGTACATGTGTCCGCTCTATAGACATACAGTATATGTTTCTGCTCTATAGACATACAGTATATGTGTCCGCTCTATAGACATACAGTACATGTGTCCGCTCTATAGACATACAGTATATGTATCCGCTCTATAGACATACAGTATATGTGTCCGCTCTATAGACATACAGTATATGTGTCAGCTCTATAGACATACAGTATATGTGTCCGCTCTATAGACATACAGTATATGTTTCTGCTCTATAGACATGCAGTATATGTTTCTGCTCTATAGACATGCAGTATATGCGTCCGCTCTATAGACATACAGTATATGTGTCTGCTCTATAGACATACAGTATATGTGTTCGCTCTATAGACATACAGTATATGTGTCTGCTCTATAGACATACATTATATGTGTCCGCAGTATAGACATACAGTATATGTGTCCGCTCTATAGACATACAGTATATGTGTCCGCTCTATAGACATACAGTATATGTGTCTGCTCTATAGACATACAGTATATGGGTCCGCTCTATAGACATACAGTATGTGTCCGCTCTATAGACAGACAGTATATGTCCGCTCTATAGACAGACAGTATATGTGTCTGCTCTATAGGCAGAGTACTGTATATGTTTCTGCTCTATAGACATACAGTATATGTGTCCGCTCTATAGACATACAGTATATGTGTCCGTTCTATAGACATACGGTTTATGTATCCGCTCTATAGACATACAGTATATGTGTCCGCTCTATAGACATACAGTATATGTATCCGCTCTATAGACATACAGTATATGTGTCCGCTCTATAGACATACAGTATATGTATCCGCTCTATAGACATACATTATATGTATCCGCTCTATAGACATACAGTATATGTGTCCGCTCTATAGACATACAGTATATGTGTCCGCTCTATAGACATACAGTATATGTGTCCGCTCTATAGACATACAGTATATGTGTCCGCTCTATAGACATACAGTATATGTGTCCGCTCTATAGACATACAGTATATGTATCCGCTCTATAGACATACAGTATATGTGTCCGCTCTATATACATACAGTATATGTGTCCGCTCTATAGACATACAGTATATGTGTCCACTCTATAGACAGAGTACTGTATATGTTTCTGCTCTATAGACATACAGTATATGTGTCCGCTCTATAGACATACAGTATATGTGTCCGCTATATAGACATAGATACAGTATATCACCTCTACAGACATATATGTGTAAGATCCATAGGCACGTATGTGTCCACTCTGGAAATCTATGTGTCAGCTCCACAGACATATACGTGTTTGCTCTATAGACATCTATATATCAGATCTATAGATATTTATGTTATTTGCATCAGCTATAGAAAGTCAGTGCCTACACACTGAAATGGAGATCTATACTTGGGTATAATCCGAAGAAGACTTGTATGGTAAATATTTGTTCTGCCGGCTGATCCTATAGCTGGAGTTACATTGTATGTATCTATTTTTCTTGCTGAATGCTGATATCATAGTATACATTACAGCAGACTCTCTATTATCTGGATGATCTGCAATGCTTACTAATGACCTGTATTATTTTTATAGCTCAGAAGTAGAAGGACACGCTGGTGCAGCAGGTCATAGGACAGGCCAGGTCCCCGGAAACTGCAGACTCGGGTGTAAAGTTCAGCCTTCCTCCATTTTTTTGTTGCTAGCTCAGATTTACAGCTGCAAAGACTGGCCTTAGACACACTGCAGTCTTGCTGCAGGTCTAGGCAGCCAATCAGGAGCAGCAGCCCACTTTGAAATGAAGCATTAATGCAGTGGGTTAGGGAAGGGAAAGAAGAAAAAAAAAAAAAACAGGGGAGAGGAAAACGCTTTAGCGATTCCCAAGTAAGAAACACACGAAGTTCTAATTCAAATGCAGCGTCTTCAGGCTGAGCAGAATTGTTTTTCCAATTAAATTTAGCAGCAGAGGAGCCGTAGAAGATTATTGTATAGTCATTACGGGTGATGCTGTATTTAAGTCTGGGGCTGCTCCTGTTTGCAGAGAAGAAAAGCAACTTAACTGCCTTCATTAATACTTAAACAGATTTACTATGAAGCAGCACTAATGGAATCAAAGACGTATGTAAAACTGAAAACAAGGCACGCACCTGTTCAGCTGCAAAGAATGAACACGCATGCACATACATGGACACAAACACACACATATACACACATATACACCCTCTATGAAACCTCATGTTTTTATTTTAAACTTAAAAAAGAGCTGCAGCCAAATATAAAACAATGGAAACAAACAGCCAAAAAAAAGCAACTAGCTTTAAAGCGGTTGTAAACCTAGAAAAAAAAAAAAACCTGCAAGACAAAGGCATAATGAGCTAGTATTAGTAGTAGCATCGCATACTAGCTCATTATGAATTACTTACCTTAGAACGAAGCCCCAACACGGACCCCCAGACACCGCTGTGGGAGCTGACATGATCCCTTGGCGTTTCTTCTGGGTTCGGCGGCTCCAGCGCTGTGATTGGCCGGAGCTGCGATGACATCACTCCCGTGCATGCGCGCGGGAGTCATTTTCCGGCAAGCTCCCGGCAAGGAAAGCTGAAGGTCCGCCGGACCTTCAGAGCGCATGCGCCACTCGCGTGAGCGGCTGCATGCAGTGCAAACATCTCCTAAACCGTGCCAGTTTAGGAGATATTAATTGTACCTACAGGTAAGCCTTATTATAGGCTTACCTGTAGTTTAAAGTGGAAAATAGTGGTATACTACCGCTTTAACTGCAAAATTAAGCTTCAATTCAGAGATTTTCCCTGCAGTACTTTTTTCTGCCACTAGACAGTGTCATGGCCAGTATTATTTAACCCAGTTCCTTTTGAGCCCAGGTTGCCCTAGACCCACCCCAGCCTGTGAATGGACAGTAAAAGAGAAGTTGCAGAGGAGCCGTTTATGATTATTGCTATAGTCTAGGGTTTATCCAAACATTCTAAACAAAGGGCCAGTTTACTGTCTGTAAGTCATTAGGGTGACCGGACTGTGGTCCATCAGAAGTAGAAAATGCCCCAGCGTCAGTGGGTCGAACAATGCCTCTAATTTGGTGGTCAATGGGAACAAAACAAAAAATGAAGCTCCTTTGGTCAGTAGGAATGGGAATAGTGCCTCATCACTGGTATTGGAGAAATAGCACTGGTGTCAGGGGAAGGATTAGTGCCCCATCTTTGGTGTCATTGGGAGGAATAGTGTCCCATCTTTGGTGTCAGTGGGATGAATAGTGTCCCATCTTTGGTGTCAGTGGGATGAATAGTACCCCATCTTTGGTGCCAGTGGGAGAAACAGTGCCCTATCATTGATGTCATTGGGGGGAATGGAACCCCATCATTGGCAGCAGTGGAAGGCATAGTGCCCCACTGTTGTTGTTAATGGAGGAATAGTGACCCATCATTGATGTCATTGGGAGGAATAGTGTCGCATCTTTGGTGTCATTGGGATGAATAGTAACCCATTTTTGGTGCCAATAGGAGGAACAGTGCCCTATCATTGATGTCATTGGGGGGAATGGGGCCCCATCATTGGTGGCAGTGGAAGGCATAGTGCCCCACTGTTGATGTTATTGGGAGGAATAGTGACCCATCATTGATGTCATTGAGATGAATAGTGTCCCATCTTTGGTGACAGTAGGACGAATAATGCCCCATCTTTGGTGTCTGTGAGAGGAGTAGTTCCCCATCTTTGGTGTGTCAGTGGGAGGAATAGTGCCCCATTGCTGTTGTCAGTGAGAGAAGTAGTGCCCCATCGTTGGTGTCATTTGGAGGAATAGTGTGCCATTTTTGTTATCAGTGAAAAGAGTTGTGCTATCAAGGAACTTGGGAAGACTGGAATGTAGGCTTTAGCAGAGCACATGAAAAACTGGATGAATCTTGTACTTGTAGCAAAAGTTCATAAGCTGTTGGATTTATTATTCTTTTTACAGCAAATGGACCGATGTACTCGGGGGCCAATTTCATGGAAGGACAGGCCATTTTTAAATTAGTGGTTGATAACCAAACCCTGTCCCCTGTCTTGAGATCCAAATCACCCCATCTCTTTTTATCAAATCATTTTTTCTGCAGAACTTAATTGTTGGTTTGCAGAAACCTCAGTTGCTCCTGGACTGCTGGAACAGGTGAATCAAAGACTGTACCAGGTAAGAAAGAAGGATTGAATCAGAAGTTTGCAAAGAATGGAGTTTGAACAGTAGCCGAGTGGACAGAATTGTTGTAAGCAAACTCTGCTAGAGGAAAGAGCGAAGCCCAGTCATCCTGCATGAAAGAAGAAAAACACTGAAGGTATTGCTCAAGAGTCTGGTTTGTTCATTCTATCTGACCATTTGTTTGGGGATGATATGTTGAAGATAACCACGTCTCAATTTTAGGTGGTTTACAAAGTTCTTTCCAGCATTTGGACGTAAACTGAATCCCTAGGTTAGAAGGTATGCTCCGAAGAACCCCATGCAACTGTACTATTTCTTTGACAAATGCTTGTGCAGTCTCCAGAGCAGATGATGTTCCAATCATTGGTACAAAGTGTGCCATTTTGGATAGCCTATCGACTATTACAAAAATTGTTGTAAAGTTTTCAGATGGTGGGAGCTTGACAATAAAGTCCATGTTAATCATCTCCCAGGGCTTGCTAGGAATGGGCAAAGGCCTTAACAAGCCCCAAGCTTTAGTCTTGTCTCCTTTGCTTCGGATACAGATCTCACAAACCCTTACATAGTCCTGACAATCAGACCTCAGGCTAGGCCACCAAAAGGACCATTGTAAAAGTTGTAAAAGTCTCCAAAGTCTTGCAAATCCCAAAATGCCCTGCTAAGGGATAGTCATGGCACAGATTTAAGATTGGCTGGCGCAAACTTGAAGGCACAAAACCTCTTTGCTCATAGAAGAACAATGCATCCTGTTCTTGCAGTTGAGTCACATGGTGGACCTTCTTCCCTTGATGCTTGTTTAAGCTGTGACACCAAATTTCCTTGCAGTAACAGAAAACATTGTGGAGATAGGATGGTATCGGGTTGAGTAGCTTCCTTTTCTTCTGGAAACATGCGTGACAGGGCGTCAGGTTTAACATTCTTAGAACCTATATGGAATGAGAATCTTGAGAAAAACAAGGCCCACCTGGCCTGACGGGGTTTTAGATGCCTAGCTGTACAGAGATATTCTAAATTTTTGTGGTCCGTGAAAATCAGGATTGGGTGACTTGCTCCCTCAAGCAGATAACGCCATTCCTCCAGAGCGGACTTGATGGCAAGTAGCTCATGGTCTCCCACATAAAAATGTCTCTCGGAAGAACTGAGTTTCCTTGAGAAGAAAGCCAAGGGGTGTAGAAGTGACTTAGAGCCTTGTCGTTGAGATAAAATAGCACCAACCTTATTTTCTGAAGCATCTACTTCAAGGACATAAGGTAATGCAGGGTCTGGATGTTGCAGAATTGGTGCTGACGTAAAGAGAGATTTTAATTTATCAAAGGCCCCAGAGTCCATTGAAATCAGGTGTTTTGTTTAGTAAGCTGTGTGATGGGGCTGATGATAGCTGTGAAGTTTTTGATAAATTTACGATAAAAGTTCTCAGCCTTAACTTAACACATAACTGGTGTTCCCAGAGACGGCCGAGGACCTTTTTACGGTGCAGCCGGTGTTTTTTTATGGAAGGGGAGATTATGAGTGTGTCGTCAAGATACACGATCATGAAGAGGTCGAGGAAGTCTCTAAAATATATCATTGACGAAATGCTGGAAAGTAGGTGGGACATTACACAGTCCAAAAGGCATAACTAAATACTCAAAGTGCCCAAAGCATGTACGAAAAGCTTTTTTCCATTCATCCCCTTTCCGGATCCTTACCAGGTTATATGCACCTCGTAGGTCAAGCTTCGTAAACACTTTTGCTGTTCTGAACTGCTGGAAAAGTTCTGGAAAATGAGGGAGAGGGTATCTGTTCTTAATTGTTATTTTGTTTAGCTCTGTATAGTCCATACAGGGTCTCAGGCTGTAATCATTTTTTTTTTTAACAAAAAATATGCCAGCCCCAGCGGGGGATGTGGATGGACAGATGAATTTCCTTTCTAGGTTCTCATTAATGTATAGGCACAATGCCTCAAACCCAAGTTCTGATAAGGGAAAAATCCACTCAAATGGAATTCCAGCCCTGGGTAACAGTTCAATTGGGCAATCGTACGGCTGATGGGGCAATAAGGTCTCGGCCTTCTTCTTATCAAATACATCTAAGAAATCATGGTAAACAGATGGAACATGTTGTGAAACTGAAGTCTCTGGTTGCAGTTCCATAAGAGGAACTGTGGTGGTGACCGCTTGGGAAAAACAGGGTTGCTGGCAGTAGATGGTAGGAAATGACACAGTTCCAGATTCCCAGTTTATTTAGGGATTGTGCGCCTGCAGCCACTGAATGCCCAGGGTGATGGGGAATAATGGTGATGGGATAATGTCCAGGTTTAGGTATTCTGAATGACTAGAGGAGGTTACTGCCAGTAGCGGACAAGTTTCTTGCGTGATAGGACCTGACTTGTGGTTCGAGCCATCTGCCAGATGAATCTTCAGATGCTGCGTTTTAGCTTGCAGTGGAACTTGGTGTTGTTCAGCAAAAGTGTAGTCCATAAAAGAACTGCAAGCCCCAGAGTCGATAATGGCTTGGGTGTGAATTCTCCATCCAGGTAACTACAGAGAGAGAGCCAACAGTAGATGAGTGGAGATGCTCTTTACAGGGTACCTGGAAGATTCAGAAGCAAGGACAGTCTTTCGTGGCCTTATTGGACAGTCACGCTGATACAGTAAAGGCATAAGTCATTTTGCCTGCGCCTAAATCTTTCTTCAGGTGACTGAGGTAAACGGGTAAGGCCCAAATGAACAGATTCCACCATGGAGGAGGATGGTGGCAGAGCAGAGGATATAGGTGCTGCTGGTGTCCAGGTAGGTTGAATGTTGCCAGACTTTTCTCTCCTCCTTTCTTGCATTCTGCAATCAAGCTGAACAGCAAGCTGGATCAAGTCTGAAAGTGTTGTTGGTGGATCTAGTATTGCAAGTTCGTCTTTAACCACTTAAGCCCCGGAAGATTTTACCCCCTTCCTGACCAGGGGGTTTTTTGCAATTTTTTACTGCGTGTCTTTAATGGACAATTGCGCGGTCGTGCGACGCTGTACCTAAACAAATTTCACGTCCTTTTTTCCCACAAACAGAGCTTTCTTTTGGTGGTATTTGATCACCTGTGCGATTTTTTGATCATGCGCTATAAACAAAAAAAGAGCGTAAATTTTGCAAAAATAACAATATTTTCACTTTTTTTTATATGAAATTCCCCCCAAAAAGATGTAAAAATCAAAATTTTTTAACATTTTCGGCCAATTTGTTTTATGCTACATATGTTTGGTAAAAAAAAAAAATCGCAAAAAGCATTTTTGGTGTTTTTTTTTTTAACGAGTAATGGCGGCGATCTGCGATTTTTTTGCGGTACTGCGATATTGCGGTGGACAGATCGGACCCTTGACTGACATTTTTGACACTTTTGGGGGTACCAGTGACATTACTGCAGTAATCAGTGCTATGTATATGCACTGTTACTGTAAAAATGACACTGGCAGGGAAGGGGTTAACTGTATTGGACAGGGAGGGGTTAAGTGTGTCCTAGGGGCGTGTTTCTAACTGTGATGGGACATGTCTCCTATTGTAAAAACAGAGATCAACGGTTCTACATATGTAGAACCGTCTGATCTCCATTTTTACACAGGGGAGAATGACAGGTGGCTTGTTTACATAAGCCGTCCGCCTTTCTCCCGCTCTACCGACGATCGTAGTGTGACCGGCGGACATCGAGTCCGCCGGTCACACGCCCGGACTCCTCTGTGAACGAGCCGAGGCGGACGCGCGCCTCAGTGGGCACGCGCTCGCCCGCTATTGGCTCAAAACCCGGTGACAGGCTAGCGACGTAGATCTACGTCACTCTGCCTGGCCGGGGCTGACCGCCGCAGTAAATATACTGTGAGCAGTCGGTAACCGGTTAAGAGCTTCTGAAAGTCCCAAGCGAAACTGGTACCACAAGGCTGCATCATATCAGGCAGTGTCGGAACTTCATTTGCAGAACTTTACCCACATAGTCCTCCACAGGCTGAAGTCCTTGCCAGAGAGTATGTAGAATAGCCCCTGCTGTGGAGGTCTGCACACAATCATGCACAAATTTGTGCATGCACACAAATATGTGCGCTCTGCATAGGCACTGCAGAAGAGACATTGGTCTTTCACTTATAAATATTAGCACGTGAGCAATGTCCACGAGCATGAGCACAAATTTGCACCGGCCTTTTGGTGGTAGAAATCAGGTTTACCTTACATGTGCCCTATTGCTGGTGTCAGTGGAAGGAATGCTGCTCCATTGCTATGGGGGATGGCGCTCCATTGCTAGGGGAGGAATGGTGCTCCATTGCTGGTGTAAGTGGGAGGTATGGTGCCCTAAGAACTGAATAAAGCCAAAGAAAGGGCAGCATTCAGCCCGCGGGCCACAGTTAGGAGGCCACTGCTATAGTCATTCAGGTTGAGGCAGTATTTCAGGTTGGGCTTTCTCCTGTTTCCAGAGAAGAAAAGCAACTTAACTGCTTTCATTAATACTTAAACAGATTTACTACGAAGCAGTACTAATGGAATTAAAGATGTATGTAAAATTGAAAACAATGTACGCACCTTTCTAGCTGTAAAGAAAGAATGTACATGGACACAAACACTAGATAACCTAAATAATTTAAACTTGAAGTAGAACTCCAGCCAAAAATAACACAAGAAATAGAAATACAAAGCCCATAAAAAGATAAAATAACAAGACCAGCTTTTGCTGCAAAATTAAAGTGATTGCAAAGTCTTGTGTTTTTTTTTTTTAACCTCTTGCCGACCGCCCACCATGGTATTACTGCGGCAGGGCGGCTCGGCTGCGCAAAATCACGTTTAGACAAAGGAGAAGGCGGGCCGCGGGAGGAGCGGTGGCGATCGCCGCCTTCCTCCCTCGATCATCAGATAAACTGACAAAAGACCCGCCTGCTTATATAAACAAAGCGGACGGGTCTTCTGTCAGACAGGCAGGGAGAGATCAGAAGTTTCAGCTAAGCTAAAACCCCGATCTCTCTGTGCCTGTCACAGAACCCAAACCAACCCCCCCCCCCCCCACAAAGTCAGTAAGCATATTTAGGTACATATTAATCCCTTTGATCACCCCCAATATTAACCCCTTCCCTGCCAGTATCATTTATACAGTAACAGTGCATAATATTTAGCACTGATTACTGTATTAATTACACTGGTCCCGCTGAAAAACGCTGATTATTACTAATAAAAACCAAAAAAAAAAATAAAAATTCCAAAAATGTATCCCGTAGTTTGTAAACGCTATAACTTTTGCGCAAACCAATTAATATATGCTTTTTGGGACTTTTTTTTTACCAGAAATATGTAGCGGAATACAAATAGGCCTTAACTGAAAAAAAAATTTGATTTTTACATTTTTTTCATTGGGAATGTTTTATAGCAGAAAGTAAAAATTATGGCGTTTTGTTCAAAATTGTCGCTCCTATTTTGTTTATAGCGCAAAATCTAAAAAACGCAGAGGTGATCAAATACCACCAAAAGAAAGCTCTATTTGTGGGGAAAAAAGGACATCAATTGTATTTGGGTACAGCGTCACACGACCGCGCAATTTTTCGTTAAAGTAACGCAAAAAATGGTCTGGTCATTAACCACTTGCCGTCTGCTCACTAGAGCACTACTGTGGCAAAGTGGCTCGATAACGTCTGGCGACGTAGCACTACATGTGGGTGTAAAGGCAGGTGTCCCAATACTTTTGACAATACAGTGAATATCAAATTCACGAGTTTCACTTGCTACATTTAATTACGTTAGCGAGGATGGTCGGGTTGTGCATGCTCACCAAACTCATAGGATGTCACAGGGAATCAGAGGAAGCTGCACTGTATGTACCTGTCCTCATCATTCATCATGGTTGAGATCTCCCACATAGGAAGGAAATCTTCAACCGCCTCATAAGAGCCCAAATTTTGTTCCCGATTAAGAAAACACTTTACACCACCAAAAGAAAGTACAGCGTGGCCCGACCATGCAATTTTCTGTTAAAGTAATGCAGTGCCGAATCGCAAAAAATGGCCTGGTCGTTAACCACTTTACCACCGGAGGATTTTGCTGTCTTACGTCTGGGCCACTTTTTGCGATTCGGCACTGTGCGAATTTAACTGACAATTGCACAGTCATGCAACGCCGTACCCAAACGAAATTTATGTCCTTTTTTCCCCCCACAAACAGAGCTTTCTTTTGGTGGTATTTGATCATCTGTGCGATTTTTACTTTTTGCGCTATAAACAAAAAAAGAGCAACAATTTTGAAAAAATAACAATATTTTCCACATTTTTTAATATGAAATTCCCCCCCAAAAAATGTAAAAATCAAAATTGTTTTTATCATTTTAGGCCAATTTGTTTTCTTCTACATATTTTTGGTAAAAAAAAAATCACAATAAGCGTATTTTGATTGGTTTGCGCAAAAGTTATTGCGTTTACTAACTAAGGGAAAGATTTCTGTCATTTTTGGTGGGTTTTTTTTTAACGAGTAATGGCGGCTATCTGCGATTTTTTTTGCGGGACTGCGACATTGCAGCGGACAGATCGGACCCTTGACTGACATTTTTGACACTTTTGGGGGTACCAGTGACATTATTACAGTAATCAGTGCTATAAATATGCACTGTTACTGTAAAAATGACACTGGCAGGGAAGGGGTTAATTTTATTGGAGAGCCGCCGCGAGAGGGGAATGTCTAGCGACGTAGGATTTCCACACTCGATTCCCCGACGATCGGGGGAAGAGCGGCGGTGATCACCGCCGCTCCTCCCCTGGCCCGACTCCCGCTGTGACTGAATACAGCGGGAGCGAGCCTCTGGCGCTGCGCGCGCTGCCGAGAGAGGGGAATGTCTGGCGACGTAGGTCTACGTCGCCAGACGTTATCGAGCCACTTTGCCGCAGTAGAGCTCTAGTGAGCAGCGGTAAAGTGGTTAAGGGGGAAAATACTTCCAGTCCAGAACTGGTTAATATCTATCCAGCAACTACAAAAACTTTTACATTAAAGCCCATTGCCAGTTGAAAAGAAGATACCGGGATGATGCCTGTACCGGCAGGCATCACCCGGTATAACCCCATCAACCAGATGATGTACAGGTATAGTACGTCGCTGAGCCAGTGACCTAAAAGAAACACGTAGAAAAGGAGGTCAGAACTCCAAACCTGCGTACCAGTTTCATGTAGATCAGCAATTGGCACTTAGCAGTCATTTTCCGTCAAGACCTACTGGGCCATGAAATATAGAGGAGTGGCTACATACAATTCCGAAGTCTTCCTAACTTTCTATTTCCAACACATGCTATTGACTTTTTTGTTTCGCAAAAAAGGTTCCTAATTGCATTGGAATTGTGCTCTGTGGTCAGTTTAGATGCATACAGTCTCGGAGATAAATATGAAAATGTTCTATTTACGCTGACTCAGGGATGGTCTGCCCGCTGAGTAGCTCATAATTTATATCCTGGCATTCATTTCGGGCAGGTGGCTGCCCTGTTTGTTAACTCTTTATGGCTGCCAATGCTAGTAAATTTCTTTTCTGAATGGCCAAGGTCATAAGAGAGGAGACCACTGATATAGACCTACCCATGCATGAAAAAAAAGCAAGCTGGATAAATAATCTCTCATTCATTTAGAGCAGGGGTCTTCAAACTTTTTAACCAAAGGGCAGTTTACTGTCCTTTGGACTTTACAGGGGCTGGACTGTGGCCAGCGGGGATAGAAAATGCCCGGCTTCAGTGGGAACAAACAATGTCACATCTTTGGCATTAGAAGGAGTAATAGTGTTCCATTGTTGATGTCAGTGGGAGTAAGTGTTCCATTGTTAGTATCAGTGGGGAGAATAGGCCCCATTGTTGATGTCTTTTGGAGGAATAGTGCTCTATCATTGGTGTCAATGGAAGGAATAGTGCTCTATCATTGGTGCCAGTGGAAGGTATAGTGCTCCATCATTGGAACCAGTGGGAGGAATAGTGTCCCATTGTTGGTGCCAGTGGGAGTAAATGTGTCCCAACATTGGCATCAGTGGAAGCAATAGTGTTCCATCATTGGTGTCAGTGAGAAGAATAGTGTCCCATCATTGGTGTCAGTGAGAAGAATAGTGTACCATCATTGGTGCCAGTAAGAAGAATAGTGCCCCATTGTTGGTGTCAGTGGGAGGAACAGTGTCCCATCATTGGTGTCAGCGAGAAGAATAGTGTCCCATCATTGGTGCCAGTGAAAAGAATAGTGTCCCATCATTGGTGTCAGTGAGAAGAATAGTGTCCCATCATTGGTGCCAGTAAGAAGAATAGTGCCCCATTGTTGGTGTCAGTGGGAGGAACAGTGTCCCATCATTGGTGTCAGTGAGAAGAATAGTGTCCCATCATTGGTGTCAGTGAGAAGAATAGTGTCCCATCATTGGTGCCAGTAAGAAGAATAGTGTCCTATTGTTGGTGTCAGTGGGAGGAAAAGTGTCCCATTCTGGGTGCCACTGGGAGTAAATGTGTCCCAACATTGGCATCAGTGGAAGCAATAGTGTCCCATCATTGGTGTCAGTGAGAAGAATAGTGCCCCATTGTTGGTGTCAGTGGGAGGAACAGTGTCCCATCATTGGTGTCAGTGAGAAGAATAGTGTCCCATCATTGGTGTCAGTGAGAAGAATAGTGTCCCATTGTTGGTGTCAGTGAGAAGAATAGTGTCCTATTGTTGGTGTCAGTGAGAAGAATAGTGGCATATTGTTGGTGTCAGTGGGAGGAATAGTGTCCCATCATTGGTGTCAGTGAGAAGAATAGTGTCCCATCATTGGTGTCAGTGAGAAGAATAGTGTCCCATTGTTGGTGTCAGTGAGAAGAATAGTGTCCTATTGTTGGTGTCAGTGAGAAGAATAGTGGCATATTGTTGGTGTCAGTGGGAGGAATAGTGTCCCATCATTGGTGTCAGTGAGAAGAATAGTGCCCCATCATTGGTGTCAGTGAGAAGAATAGTCTCCCATTATTGGTGTCAGTGGGAGGAACAGTGTCCCATCATTGGTGTCCATAGGAGGAATATTGCCCCATTGTTGGTGTCAGTGAGAGGAAAAGTGTCCCCTTGTTGGTGTCAGTGGGAGGAATAGTGCCCAATTATTGATGCCAATGGAAGGAAACGTGCCCCATGGCTGTTGCTGATGGAAGGAATAGTGCCCCGTTGTTGGTGTCAGTGAGAGGATGCAGAATCCACAGACAACACTTTATGTGTATTCACAAAAGCCCAATGTGACAGACAAGCTCTGATGCTTTCTGCAGGCCGTCATTACTGACATGTAAAGCTCCATGGATTTGTTCCATATGCTCTATCACTGAAGGATCCAATGACACGATGGAGAGATCTCTCTTGGGGGCTTTTGACAATTCTGCCATGGTTTGACAAAGTAAAATCACAATAGAGTGTAGGGCAATGCTCCCTAGCAAGAACTAGGTTTCAACGAAGGTTTCCAACCTTCCCTGTATACAGGGAAATCCCCTATTACCATAGTGGTGGGCGGCACAGTGGTGTAGTGGTTAGCACTTTCACCTAGCAGCAAGAGGGTCGCTGGTTCGAATCCCAACCACAACACTACCTGCCTGGAGTTTGCATGTTCTCCCTGTGCCTGCGTGGGTTTCCTCCGGGTACTCCGGTTTCCTCCCACACTCCAAAGACATGCTGGTAGGTTTATTGGATCCTGTATAAAAAAATTGGCCCTACTGTGTATGTATGTGAGTTAGGGACCTTAGATTGTAAGCTCCTTGAGGGCAGCGACTGATGTGAATGTACAATGTATATGTAAAGCGCTACGTAAATTGACAGCGCTATATAAGTACCTGAAATAAATAAATAATAAATAGTGGTCACCTTTAAAGGTGAGCCACTGATGAATCCACATTGTGGATGGACAACCATTTGACAAAATCACCTCCAAAGGGGAACAAGTCTGGTAAACGTTTGGGGTGTATAAAGGCATATCAATGTGTTTCCAATCCCCACACAGGAAGACCTCAATAATCTGGTACAATGGAAAAAGCTTTGCAGTTTCAGGCACTCTAAAAGATCCAAAACTGGAAAAAACTGGTTCAGAGTGAAGAACCAAAATGGTCTCTTTCAGCTTTAGAGCAATAGCAGAAAATTGCAAATACTCAAGGAAGAGCTCATCAAGTAAAGATTGGAGCTACTCAAAATCAGATATAATCGATGCGGCTGATGACTCCGGAGCCACCAAGGCCATGGGCAGTTCAGCTATAGAAGACTTGAGAGCACACTTATAGACTCTACAATTAGCATCAACAAGGAACTGGGTGAATCAGGTCACAAAGTCTTGCTTGGCTGTAGTAGGAACTTTGGCTGAAAAGACACATCAAGAGGAGCTAGAAAAGACGCAAATGATGAAATAGAAATGGGTTAACCAGGTTGACACTTAATTGCAAGAAAGAGAGCCTTGAGCATGTGGGACACTCAACCCAGCAAATTATGTCAGTCCCTTATACCCGTAGACACAATGAGAATATCGCATAAGTGATCGTCCATATTTTTTCATGCTAGTCTCACATCGAAAATAAATAGGTTACTAAAGTTACAGACGATATAAAGCTATAGCCGCTAGCAGCAACCATTGCATTCACGCCCCCCGCTGGCAGAATACAATAGCACAGCTGCAGGCATTCCTCCATCAAAACTGACTGTGTTGATGGAGGAATTGAGTGATTTTCTTTCCTTCCACCCATGGTGGAAGGAAAGAAAATGGGATCATCATTGGCCAGGCTAAAGGCCCGTACACACGTACCGATTGTCGGCCGTAAATGTTCGGCCAACGTCCGATCGGCCGATTGTCGGCTTGTTAGTATGATGCTTCCGACAACCGACTGCGACTTTATAGGCCGAACAAAATCTGGTGTGCATGCTATAAAATTTTTGTTGGCCAACAACAGAACGGCCGATTGTTCCTCAGTCAGTACAGATTTCGGCCGACAAACATCAGATGAGCAAGACTGGGCATGCTCAGAGAAGAAAAAAAACACGAAAAGTAGACCAGAACATGACATCACTTCTGCAGTTGGTTGTTGTTGGCCGAGAAAATTTGTGTGCAGCTTGAGTACATTTCAACCAACACAACAACACTGGACAAAAGATGGCCGATCGTTCGGCCGACAATCGGTGCGTGTGTATGGGGCTTTACTCATAGCAAGGATCAAATTATTTTATCAAAATCTGACAGTGACATTTTGAACCGTGACTGGCTGATACAGTATGGGCAACACACACAGCAATTAATCAATCAATCAATATGCTTTGACTTCCATAAATAATCTAATCTATTTTTAGTGTGGTACTTCCCTGAGGAAGAACGTTCTGTATTTGAGTGCTCAAAATACGTTGAATAATTCCGGTTGGAAGTTTACTGTGAGGGTCCACCTCTGTGACAGCAAATGACAACTGGATGTACCACATATTATCAAGTGTAATCATGTGACATTGACCCTTTCTTGTTCCTATACCACAATGATGTATCTAGTACTTTTTAATACTCCCATAACAAAGGGACCTTTCACTTTTTATTATATCGATTTTTTATGATAAATTGTGGAAATAAAGATGTAAAATGCATACATTTTTAATAAAAATGCATATGTGTGAAAAACTTTTTTGTTGCCTACAAAGTCCCATTGAAAGGTTTTTCAGTGAACTGATTGACTTCCACAAACTAAAATCTCATTGCTGTTGGTTACTACTTTAGGCCCCTTTCACACGGGCGATCCGATCCGTCTGTCAGTTTCTCAGGTGGACCTGATCGGATGCTTCATGCATCCCTATGGGGGAGCGGGTGTCAGCGGAGACATGTCCGCTGACACCCGCTGCTATCCGATCCGAACCTGTCTGTGAAATCCAGACGGATGGAAACCCTATTTTCCATCCGTCTGGAGGATCGGGTCGGATGAGAAAAGACAGGCGGTCCGTTCTCATCCGATTTTCCCATAGGGGACAGCGGGGATCTGACAGCTCCATCTCTGCACACAGAGAGCCGAGATGGAGCTGTCATCCGCCTGCTCAGCGGGGATCGGTGTATCGATCCCCCGCTGAGCAGAACGGACGCCATCGGGCGGTGTGCCTGTGTGAAAGGGGCCTTACACATTATCATTTCTTTTTGCACTGACTATACTGCATGGACTTTGTATGTTCTCTGTACTTGGGTTTCCTCCGGGTACTCTGGTTTCCTCCCACATTCCATAGACATGCTGGTAGGGTAATTGGCTGATGTCTAAATTGGCTCTAGCATGAATATTTACATGCATACTGACTATGACTTATAGTGCGTTTCCCCTTTTGCAATCAAATTTGAGAAACACCCACTATATGCCATGCGTTCCCATTCACACAGCACATTACTTGAAATATTTTGTAACAACATTTTTCCCAGCCTTCTTGGTGTTTCTGTAGCAGGATTATTTATAGGACTCAATAGGCAGCTTCTATTGTTTAGAATAGCTTTCAATGTGCAATTAGGGGAAAGACTAAGAGACAATTTTTGTTTCAAAAGTGCATTAAAGCGGTAGTGGAATCTTAAAAAAAAAAAAAAAGCCCCCCCTGCAAGGTAATGGCATCAGGCCTCTTGCACACTGCAGCTTAAAAAAGCTCAGTACAGCTTTTTTTTTCTGAGCTAAATTACAGCCCATTCATTGTAATGTGCCTATGCACACAGACATATAAATGAGCGCCGCACATTCTTCAGTAAGAACAAAATAGAAACAGCTGCATTTTTGGACAGTAATTTACGCCTAATGCACGCAAATGTGCGCGATTGTGAACAAATGAACGCATACGAACATACTGGTGATCTGAAAAATGCTAATTTGCATATTGTACAAGAACGCGAGAATACATTTGCGCGAAAAGACGCGAATTTGCACGAGAAGACGCAAATTTGCGCGAAAGCATATGCGCGAAAATGCACATGAATGCGCAAATTTCAATAAGATAAATATCCCTCCAGCGGCATGCTGTCCCCGCTGCCAGGGCTTCCATCTCCACCTTTTTTTCTTCCTGGATCGTAGGCTCTGGCTGAGCCGCAATGACAGCATTCAGTGTGCCTGTTCTCAATCCAGAGCACAGTGCGCGCCGGTGATGTCACCGGCTGAAGAACTTCTAAATATCTCCAAAACGTTGCATGGTACACAACTCTTTTCTATGCCACCTAAAACTAAACGAGCCTTTAACCCTTGCAGTGTGGGAGAACCCCACTTAAAGGGAGAATTTCCAGATTTCCAAGGGAAGGACTTTAAAGAGGTTGTAAACCTCAAGAGAAAAAAAAGCCCCCCAAAAAAAAACTTTAAGACAAAGGCATAATGAGATAGTATGTATCGCATACTAGCTCATTATGTAATACTCACCTTAGAACGAAGCCCTCCAGCGGTGCCCTCACACCGCTGAGAAAGCTGACATCATCCCCGGTGTTTCTTCCGGGTTTGCGGGCTCCGGTGCTATGAGTGGCTGGAGGCACGATGACGTCACTCCCGTGCATGCGCGCAGAAGCTGCCATTCACAGCATGGGCTCTGAAGGGTCGGCACGGTAAGCCGGACCTTCAGAGCGCATGCGCCAATGACGCCATCGGCTGCATGCACTCTGAATATCTCCTAAACGGTGCAAATTTAGGAGATATTCACACTACCTACAGGTAGGCCTTATTATAGAATTACCTGTAGGTACAATTACAAAAATGTAAGCAGCAATTTTAAAATATATTTTAAAAGTTATGCTAAGTAAATGGGAACATGTAACTAATATAATATATTAATATTATCCCAATTTGGCTGCAAAAGTGGAAAAGCGTACAGGTCTAGCGAATCATATTTCACAAGCGGCAACATAGCAATAACTTTTTGGCTTGATTTCCTTTAGAATTGTATTATAGACACTAGTACATACAGTATCATGTGACAACACTGAAGAAATGACACTTTGCTACAATGTAAAGTAGTGAGTGTACAGCTTGTATAACAGTGTAAATTTGATGTCCCCTCAAAATAACTCAACACACAGCCATTATTGTCTAAACCACGGGCAACAAAAGTGAGTACATCTCTAAGTAAAAATGCCCAAGTTGAGCCCAATTCGCCATATTCTCTCCCCGGTGTCATGTGACTCGTTAGTGTTACAAGGTCTCAGGTGTGAATGGGGAGCAGGTGTATTAAATTTGGTGTTATCGCTTTCACTCTCTCATACTGGTCACTGGAAGTTCAACATGGCACCTCATGGCAAAGAACTCTCTGAGGATCTGAAAAAAAGAATTGTTGCTCTACATAAAGATAGCCTAGGCTATAAGAAGATTGCCAAGACCCTGAAACTGATCTGCAGCCAGATGGCCAAGACCATACAGCGGTTTAACAGGACAGGTTCCACTCAGAACAGGCCTCACCATGGTCGACCAAAGAATTTGAGTGCACGTGCTCAGCCCCATATCCAGAGGTTGTCTTTGGGAAATAGACGTATGAGTGCTGCCAGCATTGCTGCAGAGGTTGAAGGGGTGGGGGGTCAGCCTGTCAGTGCTCAGACCATACGCTGCACGCTGCATCAAATTGGTCTGCATGGCTGTCGTCCCAGAAGGAAGCCTCTTCTAAAGATGATACACAAGAAAGCCCGCAAACAGTTTGCTGTAGACAAGCAGACTAAGGACATGGATTACTGGAACCATATCCTGTGGTCTGATGAGACCAAGAAAAACGTATTTGGTTCAGATGGTGTCAAGCGTGTGTGGCAGCAACCAGGTGAGGCGTATAAAGACAAGTGTGTCTTGTCTACAGTGAAGCATGGTGGTGAAAGTGTCATGTTCTGGGGCTGCATGAGTGCTGCTGGCACTGGGGATCTACAGTTCATTAAGGGAATAATGAACGCCAACATGTACTGTGACATACTGAAGCAGAGTATGATCCCCTCCCTTCGGAGACTGGGCCGCAGGGCAGCATTCCAACATGATAACGACCCCAAACACACCTCCAAGACAACCACTGCCTTGCTAAAGAAGCTGAGAGGGTAAAAGGCAATGGACTGGCCAAGCATGTCTCCAGACCTAAACCCTATTGAGTATCTGTGGGGCATCCTCAAACAGAAGGTGGAGGAGCGCAAGGTCTCTAACATCCACCAGCTCCGTGATGTCATCATGGAGGAGTGGAAGAGGACTCCAGTGGCAACCTGTGAAGCTCTGATAAACTCCATGCCCAAGAGGGTTAAGGCAGTGCTGGAATATAATGGTGGCCACACAAAATATTGACACTTTGGGCCCAATTCGGACATTTTAACTTAGGGGTGTACTCACTTTTGTTGCCAGTGGTTTAGACATTAATGGCTGTGTGCTGAGTTATTTTGAGGGGACAGCAAATGTACACTGTTATACAAGCTGTGCACTCACTACTTTACATTGTAGCAAAGTGTCATTTCTTCAGTGTTGTCACATGAAAAGATATAGTAAAATATTTACAAAAATGTGAGGGGTGTACTTACTTTTGTGAGATACTGTGTGTGTGTGTATATATATATATATATATATATATATATATATACATACATACATACAATCTATACAATTCATATGCGTACCATACTCCTTAGAATGAAATGCAATAAAAAAGGTATATATATATATATATATATATATATATATATATACACATACATACAGACCTTTTTCTATTTCTAAGAAGCAGGGTACGCATATCAATTCATTACTGTGAGGCTGATTATATAACATGTTATCTGTATTGTGCAGGAGAACACTGCCCCTGGTGGTCAGTACTGTCCTCCTAAAGTGTAACTATTATTCATGACTTACCAAGCAAAAACTGATGTATTCTTGCTATAGCCTTTTAATGATAAGCATGGTGCTTACTACCAGGGATTAACTGGTTAAATCCTGCAACTCTGTGGTCATTCTAATCGCAGGGAAAGTGTTAACTGACCAGTAGATTTACGGACAAACTTTTGTACAAAAATTCTCATCCGTACGTTCAATGACTTGACAAAATTTCTTTCAACATTCAATTTTGGGATGAATTGACTTCCTGAATCAAAACCGCATACAATGTTAGAAAGGTATTTGTTCAAGAAAAAATTTTCTTCCTGCTCCTTCAAATTTTCTTGTCACTGCAGTCTGGGGTGGCTTTACTTAACCTCTTGCGGATCACCCGACCCCCCAAATTGTACTGTGGATGGGCGTCCATGCAGGCTAAACGACGTACTGATCGTCCGTCACTGCTTGCTTCTGGGTTTAGGGCACACATATGCATAATTACATAGTTTGTGAGGTCGAAAAAAGACATCAGTCCATCCAGTTCAACCTATGATGTGTGTGTTTGCTGTTAACCGTACATTGTTACCCCTGTATGTTGTGGTTTTTAAGGTGCCCATCTAATAGTTTTTTTGAAACTATCGATGCTCCCTGCTGATACGACTGCTTGTGGAAGAGAATTGCACATCCTTACTGATCTGACAGTGAAGAACCTCTTACATATTTTAAGGTTAAACCGTTTTTCCTCTAGTTTTAGTGAGTGGCCATGTGCCTTATTGTATTCCCTTTCTCTGAATAGTTTGTTCCTTATGCTAGGGTCCTCACCAGTACAGTATTTGTACATTGATATCATATCCCCCCTCAATCGTCTCTTCTCCAGAGAGAATAAATTCAGTGCTTGTAGTCTTTCCTCATAGCTGATGCCCTCCATTCCCCTAATTATTTTTGTTGCCCTTCTCTGGACTCTTTCCAGTTCCAGCACATCCTTCCTGAGGACCGGTGCCCAGAACTGGACAGCATACTCCAAATGTGGCCGGACCAGAGTCTTGTAGAGTGGGAGAATAATCTCTTTATTTCTGGAGTGAATCCCCTTTTTTATACATCCCAGTATTCTGTTGGCTTTGCTTGCAGTGGCTTGGCATTGCATGCCACTGCCAAGCCTGTTGTCTACCCGTACCCCCAGGTCCTTTTCCATCCTAGATTCACCCAGAGGTTCCCCCCCTAGTGAGTAGCTTGCTTTCTGGTTTCTGGCCCCCAAGTGCATTACTTTACATTTTTCAACATTAAATCTCATCTGCCATGTAGTTGCCCACACAATTATTTTGTTCAGATCCGCTTGTAAGGTTTCCACATCCTGCATAGAAGATATTGGCATGCTTAGTTTAATATCATCCGCAAATACTGAAATTTTACTCAATATACCCTCCTCTAGATCATTTATGAATAAATTAAACAGGATTGGTCCAAGGACAGAACCTTGGGGGACCCCACTTTCCACACCCACCCAATCCGAGTACTCCCCATTAATCACCACCCTCTGTACTCTCCCCTGGAGCCAATTCTCTATCTAGGTACTCATCCTATGGTCCATACCTATGCACCTTAGTTTGAACAGTAAGCGTTTGTGGGGAACGGTGTCAAAGGCCTTTGCAAAGTCCAGATACACCACATCCACAGGCTTACCTTTATCTAGGTGGCAGCTCACTTCATCGTAGAAGGTTAATAGATTGGTTTGGCAAGAACGATTTTTCATGAATCCATGCTGATTACTACTTATACCATTTTCATTACTAAAGTCTTGTATATAGTCCCTTAACATCCCCTCCAAAATCTTGCAGACTACTGATGTTAGGCTGACCGGCCTATAGTTACCCGGGATATATCTCGGCCCTTTTTTAAATATTGGTACCACGTTGGCTTTTTTCCAATCAGCTGGCACCATACCCGTCAGTAAACTATCCTTAAAGATCAAGAATAATGGTCTGGCAATCACCTGGATGAGCTCTTTAAGAACCCTCGGCATGCGTCCTCCGACACCCACTGTGATTGTACACAGCAGGAGTCTGTCAGTAGATCCCGACCAATGATTCATGCCTGGGACCTGCTGATCGGCTGTGGCCAATCACAGCTCAGAGCCCTGTGTTGACAAACACAGGGCTGTGTACAGAGGGAACAATCTCTGTAGACATGTAGCACAATACATTTTGGCCAAAATTTATGAAGAATAATTTATTAATTCTTTTAATTAAGAATAATTCGTTTTTTTTTTTTTTTTATTGGATCTTTTATAGCAGAAAGTCAAAAATATTGTGGATTTTGGTCTTTTTTTTTTCATTTATAAAATAAAAATAAAAAACCCAGTGGTGATCGAGTACCACCAAGGAAGAAAGCTCTATTTGTGTGAAACAAAATTATATACATTCTGTTGGGGTACAGCGTTGCATGACCGCACAATTACCAGTTAAAGTAGCGCAGTGCTAAAACGCAAAAATATGGCCTGGTCATGAAGGAGGTGAACCTTCTGAAGCTGAAATGGTTAAATAAAGCACACAAAATGTGATGCAACTGTGCATAGTAACCAATCAGCTTCTAACTTCAGCTTGTTCAATTAAGCTTTGACTAGAAGGGTCCTTTCACACGGGCGCATGTCCGTTCTGCTCAGCGGCGGATCGATCCGCCGATCCCCGCTGAGCAGGCGGATGACAGCTCCGTCTCCGCTCTGTGTGCGGAGACTGAGCTGTCAGATCCCCGCTGTCCTCTATGGGGAGATCAGATGAGAATGGACCGCCTGTCCGTTCTCATCCGATCCGATCCTCCAAAAGGATGGAAAATAGAGTTTCCATCCGTCCGGATTTCACTGACAGGATCGGATCGGATAGCAGCGGGTGTCAGCAGAGAAGTCTCCGCTGACACCCGCTGCCCCATAGGGATGCATGGAGCATCCGATCAGGTCCGCCTGAAAAACTGACAGGCAGATCGGATCGGATCGCCCGTGTGAAAGCTGATTGGCTACCATGCACAGTTGCACCAGATTCTGTGTGCACCAATTTTAGTCCGCCCTTAGTATATGCCTAGCCAAGTCAACTTCGGCTTCCATTCCATACACAACTCATCAAATGTTGGTTTTATAGATGAACAATCATAAATGTGCACAATAATCTAAATCCAGTTAGAAATGTTTTCTGGTCTACAGAAAACCATTCTATATTTTCTAATGGCTGAGCTGTTTACGTCTATAAATAAAACTGGTTAACAACGTTGGCCCAGATTCTGAAGCTGGGAGGACTAATAATGCACAAACAATTAGGGCAGCCAATACAATTATCTTTTTTTTTCGTTCAACCAGCGGGTTGCACGAAAAAAATTATCCAATTCCCCCATCCACACATTTGATGTGAATAGAGGAATCCTCCCGCAGTGCTATTGTGTTCTATATAGCCTTCCCCGCCGTCTGAATACAATGATCAGTTTTTCCGGCTATAACCACTGATCGATTGGGAAAAAAACAGACAGGCTGGTTGTACAGAAGTCGATCTATAGATCAACTTCTGTACAAACAGGGTGCCCATACATGGATTAAAATTCAGCTGGTCCCTGCTGAATTCTTCTCCTAAAGCAGTGAGGCAGTTTGATGTGTAGCCTTTGCCTGTCCTGTTTCTGGATCAATGGGAGTCATTGGGAGCCATGCGTTTGTAACGCTCCTGCGTTTTTATTGTAAGCTGGATTTGCAGCTGCAGAATCTCCACTCAGTAGTCATGTAGAGATGTGTTGGAATACCAGATCCAACTCTCCAGACTCATCACTGTGGGCCTGTCTGCTTCAGCATACAGATATACACACACTCAATAAGATGTTCCTGGAGTGATAGGATGTATATGATAGTATGGAGGTGATGTGCTGAAGGGACAGGTGTGAACAGTGACAGTAATGGTAAGCACTTGATAGTAATGTTCAGGAGAGTAGTAGATGGTAATAGGTAGAATGCAGATAGGTTAGTAATCATGTATGGTAACAGGTGGTAAGGACAGCAGATGACATATACAGGATAGACTAACCCAGTGCAAGGATAGATGGTAGTAGACTCAAGAGCTAGCAATCTATGTAACAGTGCAGAAGGTAGAATTAGTATGCATAGATAGTAACAGTCCTTAATGTGCAGAAGATGATAGTGTAAGTTAGTTATGGAGGATTCCCCTGTGGGGTACTTATCACTAGTAAGGTTTAGTAAGTAGAGGGGTCCAGTAGTGAGGGAGTGATCCGGTAGCGAGATACGGGATCAGTAGCGAGGTTCCGGTCTGTTCCAGGTAAAGGCAAATAGCTGGAGGTTCCGACAGCAAGACAAGGCTTGTAAGCATGTAGGCACACATTGAACGAACAACGTGAGAGAGAACGCCGGCGATTGAAATAGCCGCTCAACGGCGCTCAGCGATGACGTCATCCGTCTTAAAGGTGTATGCGTTCCACCTAACTAGAAAGGTGGGACGCAATGTTGAAAAGAAAATGGTAAATAAGGGTACCAAAGGTACCAGAATCTTACAGTACCCCCCCCTTAAGGCCGGCTCCGGAAGGCCTATAGCACTGGTTTCTCCGGGTATTTCGAGTGAAACCTTCGTATAAGCCTAGGTGCGTGAACATCAGAGGTATCCAACCAGGTGTCGTCTTGGGGTCCATAGTTCTTCCATCTTATGAGATATTGGAGTCTTCCTCTGTGGATACGAGAATCCAAAATCTCCTTAATCTCATATTCTTCTCCGCCTTCAACTTGTACTGGAGGTGGAGGCAAGATGGTAGGCCTTATTCCTTGGTTAGGAACATGTGGCTTCAGTAGCGACACATGAAAGATGGGATGTATTTTGAGATCTGCCGGTAAGCTGAGTTGCACTGCAGCTTTTCCAATGAGTTTCTTAATTGGGAAGGGTCCCAGAAATAAAGGTCCAAGCTTTTTGCTAGGGATCTTTAATCTTAAATTTTTTGTCGATAGCCAAACGAGGTCCCCAATAGCATATTGCGGAGAAGGTCTTCTACGAAGGTCGTAGTACCTTTTTTGTTGACTATGAGCGTGTGAGATGGTGGTATTAAGTAAACCCAGAGTCTTTTATTTGGGTAAGATAATCCGAGGCTACTGGGTTACTTGATGGTAGGATGAGTGGTGGAAGAAGTGTGGGATGAAACCCATAGTTCAAGTAGAACGGACTTTGCTTAGTAGTACTGTGGGTTGCGTTGTTATAAGCAAATTCCGCCAGAGGGAGGAGGTCCACCCAATCATCCTGTAGGTATGATGTGTAGCAACGCAGATATTGTTCTATACACTGGTTGACTCTTTCAGTCTGTCCGTTGGTCTGAGGGTGGTAGGGAGAAGTGAGCTTTCGCTCAATCCGTAGTATTTGACATAGAGCTTGCCAAAATTTGGAGATGAACTGTGAACCACGGTCGGATAAAAGAGTCTTTGGAATTCCATGTAACTTGAACACATGTTTCATTAGTAGTTCCGCTGTTTGTTTAGATGAAGGTAGTCTGCGAATAGCAATGAAATGTGCCATCTTTGTCAGATGGTCCACTGAAACTAGAATGGTATTAAATCCTTTGGAAGGTGGTAGTTCTACTATAAAGTCTAAGGACACAACTTCCCATGGGACCTGGGGTATTGGTAGACTGCAGAGTAGACCAGATGGTTTTGTAGTGTCAATTTTGGACCTTGCACAGATGTCACATGAAGAAACAAATTTTTGTACAGACGTCTTCATATCAGGCCACCAAAACTGCCTGGTAAGCAAATTAAGGGTTTTCGTCATACCCATATGTCCTGCCATGGGCACATCATGTAATAATTCCAAGATCTTGGTGCGCATAGTAGGGGGTATGTAGAGTTTATCGTGGTAATAGAGGAAGCCTTCTGCATCAGTACTTAGTTGTGGTGGAGGTGAATCCAATCCTATACTGTGCAAAATCTCTTCCTTCAGGGAACGAACAACACCAATAATACGTTCATAGGGTATTATAGGAATAGAAGGGATTTCGGCGCAGTTATCTTCGGTTAATCGTGATAGCGCATCCGCTTTTTTATTTTTGTCTGCAGGCGTGTAGGTCACTAGGAAGTTGAATCTTAGGAAGAATAATGACCATCGTACCTGCCGGTGGGAAAGAGTTTTGTTAGTCTGGAGGTATTGAAGGTTTTTATGATCTGTATATATGAGTATTGGTAATTGGGTACCTTCAAGTAGATGTCGCCAATTCTCCAGTGCCAGTTTTATGGCAAGCAACTCCTTTTCACCCACTGGGTAATTCACCTCTGGGCTGCTTAGTGATTTTGAGAAGAAAGCAACTGGGTTTAGTGGTGAAGTATTTGTTGGTCGTTGGGAGAGAACTGCTCCTACTGCCATATTTGACGCATCTACCTCCAGAATATATTGGAGGGATGGGTCTGGATGGCGTAGTATGGGAGCAGAAGTAAAGCTTGATTTTAACAAGCGGAAAGCTCCATTTGCTTCTTCTGACCATTTGAATGGTTTCTTTATACTTGTAAGTTGTGTGAGAGGTCTCACAATAGCAGAGAAGTTCTTGATGAACTTCCTATAGAAGTTTGAAAATCCAATGAATCGCTGTAATGCCTTACGAGTTGTTGGTATAGGCCAATCCAGAATACAGGATATCTTGCTCATATCCATCTTGATTCCGGTTTTGGATATGATGTATCCTAAGAATAATATTTCTTCTTTATGAAATAGGCATTTTTTTAATTTCACGTATAGATTGTGTGCGAGTAATCTGGATAACACAAGTCTTACATGTTTTATATGTTCAGACAGAGATCGAGAATAGATAAGTATATCGTCCAGATATACCACAACACAGACATCAAGTAAGTCTCTAAAGATGTCGTTTATGAACCTTTGAAAAGCTGCGGGAGCATTACACAACCCGAATGGCATCACAAGATATTCGAATAATCCGTATCTGGTTCTGAATGCTGTTTTCCACTCATCTCCGTCACGGATTCGGATTAGGTTGTATGCCCCTTTTAGGTCCAATTTAGAGAAGTAAGTAGCCCCACGCACTTGTTCAATGAGTTCAGGGATGAGCGGTAAAGGATAGCGATCCTTTATTGTAATGGTATTTAATTGCCTATAATCGATAATAGGCCTAAGACTTAAATCCTTATTGCGGACAAAGAAAAGTCCTGCAGCTGTGGAAGAAGTAGAGGGTCTGATGAACCCTTTTGTCAAATTCTCATCCAAGTATTCCTTGAGATGAGAGAGTTCATCCTGTGAAAGAGGATAAACATGACCGAAAGGCAATTTGCTGTTAGGGAGTAGATCGATAGTGCAATCATAATCCCTATGGGGAGGCAACACTTGAGCATTTTTCTCAAGGAATACTTCGGACAGATCCTGATAGCATAGTGGTGCAATTTCATCTGACACCACAGACAGGATCTTTCCATAAGATGGGAGGTTACACGTAATCTCACAATAGTGAGAAAGGAAAGTTAAAGTCCGTCTTTTCCAATCTATGATTGGTTGATGTGTGTGTAACCAGGGGAGTCCCAAAATAATGGGAAAATGGGGTGAAGATAGTATATCAAAGGAGGTGGTCTCCATATGAGACTCGTTAGCAGTGACAAGGAGTGCTTCTGTCTGATTGGTGATTGGACCAGAAGATAGCGGGATACCGTTAATGAAACTAACAGAAACAGGTTTAGGTTTTGAAATAATAGGTTTTTTATTTAAGGTAACAAAACGTGTATCGATATAGTTCCCACAAGATCCTGTGTCGATCATAGCCTTGGTGGTAATCCTAGTCTGGTCCCACTGTAATGTTAAATGAACAAAGAGATAGGGTTTAGAAAAGGAAGTCGTTAATCCCCCTAGCAAGACATGTGAACACTCACCCTCTTTTTTGCGGACAAGGGGACAGACGCTTATCGAATGATCCAGGGATGCGCAGTACATGCAGAGATTACTGGATCTTCTCCTGGCTCGTTCAGTAGTTGATAAAGGTAGGCGTATGGTTCCTACCTCCATAGGAGTAGGGTCAACGGCCGAAATCCGAGAAGGACTAGACAATGGCATTCCCATTTTCTCAGCCTTTCTTTCTCGCAGTCGCCTGTCAATGTTGATACTGAGTTGTATTAAGGCATCCAAAGTGCCAGGTAAATCCGCTCGGGCGAGCTCGTCTTTAACGGCTTCTGACAACCCGAGTCTGAACTGAGTTCGCAGAGATGTATCATTCCACCCTGAATCAAGGGTCCATCTTTTGAACTCTGCTACAAAGTCTTCTACAGGTCTCCTTCCTTGTTTTAAAGCCCTCAATTGGATATCAGCAGTACTCTGCCTATTGGGGTCATCATATAAACTAGCGAGTTCCGCTAGGAATAAAGGATAGGAGTTGAGAAGCTGATCATTTTTCTCAAAGAGAGAGTCTGCCCAGGCCCGTGGATCACCCGTCAAGTATGAAATGACGGTACAGACTTTAATTTGATCAGTAGGGTAAGTACGAGGTTTTAGCAAAAAAAGCAATTGACATGCATTTTTGAATTCACGAAATTTTTTCCGATCACCTGTAAACACTAGAGGAGGGTTTATTTTGGGTTCAGGGGGCTGAGCAGCAGTAAGCTGGGAAAGACGGGTTACCTGCTGTCTCAGAGTCTGATTGTCTTCTTTTACTTCAGTAAGAGCAAGTATTAATGCATTTACTTGTTGTGTTAATTGTGTCACTTGAGTGGGTAATTCTGCTGAATCCATTTTTTTAAGGTTCGTTCAATCTGTAACGCTCCTGCGTTTTTATTGTAAGCTGGATTTGCAGCTGCAGAATCTCCACTCAGTAGTCATGTAGAGATGTGTTGGAATACCAGATCCAACTCTCCAGACTCATCACTGTGGGCCTGTCTGCTTCAGCATACAGATATACACACACTCAATAAGATGTTCCTGGAGTGATAGGATGTATATGATAGTATGGAGGTGATGTGCTGAAGGGACAGGTGTGAGCAGTGACAGTAATGGTAAGCACTTGATAGTAATGTTCAGGAGAGTAGTAGATGGTAATAGGTAGAATGCAGATAGGTTAGTAATCATGTATGGTAACAGGTGGTAAGGACAGCAGATGACATATACAGGATAGACTAACCCAGTGCAAGGATAGATGGTAGTAGACTCAAGAGCTAGCAATCTATGTAACAGTGCAGAAGGTAGAATTAGTATGCATAGATAGTAACAGTCCTTAATGTGCAGAAGATGATAGTGTAAGTTAGTTATGGAGGATTCCCCTGTGGGGTACTTATCACTAGTAAGGTTTAGTAAGTAGAGGGGTCCAGTAGTGAGGGAGTGATCCGGTAGCGAGATACGGGATTAGTAGCGAGGTTCCGGTCTGTTCCAGGTAAAGGCAAATAGCTGGAGGTTCCGACAGCAAGACAAGGCTTGTAAGCATGTAGGCACACATTGAACGAACAATGTGAGAGAGAAAGCCGGCGATTGAAATAGCCGCTCAGCGGCGCTCAGCGATGACGTCGTCCGTCTTAAAGGTGTATGCGTTCCACCTAACTAGAAAGGTGGGACGCAATGTTGAAAAGAAAATGGTAAATAAGGGTACCAAAGGTACCAGAATCTTACAGCGTTGTCAGTGGCATTCTGTTAGCACAGGGGTGTCAAACTCAATTTCATTGCAGGCCGCATCAGCAGTATGGTTGCCCTCAAAGGGCCAGCTGGATCTGTGGCATGCTACGTACAGAGTGCAGGGTTCAAGAGTGCGTTACAAACAGAGTGCAGAGGTTAGGATTATGCTACATACTGAATGCAGAGTTCAGGAGTGCACAGTGTACAGAGTGCAGAATTCAGGGTTGCATTATGTACAGAGTGCAGAGCTCAGGATTATGCTACATATGGAATGCAGAGTTCAGGAGTGCACAGTGTATAGAGTGCAGAGTTCAGGGTTGCATTATGTACAGAGTGCAGGGTTCAGGGTTGCATTATGTACAGAATAAAAAGTTCAGGAGTGCGTTATGCACAAAGTGCATTGTTCAGTTCAGGGGTGTGCTGAGTACAGAGTGCAAGGTTCAGGAGTGTGTTACGTACAGAGTTCAGGAGTGTGCTGTGTACAGAGTACAGGGTTCAGTAGTGCATTATGTACAGAGTGCAGAGCTCAGGATTATGCTACATACAGAATGCAGAGTTCAGGAGTGCACAATATACAGAGTGCAGGGTTGCATTATGTACAGAGTGAAATGTTCAGAAGTGCGCTGTGCACAAAGTGCACAGTTCAGTTTAGGGGTGTGCTGTGTACATAGTGCAGGGTTCAGGAGTGTGTTACATACGGAGTTCAGGGGTGAGCTATGTACATAGTGCAGGGTTCAGGAGTGTGCTACGTACAGAGTTCAGGGGTGTGCTGTGTACATAGTGCAGGGTTCAGAAGTGCATTACGTAAAGAGTTCAGGGGTATGCTGTGTACATAGTGCAGGGTTCAGGAGTGAATTACGTAAAGAGTTCAGGGGTATGCTATGTACATAGTGCAGGGTTCAGGAGTGCATTATGTGAAGAGTTCAGGAGTATGCTGTGTACATAGTGCAGGGTTCAGGAGTGTGTTATGTACAGAGTTCAGGAGTGTGCTGTGTACATAGTGCAGAGTTAAGGAGTGTGTTAAGTACACAGTTTAGGGGTGTGCTGTGTACATAGTGCAGGGTTTAGGAGTGTGTTACGTACACAGTTCAGGGGTGTGCTGTGTACAGAGTGCAGGGTTTAGGGGGACTCTATGCACAGTGTGCAACCCAAACCCCTCCTCAAAGCTTCCTTGCATCTCTATTCCCCTGCTTGCCTGGCTCTAGTACCTCCCTGTGTAGGTGGCCCAGCCTCATATTGCAGGGAGATCGTTCTCTCTCTCAGATTCTGGAGATCTGTTCTCGCCGTGAGTGTATGCAGGGATCTGTTAGTTCCAGGAGCCGCTGACAGCAAAGCTGTCCCTTGTAAACACATAAGGCTTCTGTGTTTACAAGTGACAGTGGGTAGAGGGAGCCAAGGGTGAGAGCTGTAGGTGGTGGAATGGAGTTCTGCCACGTTCCAGCTGCAAAACCTGGTGCGAGGGCCACACAACAAGGTCTGGAGGGTAAGATTCATCCTGTGGGCCTCGTGTTTGACATATGCATGTTGGAGGGTGGCTACCTCACCGTATGTAGGAATGTAGCCACCCCCTCTTGCTCAGACAGACTATGGGATGTATAGTGTGCATAATACAGTGTCCATGAGCCCAACTAAACTGCACTGCTCTTTCCAAACAAATGGAAAGAAGATGGAAAATGGAGAGGTTTGGGAGCTCATAGAGGACAAGGAGGCATAAAAACACAGTAAGAGCTTGTTCAGGCATGCAGCCAGGGGGAGGTAAAAGCAGGCAGTTTAGCTGTGGTTTTACCACTCCCTGACCACCAACCGAATAAAGGACACATGCCTTGCTTCACAGCTGCACCAACAATTAAATGTCATGTCACATTTGGTGGGCAGTACCACCGCTACCACTGTAACTGTCATTCTGTGCAATGCGTGAGGTTGCAGTGTGGTGGGTCCGTATTTTCAGGGATAAAATAGGCCCATCAAACTCCTCTGGAAAACAATGCACTGCAGTACACTTCTCAGGTGGGTGTCAAGCACCATCACAAGTCAGAATGAGCCCAAAGAAACACATTCATGAAAAATAGATTAAAGGACCATTACAGTGGAACTAAACCCTCCTATCCTTCACAGCTAAGGAAGCGGCCATCTTAGCCTCTGCTTGATCTGCAACTGGCATGGTGCTGCCCTTGTGATCAGGTATGACATCAGCCATTCAATGACTTGATAGTTAAGTCCAAAGCACAAGCAACTGTAACAGTTATCATTCACGGCATTCCTTGAATGTAATTTTTTCAGGAAACAAAAAAATTCAGTTAATTTCTGCTAAAAAGTGACAATAAACATTATCTTTTTTCTCCAAAAATAATCTACACACACCCACTAGCAATAATAAACCCAAAATCCCCCCTACCCCCCCAGACTTGTAATGCTGCTGTCTGCTGTGCCTCCTGTGCACCTTCATCCAGAGTGGGGGCGCTCTAATACAGGAGGTGTGTTCCTGGCCAGATTACAAGTTGAAAACAAAAGGAAAAAAAAACAAAGAAATGAAAACAAATGCAGCTACCACATCTAATGATTGGTAAGCTGCAATCAGGGTCAGGACAAGAGGTGGGCAGGATGGACGGCTTCCCTGGGCACTGTGGTATCATGTTAGGTGGTGGGGGGCATGGGGACATTGGGAGGGAGGGTGTGTGCTAGAAGAGGTGATATGGTAGAGGGGGCACAAGAATTGTGCTAAGAGGGGAATTGTTTTTATTTTTTTTTTTTTTTTTTTGGGGGGGGGGGGGATTTGTGCTAGGAGGGGGGATTTGGAGTGGGGGGGGATGTGTACTTGGAGGGGAAATTTTAAGGGTAGAGGATTTGTGCTAGGAAGGATGATTTTTATTTTATTTTTTGGGAGGGGGCTTTTGAGCTGGGGTAATTGGAGGGTGTGTGCTAGGAGGGGGATTTTATTATTGTTTTTTGGGGGGGGGGTATGTGCTAGTAGGGATGATGGGGGGGGGTATCTGTGCTGGGAAGGGGGATTTGGAGTGTGGGGGGGATGTGTACTTGAAGAGGAAATTTTAGGTGTAGAGGATTTGGGCTAGGAGGGGTGATTTTTATTTTATCTTTTTGGGAGTGGGCTTTTGAGCTGGGGGGATTGGAGGGTGTGTGCTAGAAGAGGTGATATGGTATGGTAGGGTGCACAGGAATTGTGCTAGGAGAGGACTTTTTTTTTGGGAGGGGTCATGGTTCTAGAAGGGATGATTGGGGGGGGGGGTATTTGTTCTAGGAGGGGGGATTTATAGTGGGGGGGAGAGGATGTGTACTTGGAGGGGAAATTCTAGGGGTGGAGGATTTGTGCTAGTAGGGGTGATTTTTTGGGCGGAAGCATCATTTGAGCTGGGGGAGAAGAGGTAATATGGTAGAGCGGGCAAATGAGTTGTGTTAGGAGGGAAATGTTTTTTTTTTTTTGTGGGGGGGGGATGGGGATTTGTTCTAGTTGGGATTAATGGGGGGGGAGATTTGTGCTGGGAGGGGGAGATTTGTGCTGGGAGGGGGGGATTTTGAGTGGGGGGAGAGGATGTGTACTTGAAGGGAAAGTTTAAGTGCCGGTTCACACTAGGGCGACCTGTGAGACAGGTCACCTCCCATAGGGAAGCTGCGGACCCGTTCTAATAGGAGCGACACAAGTCGCTCCGACCTAGAAAAAGGGTCCGGAGCTTCTTTGGGGCGACCCGGAGGCGACCGCCATAGACTTCAATGTTATGAAGTCCGTGGCGGCCGCTCCGAGGTCGCGGCGCGCTGCTCACACCGCGACCATGGAGGTCGCGGTGCGAAGTAGCGTCGCTGCAATGTGAACCGGCGCTTAGGGGTAGAGGATTTGTGCTAGGAGGGCGTGACTTTTTTGGGGGGGAGGGGTCATTCGAGCTGGGGGGGGGGTTGTGTCAGAAGAGGTGATATGGTAGAGGGGGCAAAGGAATTGTGCTAAGAGGGGACATTTTTTTTGAGGAGGGGAGATTTGTGCTAGTAGGGATGATGGGGGGGGGGCATTTGTGCTGGGAGGGGGGGGTTTGAAGTGGGGAGAGAGGATGTGTATTTGGAGGGGAAATTTTAGGGGTAGAGGATTTGTGCTAGGAGAGGCAATTTTTTGGGGGGAGGGAGGCATTTGAGCTGGGGGGATTTGGGGGATGGGGTGGCAAAGATTTGTGCTGGGAGTGGGCATCTCAGCAGGGGGGCAGATTTGTACTAAGAGAAGGGGGATTTTTGCTTAGGGGGTAAGCGGGCAGATTAGTGCTCAATTTTTTTTGGGGGGGGGGGGATTTTTTCTGACACATAATGCTCATACATCTTGGTGGGGGGGGGCAGTTTGGCATGTTCGCTTCTGGGTTCTAGATGACCTTGTCCCAGTACTGGCTGCAATATATTACATTTTCGGTTTGATACGGCTAGACTTACTGTTGCCTCCTTGCAATGTTTTTTTTTTAATAATCCTGATGAGGTCTTATTATCAGTTCCTTATATTGCCTTGATAAAAATTAGGAGAGCATTTGAGGTTGCATTCTAAGTCGCCATAATGACGAATATTTTCAGCCATGGCAGGAAATGACTAAAAACGACTGTCATAAACAATAGATAATAGGGCAGTGTATTGTATTCAGCCTTCTGAAACTTAAAATTCACATTATTTTTAAGAATGCCATCAAACCGCTGTCCTTGCCGTCCTCTATTTGACAGAACGCAGACAGTGTGGTAACCGGATTAGCAATTTTAAATAGAAATAAATGAAGAGCCGGGAAGAGCAGGGCCGGCATGATTCTTCTCCTGTATTATGTGACATACGCTAAATATAGCATGCCATCCCTGTTCAATATTCCGTGCCCTACAGCGGCTTCTCTGCTAAGGAAGAAATGCTTCCTGGTTGCCGCGGTGATGTCGGATGCTTCCTGATTTATGAACCGGCTTGATTGGATGGCGGGCCGAGTTTAAAGACTGCACTTGCTGTTTTCCTATTGGGCCAGACCTCTCGTTGTCGCTAGGGGAAAGCTAGAGCAAGAGATTCACAAACAACTCCGATCAACTGGAAGGAATAATGTCATTACACCGCTCCGCTGTACATGGAGACAGCAAGATCGGGTAATGCAATTCTCAGACTCTGGAGAAACATCGAAGGTAATTAACAGCAATCTTAGATCAGAAGAGGAATGGTGAAAGGACAAAATAAGAAAAGTCTTCGTAGCTAAATCATTTTCCGGAATAACTGCAAATTTAACATAATTCCATTCTGTGCTGTACTGGAATGATCTTTATTTTTGCCTCTTTTTCTTCATTCTTGATTCTCCATTTTTCTCTCTATTACCCTTAACTACTTGCCTTCTGTGCACTTAAACACCCTTCCCATCCAGACCAATTTTTAGCTTTCAGTGCTCGCACGCTTTGAATGACAATTGCGCGGTCATGCTACACTGTACCCATATAAAATTTTTATCATTTTTTTCACACAAATAGAGCTTTCTTTTGGTGGCATTTAATCATCTCTGGGTTTTTTATTTTTTATAAAAAAAAAAGAAAAAAGACAGAAAATTTTGAAAAAAAAAAAGTTTTTCTTATTTTTTTGCGAGTAAATTTTGAAAATAAATAAATTTTTCTCCTTCACTGATGTGCGCCGATGAGGCGGCACTGATGGGCACTGATAGGCTGCACTGATGGGCACTGCTGAGGTGGCACTTATGGGCACTGCTGAGGTGGCACTGATGAGGAGGTACTAATATGCCGCACTGATGAGCACTGATAGGCGGCACTGATGAGCACTGATAGGCGGCACTGCTGGGCACTGAGAGGTGGCACTGACGGGCACTGAGAGGTGGCACTGACGGGCAGCACTGATGGGCACTGGCGGGCGGCACTGATGGGCACTGGCGGGCAGCACTGATGGGCACTGGCGGGTGGCACTGATGAGCACTGATGGGCGGCACTGATGAGCAGCACCATCAGTGCCCACACTCAGTGCCCATAGTGCTGCCAGTCAGTGCTCATCAGTGCCTAGATGAGCAGGCACTGATGGGCACTGACTGGCAGCACTATGGGCACTGATTGTGTGCACTGATGGGGGGCACTGATGGTGGGCACTGTGGGCATTGAAGGTGTGTTTGGTGTACCTCTGGTAATCAGGGCACTGGTGATCGGTGCCCTGATTACTTTTTTCTGTGTCCCCGGCGCTGTGCAGCTCTCCCTCCTTCCTCACACGCAGGCTCTGTGTGAGGAAGGAGCGCCGGCGATGAGAGATGATCTCATATGTTTAGATATGAGATCATCTCTCATTGGACGGCTTGATCACGTGGTGAATGGCCGCTGTGATTGGCCATTCACCACGATCTGTGATCGGCTGTGTCCAAGGGACATGGCCGACACAGATTCCCCCCGATGCGCGCTCGCGGGAGCGCGCGGGGGGCGTGTCACTGGGAGGCCGTTTAAAAACGGCCTCCCGAAAATTCGAGTCCGCGCTGCAGCCGTATATAGGCTGTAGCGCGGACGGCAGGAGGTTAAAGTGACATTAAACTTGGGAAATGTAAAATTTGCTGACAGACAGGGCTGTTATAACAGAAGGGACCCTAAAGTCGGGTTCACACTTAGGTTTCTCCGCATCCAATTCGTATAACAGGAGAGTGTTAAAACTCTAATTCGTATAACAGGATTTGCTCTCAATGGAGCCGGGTTCACACTGGAAAAGGGTCCTGTGTGTCTTTGGCTCAGTTTCAGGTCTGAATTAAGGCAAAAACTCAGACCGTTTCCGAGAGAGGCAGAGCAGCGATCTATGTAAACAAGGCAGATCGCTGTTCTGTCAGAGGGGAAGATAGAGATCTTGTGTTTCTACTTAGCAAGAACACGGATCTCTGTCTTCCCCCAAACACAATTAGCAAACCCTTCCAGGGAACAAATTTAACCCTTTGATCACCCCTGATGTTAACCCCTTCCCTGCCTGTGTCATTAGTACACTGACAGTGCATTTTTTAGAACTGATCACTGAATTGGTGTCACTGGTCCCCAAAAAGTGGCACTTAGTGTCAAATTTGTCTGCAGCAATGTCGCAGTCCTGCTAAAAAAAAATCGCTGATCGCCATCATTACTAGTAAAAAAAAAAAAAAAATTTAGAAATGTAAACAATTCCATAAATATCTCCCATAGTTTGTAGACGCTATAACTTTTGCGCAAACCAATTAAGAAGAAATTCGATTTAAAAAAAAAAAAAAAATTATTGGATATGTTTAAGAGCAGAAAGTAAAAAATATTGTTTTTTTTTTTTTTTTAAATTGTCGGCCTTTTTTTGTTTAAAGCGCAAAAAAAAAAAAAAAAAAACGCAGCCGCAATAAAATACCACCAAAAAAGCTCTATTTGTGGGGAAAAAAAGGACATCAATTTTATTTGGGTACAGCGTCGCACGACCACGCAATTGTCATTTGAAATAACGCAGTGCCGTATCGCAAAGAATGGCCTGGTCATTAAGGGGGGTAAACCTTTTGGAGCTGAAGTGGTTAATATTGCTCTTTGGACATTAAAACATCCTTTAATGTGTTTTTTTTTTTTTTAATGCAAGCAGTGCAAGTACTTCAGTTTGACTTTCAGCTTCTTGAAGTCTCTTCCTGTACAGCACAGCATACATGGGGGAGAGAGAAATAGCAGGTGTGCTGCGGCACAAAATACATGTTGATAGAAGAAGAAAGCAGAGAGGTAGAGAGAGGAGTTCATCGGTCTGCTGCTTCTCCTTTCACTGTCCAATCACAGGGTAGGGGTGGGGACAAGATCTGTAAGGCCCCTTTCACACGGGGTGGATGCCAGCGATGGATCAGCTCACCCAGCAGTGGATCTCTCCACTGATCCCCACTGAGAAGATGACAAGTCTGTGTCCACTCCGCTGATGCAGTGCAGACACTGCTTTTCTCTATGGGGCTGATCGGATCGGATGACAGTTGGATGGAAACAGAGAGGCGGTCCGTTTCTATCCGACTGTCATCCGATCCGATCTGCTGGATGGATGGGGAATGGATACCCATGCGTCTGTTTTTAGTGGACCAGATTAGATGCCGGCCGGTGTCATCCGCTTCTCCAAGAAGGACGGAGGTTCCAATCGGGTCCACCTGAAATCCATAGTGTTAGCCCCAGTTCACATACATGTGGTGCTGGAAAAGCAGTGAACCCTGAGCAATTCCTGCACCGCACTGAAATAGCACTCCGTTCATGCGATGTGCCACCGGTGTCAATGTTAATTTTATGAAGCCCCAAAACAAGTGGCAAAATGCAGTGCAATTGCAAGAATCGGAGCGCAGGGGTGTGAACACCCCTGAGATCTGATTCCAGTGCGGCAAAAAAAAAAGATGTCTGTACCTTTTTTATGTGGTGCAAATTGAGCCCATACAAAATGAATGGGCTCAAATCGCACTGCAAAGAATCACATGTGATTTCAATAGGAATGTGGTGCAGTTCCTAGCTTATTCACAGGCAGGGCTGCTGTTAGAAATCACGGGGCCCCGTACAGACTACCTGGCAGGGGCCCCCCCAAGAAAATATTAAAGATATATTTCGCTAAAATTACAACAAAATCACTATTAGCAGACACAAATATAACATAACTCGCATAATTCCTGCTAAATCTAAAAAAAAACCTACAGTATGTTAATAAATAAAAATGTAGAGGAGAATAAAAAAATATATAGGCTGGGCAGTTGGAGCTCCTGGATCAGAGAGACAGAGGGAGAGAAACAAAGTTACAAATAAACTCCTGAGCAGAGATAACATTAGAGCCAGTGCTGGGAAGGGGGATTAGTGAGGGACAACTGTCTCTTTCTCAGCAGATGAAAGCTGATAGCAGGGAGAGGGACAGATCAGATTCAGGTGCTGGAGGAAGATTTCTGTATTTGTTGTCCATCACTAATCCCCCTCTCTGTGTGGGCCCCCCCTGTGTGCTCGGGCCCCCTACAAGAGGGCTGGTGGTCCCCCCCATCAGCGGCCCTGTTCACATGCAATGTCCCCCACCGCACAAGTGTGAACCCAGGCTTACTGAACGGCAGCAGAGACAACTCAGGCCTCCCATCCTACCAGACAAGACTGCGTTAAATGGCAGAGCTGTGTAAATATCAGAACTGGATGGACATTATATATATATATATATATATATATATATATATATATATATATATATATATTTTTTTTTTTTGGGGGGCAGATATTTTATTTTGGGTATTTAGATGTTTGCCCAGAGTCCAGCTTTATCCACTAAAGGTTTGCAGGTCGATGCTACAAGAGGTGAATTGGATTGGAGTTTGCATGGAGCTCTGGTTGCATTCAGGAAAACATCTGTTTGGGAATAGCGGCTTTCTCTGGGCTGGAATAGGTAATGTAATGAGGACAAGATTCATGCACTAGATATTGTTAAACAGAGAGAGCAGATTTGTTTCCATATTAAAAAGCTGCCAGAGCGAGCTGCTATGGAAACGCTGCAATATACACTGTACACAGGAACGGCAGGAGCTTTTATTAGTCAGGCAGGGATGACACCCAATAAATCAGGATTTATTTTATACGTATTGGCTCCTTGTTATAGGATATTAATGGAGGAAATGCATCAAGGCGACAGGCTTGTTGGGCATATGAAGGAGGAGGGAAATGATTGTTGTCTGATACAGATACGCAGATTTGATTTCTCCAATCGTTATTTTGTTCGGGTCTTCGCCATTAAGGGTTTGTTTAGACGCGCTTTTAAATTTTAGATACAATGGATGCCAATTACTGCGCCTATCACATTAACCACTTCTGGCCCGGAAGGATTTACCCTCTTAATGACCAGGCCATATTTTGCGATACGGCACTGCGTTATATTTACTGACATTTGCACGGTCGTGCGACGCTGTACAAAAAAAAAAATTGATGTCCTTTTCCCCCCACAAATAGAGCTGTCTTTTGGTGGTATTTGATCACCTGTGCAATTTTTATTCTTTTTTGTGCTAAACAAAAAATGAGCGACAATTCTGAAAATAAAACAATATTTCTCTTACGTCCTCTGACAGTCGCAGCCCTTCCAAGTATTCTTCACTATTGGGTAATGGCACCCTCTGCAGGAGCAGGCTAGGTAGTGAAAACTCATTAAAAAGCTTAAATAAGACACACCTTTAGGGGCTGTCCCTCTCGACATTACCCTCAGAAACAGAGCTGCTAATCAGTTTCTTGCTGCCTAGCTCAGGAGTAGGACTAGGATACCCTTCTGGGACTCCAGTCTCAGTTTTTATTTTTTCTTTGAAAAATGTTTATTTTAGTTTCCTCACTCACTGTCGCTAGCTAGTCAGGGGGATCCTCCTGGAGAACTACAAGCGACAGCCGGGCTGGGCTTTGCACTGGATAATATAGACCCTTATGGTACCCCAGCCTGGCCTACGAGTGTGCGCAGATTGTGGTCTACCTAGGCCTCGCCACACCGGTGCCCCGATGGATGGGGACGAGCCTGCGGAGAAATTTTCTTCGCCGGGACGCATCAACCCTGGAACGCCCTGTGTTGCAGCGTCCCCGCTTGGCTGACGGCACCCCCACTCAGGGTGGGAGGTGACCCGTATTGGAGCGGAGCCTGCGGTCCATGGTATGGTGAGTGATGCTACCCCCCCCCCGTGTCCCTGGGGGGGGGGGTGTGGGCCCACTCCATGGGCATGTCAGAGCATGCGGTCTCTGTGGTTTCCCCCCTGGCAGGTCTGGACGGTTCCTGCCTCTCTACTCCTTCAGGGCGAATGCCAGCCTGACGGGCTGGGGTGGAGTACTGGACACCTTGGGTGCCCAGGGGACGTGGTCGGCGCAGGAATCCTCCTTGCCGACAAATGTCCTAGAGCTCAGGGCGATCAAATTCTGCCTGCTCCATTGGGCGACTTGGTTGCACGGTCGCCTGGTTCAGGTTCAAACAGACAAGGCCACGGCTGTGGCTTAAATCAATCACCAAGGGGGCACCAAGACTGCTCGGGCGGCCAAGGCCGTGGCCGAGATCCTGACTTGGGCCGTGGCGCACGTTCCAGCTTTCTCCGCTGTTCACATTCCTGGAGTGGAGAATTGGCAGGCGGACTATCCGAGTCATCAGTCCTTGGATCAGGGCAAATGGTCCCTGCATCCGGAGGTATTTCGTCTCCTGTGTGCCCGGTGGGGGACTCCGGACGTGGATCTGTTCGCGTCCCGTCTCCACAATAAGGTGGAAAGGTTTGTGGCCAGGGCCCGAAATCCTCTGGCAGACGCCATGGGAGCATTGGTGGTGCCTTGGCACAGGTATCAGCTCCTTTCCCCCGATTCAACTGTTGTCCAGGTTCCTCTGCAGATTGGCGTTGGAACAGGTGCCAATAATTCTGGTGGCCCCAGACTAGACTCGTCGGTCTTGGTACGCAGACCTCGTTAAGATGGTCGACGAGCCTCCCTGGCGGCTACCTCTGAGAGAAGATCTGCTGTCTCAAGGGCTGATCTTCTATCCTGCTTTACGGTCTCTGGCTTTAACAGCGTGGCTGTTGGGGGCCAGGTGTTGAGAGACAAAGGTCTCTCTGATGCTGTCAATCCTACCTTGCTGAGAGCTCGGAAGGCTACCTCCAGGAAGATTTACCATCGTACCTGGAAGGCGTTTTTTGCCTGGTGTGAGTTGCAAGGGTTTGATCCTCGCTCCTTTTCAGGGGCGAGGGTTTTGGCCTTCTTGCAACAACAGATGAAAAATGGACGAAAACGCATGACAACGGATGAAAAACGGATGACAACGGATGAAAAACGGATGACAAACAGATGGAAACAGATGACAACAGATAAAAAATGGATGAAAAACAGATGAAAATGGATGACAACAGATGAAAAACGGATGAAAATGGATGTTGACTGAAAAAAACTGATGACAACAGATGAAAAATAGATGAAAATGGATAAAAAATGGATAAAAACGGATGACAACTGATGAAAAACAAATGAAAATGGATGACAACGGATGAAAAATTAATGAAAAATGGATGAAAATGGATGACAACAGATGAAAAACGGATGAAAACGGAAAATTTATATCAAATACTTACAGTAATTTTCCTTTCCTGATGGACTCCATGGCAGCATACGTATCGGGTTTGGCCCCGCCTCCAAACCTACCCATAGGACCTCACTCCCATAAATCTTTGCTCCTGTTCAGCACACGTGTTCTGTAACTATCCTCCACAGAAATCCGGGAGGGAACTCCTGCTGCCATGGAGTCCATCAGGAAAGGAAAATTACGGTAAGTATTTGATATAAATTTTCCGTTTTCCTGACAGACTCCATGGCAGCATACGTATCGGGAAATAACTCGCCGTACACACAGGGTGGGCAGGTGCTGAACAGAAAAGTTTAATGCATTTTGTCAAACAGACAGGACTTGCAAACCAAAATTCACAGAAGAAAGAGCCGCTGGCTCAACACAGTAATGGGATAAAAAAGTGTTAATAGAGGACCACGATGCTGCTCTGCAGATAACCTCAGGAGCCACATGTCTGGATACTGCCCAGGAGGTAGAGATGCTCCGCGTCGAATGAGCTGTAACTACTGCTGGAGGGGTCAAGCCCTTAGCCCTATAAGCCCACTGGATGGTCTGGATGATCCAAGAGGAAATGGATCTCGTCGAGGCTCTTGAACCTTTGTTTTTTCCATAGAAGGTAACAAAAAGATGTTCTGATTTTCTGAAAGAGGAAGTGGCATCTAAATATTTCTTAATACACTCTCCAACATCCAGCGGATGAACCGAAGATTCTTCCTCTTCCTGTCTAAAGGTTGGTAATACTGTTTCTATGTTTTCATGGAAGACAGAGGTCCTTTTTGGTCTCGCATCCAGCATGGGAATGAGCACCACTCTGTCAGGAAAAAAAGTTAAGAAAGGCTCTTGTGTCCCAAAGGACCCAATTTCCGACACTCTTTTTGCTGAGGTTATAGCTACCAGAAACACTGTTATCAGTGTAAGCTCTCTTATGGTCAAAGAATCAGACATGTCTTGAATCTGACCCGCCAGGAAATCCAGAACTAGTGGCAGATCCCACTTGGGAAACCTGGGTTTTCTCTGAGGTCTGATTCTCACTGCCCCTTGGAAGAACTGACGAATTAGGGCATGAGTGGCCCAGGAGATCCCTGTAAAAGCGGAAATAGCCGAGACCTGGACTCTGAGCGAACTTACTGATAGAGGCAAGTCCAGACCTGATTGGAGAAAGCTCAATACATCCTGGATCTTAATTGAAGATTGAGGATCAGGCCTTGCAGTCAGCTGTGCAGAAAATTTTTCCCAGATTCTCTGATAAACCCTGTTCGTTGAGCTTCTTCTAGCACTAAGCAATGTCGAGATTGCCGTTTCTGGACAGCCTAAAGCCTGTAACCTCCTCCTCTCAACATCCAGACCCTGAGATGTAGACGGTCTGGGCACGGATGGAGTACAGACCCCTGGGACAACAGATCCGGTCTGAAGGGTAGCGGGATTGGGTCTCGGACACTGAGTAGCGTCAGAAGGGGAAACCATGGCCTGTTCGGCCAGAAGGGAATTACCGCCACTACCTCCACTGGCTCCGACCTGAGTCTCCGAAGAAACTGTAACACAATCGGAATCGGTGGGAAGGCGTATGCCCTGTGGAATCTCCACTGATCCGAGAGTGCATCTATCCCTGATGCTTGTGGATCTCTGAATCTTGAATAGTACCTCGGCAGTTTGTGATTGCAGGGGGAGGCGAAGAGGTCTACCTCTGGAGAGAGCCCCAATGTTAGGATCCAGTCGAACGTTTCCTTGTGAAGGGACCACTCGTTGTTGTCCAGATCCACTCTGGACAAGAAGTCTGCTTTGACATTCTGGACTCCTGGAACATAAACCGCTGAAAGATTCGAGAGATTTCTCTGTGCCCAGGACATAATCGGCTCCACTTCCCTCAATAGGGACCAGCTGCGTGTTCCCCCTTGTTTCCTGATGTATGCCACTGCTGAGGTGTTGTCCAGACGCAGCATGACAGGTTGGTCTTTTGTCAGGTGAGAAAATGCCCGAAGAGCTTGGAATGCTGCTCGGAGTTCTAGTATGTTGGATACTAATCCTCGAGTGGAAAACTCCCACCTGCCCTGTGCCACCTCCGACAGACAGTGGGCACCCCAGCCTATGTTGCTGGCGTCCGAGGTAACCACTACCCACGGAGCTGGCTTCAGAGAGTGGCAGTTCAGCAGGTGGTCTCTGCATAACCACCAGGGGAGACTCGCTCTCATTGAAGGGGTTAAGAAGATGCGTTGATCCAGATGCCACGTATCCCATTGCTGAAGGAATCCCTTCTGAAAGGGTCTCATCCTCCACAGGGCCCACTTCACCATGGGGACTACTGCGACCATAGTCCCGATCACCTTCAGGCATTGACGTGCCTGAAGATGAGAGGATGAGAGGGCAAAGCGAATCCTGTCTCGAAGTGTCCCTATCTTTTCCTCTGGAAGAGAGAAAGTCGCCTTCTCTGTGTCGAACAGAGCGCCCAAGTAGATCAGGGACTGAGTTGGAATCAGGTGACTCTTCTCCTTGTTGAGTAACCAACCAAACTTCTGGAGAGTGGACACGACCTGCTCCAGATGAACTAATAGTTGGTCTCTGTCTTGGGACAACAGGAGGAGATCGTCCAAATAGTGGTGAAGACGGATACCTTTCAATCTCAGTAGGGCTACCACGGCCAATAAGATTTTTGAAAAGGTCCGTGGAGATGTTGAGAGCCCGAATGGGAGACAGATAAACTGAAGATGTAATCCTCCCACTTCGAACCGGAGAAACCTTTGAAAATCTTCGTCCACAGGGACATGAAAGTAGGCGTCTTTCAAGTCGATGGACACCATCCAATCTGCCGGCTGGACTGACTGCTGTATGGACAACAGGGTCTCCATTTTGAACCTTTCTTTTCTTATGAATTTGTTCAAGAAGGTCAAATCTATTACTGGTCTCCATGATCCGTTCTTCTTTTGGACCAGAAAGAGCGGAGAATATATTCCTTGGCCTCGCTCGGACTCTGGAACGGAGATGACAGCCCCTTGAGCAATGAGAGCTTCGACGTAAGAAAACAAAATCTGACGCCTTTCTTCTAGGAATGGAATGGCAGTAGGCAGGAACCTTGAGCCTGGCCTCTCCTTGAAGACCCACTTGTGGCCTGAGGACACCGTCCTGACGGCCCAGGGGTCCTGAATCGAAGCCGCCCAGACATGTCGGAAGGAGCGTAGACGCGCACCCACCCGACATGTCTGAGCGGGCCCACCTTCAAAAGGACTTAGTGGGCTCACGGTCCCCCGAGGAGACATTCTTTGTCGTTTTCCTGGAAGACTGTCTGGATCTCCAGTTCCGGTTGAACTCCCGACCAGGTCTATAAGAACGAGCTTCCCTGGCCCGGTCAGGCACAAATTTTCTGGTAGGCTGTCCTTTCTTGACGTTGAACTGGCGCCGATCCTGGGGAAGAAATCCAGACTTACCGCCTGTAGCCCGGGTTATGGCCTCGTCAAGTTTATTCCCGAAAAGGGAGGACCCCTCAAAGGGAATACGGCACCAAACTTGCTTTGATGCCGGATCCGCAACCCAAGGGCGGAGCCAAAGAGCTCTCTTAGCTGTGACCGAGGACAGCATAACTCTTGCCAATAGACGGATCAGGTCTATGGAAGCCTCCCCAAGGAACGACGCGCCCAGCCTAAGCTCCTGGATTGGAGCGCTTCTGGCCACCTCCTCCGAAACCGATCTGACCGATTTGTCTACCACATCAGCCCAAGACTCCATGGCTTTGGATAGAGCGGCTAAAGCCAGGACTGGCTTACAGGCCATACCTGCTGTAAGGTAGATTCTTTTCAAATCAGAGTCCATCCTTCGGTCCAACGGGTCTTTAAATGAGACCGTATCCTCTAAGGGAAGGGTCACGTGCTTGACCAGTCTCATGACTGCTGCGTCAACTAGGGGAGGAGACTCAAGATGTTTCACATCATCCTCTTTGAAGGGGTAAAGTTTAGCCATCTTGGATACTAAGGAATTCTTTCGTTCCACCTTTCTCCACTCCTCCAAGATGATTTCACCCAACTCTCCCAGGAAGGGAAAATTAACACGCTCCTTATTGAGCTGTTTAAAGTACTTCTTCTGCTTGGGAGGGGGAACAGCTGACTCTTCCCAATTTAAGGTCTCTCTGACCGCTTTAACCAGGGAAGGCACCAAGGTATATTCGAAACCCAAGCAGGGATCTTCATCTTCAGAGTCGCTACCTGACAAGAGCATCGACTGATGGCTTGTGTGGGCCGACTCGAAATCTTCCTGTACCTGTAGTGCTACAGGGGAAGGGCTTGGGGAAGCCGTTGCAGTGTCTTGAGAACGACTGACACCCAACTCTGCCAAAGAGTCCTTTACCACTCTCTTGACCAAAGCCTCAATGCGTTGATCGGAAGTATCCCTCTCTCCCGCAGCCTGGGAGAAACATCTGTCACAGAAAAGCTTCCTCTCCGGGACACTAGCGCCACAGCCTCTGCAACCTGCTTTGTCAGGTCTCCGTGCGTGGCTGGCTGAAGTAGACGATTTTCGATGATGTGAGCCCGAACGGGACTTTCCTGTAGAGTGCCGGTGGCGAGAGCTCGAGCGCCTTTCACTTCTTTGAGAAGAGTGCCTAGTCTCTGAACGAGGAGGGCTGTGAACAAGAGAAAAAACAGAAAGAAAAAAAAAAAAAAAAACAGACAGGAAGCTAGGAACACTTGAGTTCCTACCCCCACCCCCTATAACCCACAACCCCACCAGGAAGCCCCAAATACCTGTTAGGGGCGGGCTGACCACCGGAGGGCAAAGTAGCTTCCATTCTGATGCTGACCTACAAGAATGAGCCGGACAGCAGTGTCAGAAAACCAGCAAAAGAGGAGGGGGGGGAGGGGGGGGGGCGCTCCCAAACTGGGGCCAGTACTCACCAAGAACCAGAGGTTAGCAGGTAGAGCGGCAGCGAACAGCAGGCGTCCAAAAACCGATCGGATACGGAGTATAGAACACCCAGTATCAGCAGTGTGTATAAACACAACACTGCTGACAGTTCTGGGGTTTAAATATGGCGCCTGGTGACGTCATCAGCGATCGCCACCGACGCCGACTCACTGCGCATGCGCCGAGCTCCTACTGCGCACGCGCGAGAGCCAAGCCTCGTTCTCGAGGCGCCGCACATGCGCAGTAGCGTACCGCACCGGCGGCCGGTCAGGAAGTGAACCGCTGACCTGCCCCGGACCACTAGCCACCAGGGAAGGCAGGAAAGACCAGGTAAGAGACAAAAACAAAAAACCAGGCAATACAAGCATATAAAATAGCTGCCATGGAGTGTACTCACGAACCGCAGACCACCAGGGATGGATGCACACCGGACTTATCTCTTCAAGGGTACCGGCCACCCGCAGCAGCTGGGCTTTTTGGCCAAGGCTGCTACATCTTCGCCCCTACTCCATACCCCGCAGCAGCTGGGGCTTATTGGAGAGCTCCATACCCGACTGGTAGAGCCATCCATCACCCGGAATCCATCTTCAGGTAGGATAACAGGTAATCCTTTGGAGGACAAAAAAAGAACACGTGTGCTGAACAGGAGCAAAGATTTATGGGAGTGAGGTCCTATGGGTAGGTTTGGAGGCGGGGCCAAACCCGATACGTATGCTGCCATGGAGTCTGTCAGGAAAATGGATGTTGACTGAAAAAAACTGATGACAAAAAAACGTGACTGAAATGATGAAATGAACGGTCTGTATGTGTGAAAGGGGCCTTACCCTGCTAAGCCAGTTTTGTAATCAAGGGACCCCAGCCAGCCAATACAGCCAGGTGCCAGTCCCACATTTCTCAACTGTACTGCTGTCAGCCAACTGATTGGACAATGACGGAGCAGCAGAACACCGATGAGGTCATAAATCTGCTCAGTGATACATTCCTAAAAACAAATTCTCAGTCCTAAAGAAGAGTTATCACATTTTATTTTTTCTTACATTGTAGGACAGGGCACCCTCTTCCTGTAGTACATCCGCTCAATATCACATCTAGCAAGGACACAGCTGTTTTGCTTTGTAGCTCCTGTCTCTGGCTCCCAGCACTTGCCCGAGGCAAGCACCAGCATGGGGAATGCAGAGGGACTGCAGGCTGACACCCCTGACCTGCCACTGCATTCTTCTTGCTGGTGCTGGCCTCAGGCAACGCTGTCAAAATAATGTTTTTTTTTTTTTTTTTTAAAAAGAGCGTTAGTCAACAGGGCCATCCACAGCTCATATTTTGTCCAGTTTATCCACTGGTCTTTTCTGGTACTTTTTGTTAACAAGATTAAATCAGTATTGTTTGCTAGAAAATTACTCATAAGCCCCGAACATTATATATAACTTTTAGTAGAGACCCTAGGCAAAACAATTGCAATTGTTGCAATTTTTTATGTCACGTAGTATTTGCGAAGCGGTTATTCAAATGCAATTTATTTGGAAAAAATACACTTTAATGAATTAAGAAAAGATCAAAACACAATCTATCCTAAGATCTAAGATGATGTTACGCCAAATAAATAGCCTAACATGTCACGCTTTCAAATTGCGCGCGCTCGTGGGATAATGAGAACCAATGGTACATAAAAATCTCCATAGGCGACGCTTTAAATTTTTTTACAGGGTACCAGTTTAGAGTTACAAAGGAGGTCCAGTGCTAGAATTATTGTTCTTGCTCTAATGTTCACAGCGATACCTCACATGTGTGGTGAGATCACCATTTACATATGCATGTGTGCAGGGCCATCTTTAATATGGATTGGACCCTGGACAAACATTTTCTTGGGCCCTCCCGAATCCAAGTATCAACTGTTTGCAGGCAATGAGGGCTCAAAGGGCAGCTGCTTTGGGCCCCACAACAATGATTGGGCCCCGGGCAGCTTCCCCTTTTGCCCTGCGTTAAAGACGGCCCTGCTTCCCCTTTTGCCCTGCGTTAAAGACGGCCCTGCATGTGTGACTTACCTATGCGTTTGCTTCCACGCGCGAGCACAGAGGGATGGGGGCTCCTTAAACTTTTATTTTTTATTGTTTTTAACCACTTGTCGACCGCCGCATAACTATTTACTGCAGCGGTAGGACTACGTCGCTAGCCTCTGAGGCTCTAGGGAGCGAGCGCGCGCTGGCGGCGGCGCGCTCCCGCTCGCTCACGGACCCCCCCCGCGCGTGTGCGGGTCCGCCGGGCACTCGCGATTGTCCGTTACAGCGGGAGAAAGGCAGGCGGCTAATGTAAACAAAGCCGCCTGTCATTCTCCCCTGTGTAAGAATAGTGATCATACGGTTCTGCTAGGTAGGACCGTTGATCTCTGTTCTTACACCAGTAGCCACATCCAATCACAGTTAGAAGCACGCCCCTAGGGACACACTTAACCCCTCCCTCTCAAATAAAGTTAACCCCTTCCCTGCCAGTGTCATTTTTACAGTAACAGTGCATATGTATAGCACGGATTACTGTAGTAATGTCACTGGTAACCCCAAAAGTGTCAAAAATGTCAGTCAAGGGTCCGCTCTGTCCGCCGCAATGTCGCAGTCCCGCAAACAAAATCGCAGATAGCCGCCATTACTCGTTAAAAAAAAACAAGAAAAATGACAAAAATCTTTCCCTTAGTTAGTAAACGCAATAACTTTTGCGCAAACCAATCAAAATACGCTAGGTCTCTAACATCCACCAGCTTCGTGATGTAGTCATGGAGGAGTGGAAGAAGACTCCAATGGCAACCTGTGAAGCTCTGGTGAACTCCATGCTCAAGAGGGTTAAGGCAGTGCTGGAAAATAATGGTGGCCACACAAAATATTGACACTTTGGGCCTAATTTGGATATTTTCACTTAGGGGTGTACTCACTTTGTTGCCAGCGGTTTAGACATGAATGGCTGTGTGTTGCATTATTTTAAAGAGACAGCAAATTTACACTGTTATACAAGCTGTACACTCACTACTTTACATTGTAGCAAAGTGTCATTTCTTCAGTGTTGTCACATGAAAAGATATAATAAAACATTTACAAAAATGTGAGGGGTGTACTCACTTTTGTGTGATACTGTATATATGTGTGTAAAGTATAATTTTTATTTGCAATAATTTTTTCCCATAATAGCGGACTAACACTTTAAATAAAAGGCGATCTGTGTAATATGAAGTAAAAGTGAAATACCAGCTGCATGAAAAGGCCCTCGTCTCTCTGGAAGCGTTGGATGTGAGTTGTTAGTGACATTTCGGCACATTACTATACAAGTATCTTTACCGAGACGTGTGATCTTGGCTTGGAATGATTTTTGGCGGTTAATGTCAGAGCGTCCGGGGAAATGTGAAGAGGTTTTAATGATCAGGATAAGAATAGGGAGCTACTGCACAGCCAAGCACAAGATTCCACACTGCCGGGCTAATTAGCAGCCGCCACCGGTAAAGATCTGTCTGAGGCTGAGCATAATCATCTGTAACCAGCCAACAGTGTACTGGAGCCTGAAGACTTCACAGCGCTGCTTGTGAAAGAGAAAATAATGAAGACCATCTTTATCACTATTCCTCAATAAACAGTTCTCGGAATCCAAATCAACCAATCACATTTTTCCTCTCTGTCTCAGACACTGCAGCACTGTTCAGATCCATCTTGTGGTGCCTCAAATTCATTACCATTATGATCTGGATCACCTTTAGGATCCTGATCGAGGCTTGGTTGTGTAGCCATTTTTTTGTTTTATCATTACCCATATTGAGACTTGGTGGTTAATATTGACCATCTCACAACTCAGAAGGACGCTTGGTTCGGCATGGGGGTTAAAAACAGTGATGGCACAGAAAGGCCCCTGTGCTCCGTACAACGTCATCTGTGACGAAACTCGTAGGGTGGAGGAACATGGTGACATCGCGGCAAGATCATGGAAGTGCAGCGCTGTTTGTATCTGGAGAGCGAAGATTTGCAAAAAGTGCTATGATCTTATTTTATTGTAAGTGCGTTTTTAATTCGGCAATAAATGTACCCATAATATTTTACATTATCAGAGCATTTCTTTTAATATTCTCATGAGATATATCTTATGGGATCATGCCCAATTGAGAACCACTCACAATTATCTGTCTGCGGGAAAGCCTGAGGAGTTGCTCTATGGTGATCTAAGGCTGGGTGCCCGATTCAAAGCTCTGTTGACTTCTCTTTAATTAGGGGGTCATATAACGCCAGTAAGCATGTACTTTCACCATAAAAGGGGGTAGCTTCACGACTGAACATTCTTCTTTCTGGTGATGGAGGCTTATCACATGTATAAGAACAAATGAACACATAAAAAGGAGCACTTTTTCTTTGGCACGTTGGACTTGGTTCTTTTTTGTATTTTATGTCACTGTAAACAATTATTGTGCTTATTTTATATAGATGTAGCACCCTCCTAGATAGGTGCTAGGAATAAAAGCATTTGTCTGCTATTCTGCTTATTAGGGGAGCCTGATCTTTTAGTTAGGCCTGCTCTCTGTGCTCAGTGTGCATTCATCTGGTCTGAGGGAGTGTCCCCACTGCATCCAATAGGGAGGCATGTTGGACAGTGGAGGAAACATGGCCAATGATGTACAGGCTTTTGTGGGAGACCCAGTGGGAGGGCACCACAGCAGTGCAAACTGGGAATGACCATAAAAGCGGAGAGCACATGAGGCAGGGTGTCTTTGGTGGAAAGCAGAGCCCCAGGAGGAGGGCGACGGCTGGTCTCTCCTCCTGTCAGCAAGGGAAAGTTATCACAGGCAGTCGACCTAGTGAGCCAGGTATGGAGCTGAGCCATAAAGGTCATGGAGAAACTGACAGTGGAGCTGAGGGCAGAGCTAGCTGGGAAAAACAGTGTCCGTGAGTACCAGGGGGCTTGCCAAGGGGTCTTCTCAGGAAAGGGACCACTGGTCAGCGCACACAGTTAGAGAGAAAAGGGGGTGCCAAGTAGAACCCTGAAGAGTAATTTACCAAGTAGTTTGCCTTTCAAGTACTTCACTTCAGTGGCAAGGTGAAGCAGCGGCCTTTCCGCATTCAACATAGTCAGAAGTCCTCAAGATTGTGCATAGATTGTGCATAGTTTGTGCATAGTTTATGAAGTTAGAGTATCCCACTCATCCCTTCTCCCATCCCATCATAAAATAAAACAACAAAAACCAAATCCCCTGGACTGTCATGTCATGCTGAAAGTTGAAGTTACATAGTTACATACTATGTATATAACTATGTAACTTCAAATTTCAGCATGACAATGACCCAAAGCATACATCCAAATCAACAAAGGAATGGCTTCACCAGAAAAAGACTAAAGTTTGGAATGGCCCAGCCAGAGCTCAGACCTGAATCCAATTGAAAATCTGTGGGGTGATCTGAAGAGGGCTGTGAGGGCTGTGCACAGGAGATGCCCTCGCAATCTGACAGATTTGGAGTATTTTTGCAAAGAAGAGTGGACAAATATTACCAAGTCAAGATATGTCATGCTGATAGACTCATACCCAAAAAGACTGAGTGCTGTAACAAAATCAAAAGGTGCTTCAATAAAGTATTAGTTTACCACTTGCTGATTAGACACAGCGGGGGCCAGACAGCGGGAGGAGCAGGCAAGATTGCTGTCAGCCTCCTGCGATCTTCGGGGTGACTGACAGGAGAGCCACCTGCCTATGTAAACAAAGCAGCCGCCTCTCCTGTCACACAGGCACAGAAAGATCGTGTCTCTCAGCTAAGCTGAAACCCCGAACTCTGTGTGCCTCTCACAGATACCCCCCCCCCCCCACAGTTAGCAAGCACATTTAGGAGCACACTTAACCCCTTGATCCACCCAAATATTAACCCCTTCCCTGCCAGTGCTATCCCATAGTTTGTAAACGCTATAACTTTTGCGCAAATCAATTAAAATACCTTTTTTGGCTTTTTTTTTTTAACAAAAATATGTAGTAGAATACAAATTGGCCTAAGCTGATAAAAAAAACGGAATTTTTGTAAAATCTTACCTGTAAAATTCCTTTCTCTGAGTCCTCCGACAGTCGCCGCCTCTTCATATTCGTCACATATGGGGTATTAGACTTTGCTCCGAAGGAGTAGCTAGGCAACAGAATATGTTAACAATAAAGCTTTAACATATCCCACCCTCAAGGGGTGGTCCCCTCAGTCAATACCCTCCTACTTCCTGCAACCATATCTCAGTTTTAGTGGAATAGCAGTAGAGTATACATTCAAACCCCAAAAGAGGGGCGGGGGCGGCGACTGTCGGAGGACTCAGAGAAAGGAATTTTACAGGTAAGATTTTACAAAAATTCCGTTTTCTCTTACGTCCTCCGACAGTCGCCGCCTCTTCATATTCGTCACATATGGGGACGTCCCAAAGCAGTGCAAACATGAGGGGTGGGAAACGCATCCGCGCCGAAAGGCAACGCAGTCTCCACATCAAAGAAAGGAACCTTACCAAAGGAAGGAAACCAGCTGGGCAACAGCAAAAATAAGTGCTCAACAGGAGCAACAACCCAGGAAAAGACAAAAAACCAGGGGATACAAAACTTATCCCAACAGCCAGGAGTCCCCAACAAGGGACCCTAGGGAACAGCCGCACTAAGAACCTTGCGGCCAAAGGAAGCATCCGCCGATGCCTGAACATCTACTTTGTAGAATTTTGTGAAAGTGTGTACGGTCGACCAAGTCGCCGCCTTACACACCTGGGCTACAGAAGCCCCATGACGACAGGCCCAAGACGTACTCAGAGATCTAGTAGAGTGCGCCTTCACAGGCACAGGGGGAACCTTCCCCTGCAAGGCATAGGCCTGTTCAATGGTCTGCCTGACCCATTTGGCAATGGTAGAGGCGGAAGCCGCCATGCCCTTCCGAGGACCCTCTGGAAGAACAAACAAGGAGTCCGTCTTTCGAAAAGACTCAGTCGATTTAAGGTAAACCCTAATCGCCCGAACAACATCCAGAGAATGTAGTCTCACCTCCTTTGGATGTTTAGGCTTCGTGCACAACGAAGGCAAAACAATATCCTCGTTAAGATGGAATTCCGAAACTCGTTTCGGTAGAAAAGAAGGATTAGGTCGCAAGACCACCTTATCCAAATGAACAACCAGGTACGGAGACTTGCAGGACAAAGCCGCCAGTTCCGACACTCTGCGAGCCGAAGTGATCGCCACCAAAAAGGCGACCTTTTTGGACAACATAGACAACGATATCTCCCTGATCTGTTCAAAAGGAGCACGTTGTAACACAGACAGGACTAGATTCAAGTCCCAAGGGGGCAAAGGATCCCTCCTAGGAGGAACCAGATGCCGCACACCCTGAATAAAAGTGCCAACCAAGGAGTTGGAAGCCACGGGACGTTGAAACAGAACGGCCAGCGCAGACACCTGACCCTTTATCGTAGCCAGCGCCAAACGCTGATCGACACCCGTCTGAAGGAAAGACAGCACACGGGAAACCGAGTACGTGCGGGGTGAAAACCCCCTGGACTCACACCAGGCAAAATAGGCCTTCCAAGTACGGTAATAAACCTTTCCCGAGGAAGACTTCCTCGCGTTGATCAAGGTATGAACAACCTCTGGAGAGAGACCCTTCTCCTTCAGGACCTCGGTCTCAACAGCCAGGCCGTCAAAGCCAGCGACTGTAAAGCAGGATGGTAAATCGGTCCTTGAGACAGTAGATCGTCCCGAAGAGGCAGACGCCAGGGGGCGTCGACCGCCAGATTCACGAGGTCTGCGTACCAGGACCGGCGAGGCCAGTCCGGTGCCACAAGAATCACCGTGCTGCGTTCCGAGTGTAACCTGCGAAGGAACCGGGACAGCAACTGAATCGGTGGAAACGCGTACATCAGCCCGTACTGATGCCACGGGGCCACTAACGCGTCCGACGCGTCTGCCCGAGGGTCGCGCGTCCTTGCCACGAACCTCTTCACCTTGTAGTTGAGGCGAGACGCGAACAGGTCCACATCTGGAAGACCCCACTTCGCGCACAACATCTGGAAGACAGCCGGATGGAGAGACCATTCCCCCTGATCCAGGGTCTGGCGACTCAGATAGTCCGCCTGCCAGTTCTCCACTCCCGGAATGTGAACCGCCGTTATCGCCGGGACATGAGTCTCGGCCCAAGACAGAATGTCGGCCACTTCTCGAGCCGCTCGGGCACTCCTGGTGCCCCCTTGGTGGTTGATGTAGGCCACCGCCGTGGCATTGTCCGTCTGCACCCGAACCGGGCAGCCCTGCAGCCGGTCCGTCCAGCGATGAAGACAGAGCCTTATCGCACGCAATTCCAGAATGTTGATCGGGAGGGAAGACTCCCCCTCCGACCAGGTCCCCTGGGCGGACAGAACGCCCAGAACACCACCCCAGCCCGACAGGCTGGCATCCGTGGTGATTATCGTCCACGAGATCGGACGAAACGACTTGCCCCCGGACACCAACGGGGACTGGAGCCACCACAGAAGGTTTTCCCTGGTGCGATGACTCAACGAGATCTGAAGATCCAGAGATTGAGGTCGCCCGTCCCACTTGGACAAGATCTCCGCCTGGAGACCCCGCGTGTGAAACTGCGCGAAAGGAATCGCCTCGAAAGCCGAGACCATCAATCCCAGACATCTCATACACGTCCGCAGAGACGAGTCCGGAACGTCCCTGAGGGACCTGACTTCCTCCTGAAGAGTCCTGAGTTTGTCTTCCGGCAGGAAGACCTTCGCCTGCACCGAGTCCAGTATCATTCCCAGATAGGGAAGACGAACCGACGGACTCAGTGTCGACTTTGGAACATTTATCGTCCAACCGAACTCCTGCAGAGTTTGCATCGTGACAGACAGGTCCTTCTCCAGACCCTGACTGGTCGCAGACCGAATCAGAATGTCGTCCAGATACCCCAGGACAGAAATGCCCTGGGCTCTCAATAATGCCAGAACCGGTGCAAGCACCTTGGTGAAGACCCGCGGAGCCGAGGCGAGCCCAAAGGGCAACGCCACGAACTGGTAGTGATCCTCCGCAATGGCAAATCGAAGGTATCTCTGATGACCCTCGAATATGGGGATGTGAAGATACGCATCCTTCAAATCGATGGAGGCCATGAATTCCCCCGGAACCAGGGCAGCCACCACCGAGCGCAGGGATTCCATGCGGAACTTGCGAACCCGCACAGAGCGGTTCAGAGCTTTCAAGTCCAGAATAGGACGAACCTTGCCCTCCTTTCTGGGCACGGTGAACAGATTGGAATAAAACCCCCGAAATCTGTCCCGATGAGGCACCGGAACCACCACTCCCTGAGCCCTCAGGTCCCGCACCGCCAGGTGCAGATCCCGCAGGCGCTCTGGAGACAGTTGTAGATTTGAGGGAAAAAATCTGCTCTCTGGCCGAGAGAGAAACTCGATCTTGTAACCAGATCGAACGATTTCCAGAACCCATCTGTCCCGCACACGGGCCAACCAGGGCTGAAGAAAACCGAGCAAGCGTCCCCCCACCCCAAAACTGGGTGAGGGCGCCCCTTCAGGCAGAACTGTTATGGGCCGCAGGTCCGGATTGGCCGGACTTCTGTTTCCCAGACCAGGGTTTCTTCTGAGAGCCCTGGCCCTTGAACGGTTTGCCCTTGTAGTGCGGCCGAAAGGCACGAAAGGACCCCTGAGGGGGCCGAAAATGAGCATGCTTCTTCCCAGAAGCCCCCTTAGCCTTGGGGAAATGGGGCAAGAGAGTGCTCTTACCCCCGGTAATCCCCTTAATCAACACATCCAGGGACTCCCCAAAAAGGCGAGACCCATCATAAGGCAGATTGGCTAAGGTTTTACGTGAAGATTGGTCCACCGACCAACATTTCAACCAAACCAGGCGGCGAGACAACACCGCCACGCTGTGCACACGCGCGGCCAACGGAATCAGGTCCAGGTCCGCATCACACAGATACATGACACCCTGGTGGATCTGATCCACCATATCCAGGGTCGCCGCCGAGGCCGAATCGGCCACTAGGACGCGCCTAAGCATCTGCGTCCAACTTGCGATCGCCTGGGCCGCCATGAGAGAAGCAAACAGAGCCTTAAGCATAGAACCCGTAACAGAGGGGGGGCGGGGTCTGAACATGGCCACGTGAGGACGCTCTGAGACAACGAGCTCCGGACCTTACCTCGCCGGACCCGACAACTTACAGCGTAGTACTCCGGCATGACCCCCGGCAAAGAGAGAGGAGGAAAGCGTGGGACGCGCTCCACTGCCCGCACACCAGGCAAAAGGAGGAAAGGGGAGGCGATATCCCAATTCTTCCGAACACCTCAACAGGCAAGCGGGGCGGATTCGGGCACTACCCTATCGGAAGACAGCAGAAGGGAGGAGGGGGGAGAGAGAGAGCTGAGCCACTCTGAGACACCTATGGCAAACACGGCTCCTATCCCCACGATGGCTACCTCTCCTGGATCAGTAACTGCAGACCTTCAAACACAGACACCGCAAAATCAAACAGATTCAGAGATCAGTGCACTATTAAGGGCTCTCCCGACTCGTTCGGAGATAGAGTCACTAGTGCTCCGTATTGAAGAAACACATCGGCGGGATCTGCAGGCGGTGAAGGCTGATGTACAGGCAGCTTCAGAGAGGATACAGGCAGGTGAGCAATCAGCAGCTGTATTGGAAGCAAGAGTAACAGCATTGGAAGAAGCACAGAGAGAATCTGCCAGCACAGCTATTTCTGTCCAACTCCACCTGGAAGAAATAGAGGACAGGAGTAGACGAAATAACTTACGGATCAGAGGCATATCAGAAACCATAGGAAGAGAGGTTATGCAGGAGACAGTGGCGGCCATCTTCCAAAAAGTTTTGGGCTCGACTACACCAGAGACAGTCGAATTGGACAGAGTCCATAGAGCCCTGGGACCTAGATCTATCAACCCAGACAGACCGAGGGATGTGATATGCAGAGTGCATCACTATACTCAAAAAGAAGCAATATTACGGAAAGCATGGGATCTGAAGACAGTTGACCTAGACGGCGTGGCTATTAAAATCCTGCCAGATTTATCAAAAGCAACATTACAACGCAGAGCCATTCTCCGCCCAGTTTTAGATGTTGCTCGGCGTGAAGGGTGCACATACCGATGGGGATACCCTCTGGCAGTATTTTTACGGAAAGGCACCCGCGCATTCACGTTGAGGAAGCCATCAGAGTTACCAGCTTTTTTTGCCTTCATAGGAGTGAATCCTATCCAGATTCAGGACTGGCTGACCACACCACTCCGCACAGAAGGAAGACAGAGGGAAGAGACATCTCATAGAGATCATAACAACCATCCTCAAAGGCAACAGGTGGAACCCCAAGCGGAGCTGGCGGATGGGTCGCGTGAGTCATAACTTTAATCCGATAAACTATACCTTTTGCAAAAGTATCACACTGTTTATCGTAACTATGGAACCCGAGACTATCATGAGTAAAGCAAGTCTTTGGAATCGGGGGGAGTGGGGTGGAATGGAGGTGAGGAGATTTTAAGTCAGTTTGTTGCCCTTGGATATGGAACTAGACTGATATGAGGGGCTGATAACTGATAAGATTAACAGGACTTGAAGAATACTGCCATCGCGGGAGGGAGGGGAGAAGGATGAAGAGGACACTTCAAGGTGGGACAGCATCAGTGAAAAGTTAAATGTAGAAGAGGGGGAGTTGTCTGATGATCGGACTGTATGTGATCTGGGGGGGGGGGGGGAGGGAGAGATTGGGAAGGGGAAGTTTGGTGCTGCTGGGGGTTGGCAGAGACTGGGGACGGGCATGGGGAGATGGTCGGGGACTGTGGTGTTGATTTGCTGGGACTGGGGGGTGCGGAGCCTGGTGCAGGTGCGCGTGGTGGCCAGTCGGCTTCTAACTTCAGCCTTTTTTAATTAAGAAAAATAAAACTGGAGGCTGATTGGTTTCTGTGCGGGGCTGGGCCGGGTTTCTCGCCCTCCGGTTTTGGTGGGTCGGCTCCGAGGGCTTGTTATAGAATATGGTCAGAGGCTGTATATATGCTATATAGAGTTGTTGTAGACTGGGGAGATGTTTCAGGAGAAATAGACTAAGAGCACCTTTTACATGCGATGAATAGAAAGCACTGCTATTGCAGGACAGAGGGGAAAAACAGACTGCTGGCCTTAAGGGCCGTATAAGTGTCAGGGGGCAGCAGGTTGGGCACCAGGGGTCTAGAGCAACTATTCAGATTTTTATTTTTTTTTTTTTTTTTTTTTTTTAGAACACCTATCTCTCATTCCCACTGAGCGGGGCGGAGCGCAATTTTTGCAGTTTCCGCTGCCGAGAGATGTATACCCTGATTCCGAGCTGTGCTAAGCCGCTTTTTTTTTTTTTTTTTTTTTTTGGGGCCCATTTGTTGGGGTACCGGGTGCATTGGTATCGTGCCAGCGGGGCGGGGCTGCACTGTTGGGCTGGGGTGCTGTTGGCGGTGGAGGGGCAGGCCTGATCAGGGTGTACAGTTCCGGGCCGTAAAGCTCAGTGGAAACAAGGCATTGTAGCTGGACCTTCCAATTCTTTCCGACAGTTTTTATGTGGTAGTACTTATTAAAGGTAAGCTGGCCGCACACTGATTGGGATTCGACCGGTTCAGTGGTAATCGGCCGGATTTCCATCAGTGTGTGGCTGTCCCCTTGGGACGGAGGATGGTCATTTGACCGGCTTCTGTAGGAGGGACATGTGGGAAAAAGTTTTTTTTTTTTTTTTTTTTTTTTTTTTTTTTCTCTCTGATCAGCAACTGCAGACACTGATCTGCGCATTCTGACAGCGCCGAGTCCTGCTGTCCGAGAGCAATGTCACAGTTGGGGGGGATGCCTTCATTTAGCTCGCTTGGGTGGATGGTGGAATCACTTTATTTGATTATTATATATATATATATACATTTTTTTTTTTTTTTTCTTTAACTGTTTATGGGTGTTATTTTCAGTAGGGTTAAATAGGCATTGGAAGGTTGTATTTCTGGAACTGCACTTTTCTGTGACTTACAAAGTATCACATTCGTGAAAACAATTGAAAGGGCAAGTGGCTGCAGAAAGGAACATGTTGTTCATAAATGCAGCCTAAACCTGAAAAAGTAATGTTAGAAGCAGAATGGGTTTTTTCTGAGCTTACTTCCTTGTCTGTGTTGATTCCTGCTCTCTATTTGAGTATGAATGCACAATATACTTTTATTTTGGAGAGCATGAATCAAATACAGACCTCTGAGGGTGCATGGACACTTCTGATATTGGGTCATCGAGGCTGTCCATCATACCCACTGACCAAGTAGCCAGGACCTGGAGCAGGAGGGTGTATGACTAAGCAGCAGTGTTAAGGCTTAGAAATTACTAGGGCGAGACTTTTGTTAAAAGTATAAATAGCCCAGATAGATTAACAGAATGTAAAAAGGGAGTCTTTATAAAGAAAAAGACATAACTATACAATTTTTAATTCTTACTAGGGTTATGCAATGCCCCACTCTGACCTTCCTCACCATCATTCTCTTTGATTCCCCTTCTGGGCCCCGTCACCCAGTCCCCCCCCCCCCCTTTTCCCTTTTTTTTTTTTTTTCTCTCCTCTTTCCATCATCCTGTTGGTCCCACTCCCCACAAAGACAGGGGATGAAAGCGCACAGGGTAAAATGTTGATGATAAATAAGATGGTAATAGCAATAAGAAAAATAAAATATAGATTTAACGCATATTTTGTTTAAAAACCCCGAAAGGGGAAAGTCGGGTCGGGGGGGGGGGGGGGGAGGGACCGGAGACTCCTCAGTGGCCGTCTTCAACCATCGCTCCCTTGAGGCACGCGTCCGGATTAAAGGTCTTTGACCAGCAGATGCCTAAAACGCCTCATTTTTGGGGAAAAGAGAGGGAGAGGGAATTATTTTTCTCTTCTTTTTTCTTATCCCCCTTGTTTTTTCTTTTGCTTCTGTTTTTTCTTTTTTTTTCTTTTTTCTTTTTTTTTCTCTTTCTCCTCACCTTTTTTGTTAACTTATTTTTTCCTTTATTCCTAATTGTTTAAATCCACAACATGGATACCATAAGAATTTGTTCATTAAATGCTAAGGGGTTAAATATCCCAGAGAAGCGAAGGATGTTGTTTTCAGATTTAAAAAGTTCACACATTGACATAGCATATATACAAGAGACCCACTTTAAAGAAGTGAGAACACCACTACTCAGAAATAGGTTCTACCCTTTGATTTACCACTCTACTAGCTTGAATAGTAGAACCAAGGGAGTGTCTATAATGATATCTGGACAAGTGCCGTGGACATGTTCCCAAGTTAATGCAGATCCAGAAGGTAGATTCCTTTTTTTAAAAGGAAATATAGGAAATGTTAAAGTGACCTTGGCCTCCATATATGCCCCGAATAGCCAACAAGACATCTTTCTGACAAGAAGTTTGGAACTACTTCAAGAGTTTAAGGAAGGTCAATTGATCTTGGGAGGGGATTTAAATCTGCCTCTGATTCCATCAGAGGACACATCATCAGGTACCTCCTCAGTGCCACCTAGAATCAGGAAAAAGATTGCGACACAACTATACAGGGCACAATTGATCGATATATGGCGGTTATTACATGCGGGGGAGAAGGATTTTACATACTTCTCACCTCCATTTGCAGTATACTCCAGGTTAGATTACTTTCTCATTCCACATGCACAATTACATTCAGTACAGTCGGTGGAGATAGGGTCCATAACATGGTCAGATCACGCACCATTGACACTCATATATAAATTACAAGAGACCCCACTTACTAGGTCACAGACATGGTCCATGAATACGAGTCTTCTACAAGATGAAACCGTGGTTACAGAGATAGAAAGAGAACTTCAATCATATTTCCACACAAACGTAGATGGGGAGACAGGTATGGGAGTAATATGGGAGGCCCATAAGGCTGTGATCAGGGGAATTCTTATCAAGCATGGTGCACGGCTAAAGAAACTCCGGACACAGCAGATGACACGACTCCTTCAAACATTACATGATTTGGAATCAAGACACAAACACGCCCCCAATGATGAAAGATTGAAGGAATTAACCATTATACGTAGACAAGTAGTAGATCTTATGCAATATAAAGCTAAAGTTGCACTCCAGAGAGGCCGCAAGGCAGTATATGAATCGGGAGATAAATGTGGGAGGATGTTAGCACGCACCATAGGAGACACAAGAAAGAGGGCCTATATCCCAAAACTTATAACTTCAACAGGTCAAAAAATTGAAAAACCCGAGGACATAGTAAAAGAATTCCGAAATTACTACCGGTCACTTTATAATCTGAAAGAACAGCCTGTGACCTCAGAGGAGATGGTTAATTACCTCACCAAGTCTGGTATGCCCAGTCTGCCGGAAGAGGCGAGGGAAGATTTGTCAGCCAAAATATCACTAGGGGAACTGCAGATAGCAATTAAAAATACTAAGGCAGGGAAAGCGCCAGGGCCAGACGGATTACCAATATATTATTACAAGACCTTTTTTTCAATCTTAGGCCAACGGATGATTGATCTGTTTAATGAATCGAGTTTAAACTCACCTTTACACAGAGATATGTTACGTGCACATATATCGGTACTCCCAAAAGAAGGAAAAGATCCAACAGCATGTCCCAGTTACAGGCCTATATCATTACTCAACGTTGATCTGAAACTTTTTTCAAAAATTATTGCCACCAGATTACAAAATTACCTACCTTCTTTGATACATTTGGACCAGGTGGGCTTTGTACCCACCCGAGAGGCACGGGACAACACGGTGAAGGCTTTAAATCTTCTGCATCTGGCACACGAATCTAAACAGGCAAGTGCCTTCGTGGGAACGGACGCAGAAAAAGCCTTCGACCGGGTAAGCTGGAAGTTCATGTTTAATGTATTGCAATACATAGGGGTTGGTCATAGGATGAGAGACTGGATATTACAACTGTACTCCGCCCCTACAGCCCGGGTTAAGGCGAACGGGGTATTGTCGGAGGAGTTCAGGATCTCAAATGGAACAAGACAGGGCTGCCCATTATCCCCTCTTTTATTTACGCTTACGTTAGAGCCCTTTCTTTGTACCATTCGGAATAATCCTGACATTAGTGGCATAATAACGGCAGGAACACAACAGAAGCTTTCAGCATATGCAGATGATATGTTATTTACTATTACTAAACCCTTAATTTCTCTCCCAAACCTATTACAGGAATTTCGTCATTATGGAGTATTATCAAATTTAAAGATTAACTTAAGCAAATCTGAGGCTATGGGAATAGGAACACCTCCATCACTCACAACATTATTGCATACAAACTTTAATTTAAAATGGACTAAGGTAGCTCTAAAATACCTGGGGACTCTGCTGCCCCCGGAACCTTCCCAGGTATATACACTTAATTTTCCACCACTATTGAGTAAGATCTCCGACCAATTGCGAAGATGGCAAACGGGACTGAGTTCCTGGTTTGGAAGGTGCAATATACTTAAAATGACGATTCTACCAAAGTTCCTGTATTTGCTTCAGGCTTTGCCCATTTCTATCCCATCTGGATACTTTAGACAGATACAGATAGCATTCTCAAGATTTATTTGGGCCAAGCGGAGACCAAGAATACAGAAACTTCTACTCGCTTTGCCTAAAGAAAAGGGAGGATTAGCTGTACCAGATCTCTTAAAATATTATCAGGCAGCACATTTGAGCAGATTTATAGATTGGTGCCATCACACAGAGATCAAAATTTGGCCTAATATAGAACAGGCGCAATGTGAAATACCATTGAATAGATCTCCATGGTGTATGGGTACATTGCCTCGAGATATGATGCGACACCCAACAGTGGGGACAACAATTCGGATATGTGCTAAACTTTTCAATAAATTAGCTCTTTCTACAAAATACTCGCCATTAACACCTATATTGGGAAACCCAAAGTTTACCCCGGGCTATCAGGATAGCTATTTTTGTAGCTTGAAGAGGGCGGGGATATTCCAGGCTTCTCATTTTATAGAGTCAGGAGCCTGGGTATCAGTAAATACTTTGATTACTCAAGGAGGGAGGTACGGATTAGATCATTGGAGGGCACTCCAATTGACACACTTCTTACAATCATTACCCCTCCCTAAAGAGTTTGATAAAACACCTACCCTCTTTGAGAATATGTGTTTACAAACAGGTACGATATCACACGTACTTTCAAAGACTTACTCACTGATAGTCACACCAAATGCAGAATACAGACCCCAATATATTAACAAATGGGAGAAAGAATTGAATCATAAATTTTCAACTAAACAATTACAACATATAATAAAATTCACGTTCAAATCTTCCATCTGTACACGAACGCAGGAGACAAATTATAAATTATTATCTAGATGGTATTATACGCCGACACGTCTCCATGCAATCTCGCCACAGACGTCGGAAAAATGTTGGAGATGTCAGGAAGAAAAAGGGACCTTATTACACATTTTTTGGAAATGCCCCAGGTTGGAGGGGTTCTGGAGACAAATAAGAGAAGTAGCACAGAGATTTATTGAACAAATAATACCAGACGATCCAATATTTATGCTTTTTCATGCGCCGGATATATCAGGTAGACAATACAAACGATCAATTTTACGCCATTTATTGGACTCGGCCAAGGCGTGCATTCCATTGAGATGGCGAGATCCTAATCCCCCGACCATTAAGATGTGGAGGGATAAAGTGGAGGAAATTAACAAATTCGAAGACCTGATTTTCTCAACACAAGACGGGCATGAGCAATATATTAAAAAATGGGCATTGTGGAACCAGTTTATAGCATCAGATGATGGGAAGGCCATGCTTGGGGACTTTTAAAAGGGATCATGGGGGTAAGTGGAATCTCCTGTTCTCTCCTATCCCTTCCCCCCCTCCCCCGGTGGGGTCGTTTTTTTCTTTTTTTTTTTTTTTTTTCTCTCCTTTACCTAGGAGAGAAGGGAAGGAGGTATTGATTGATTTTACGCACAGGTTCACAAATAAGATTTCGTGGGGACGAACATGACACTGAAAGGGATTGTAGTAATAAAACAATCCGAGAAAGTCACTAGTAGAGCACTAAGACAATAGGGGGAAGACGTCAGTAAAGTAAAAGGGCACACATAAATAGATTTAGGATACACAGAATATAATATATAAAAGAGGGAGGAGAAAGGAAAAAAAAAGGGGAATAGGACTATCACGACAAAAGCACGAAGAGAACACACAAGGGAAAGGGAGGGAAGGAAGGGAAACCACCCCCCCCCCCTCTTTTTTTATTTTTTTTTTCTCTTTTCAGTTCACGACACTGAAAGGGATGGTATCATTTAAACACAACTAAGTTAATCACTAGAAGGCACGACACTTAAGGGCACTGAGATTATAGGGGAGAGATGTTAGGAAGGGGAAAAAGGGAACACATACATACACATGGATATAGGGGTGGGGAGAGGGGGAGGGGGAGAAATCCCCTTCGCCCCCCCTTTCCCCCCTTTTTTTTTTTTTTTTTTTTTTTTTTTTTTTTCCTTTTGGGGGAAGGGAGGGGAGAAGGAGAATACCGCTGATGGAATGCTTTAGAGGCCCTTTAGTATCAAGGTACATGGGAGTGGACGGAGGAGGGATGGGGGTCCTACTTCTTGCTCCTGCTTGATGTCTGAGCATCTTGAAGAGGGGTCGAGTGGGCGGGCATTGGATAAAGGAGGGAAGAGAGAGAGGCTCGGAAGAACGGGGTGATGTCTGTATTAGGTGAGATGGAGTCAGAGATTTTCTGGGTGGTGGTGTTCTCATCTTGGAAGGATAAATGAGTGATGAACGAAAATATAAATGTGTAAACAGTTGTGGAAAATTATCTTATCTTGTCCCCCCTGCTTTTTTTTTTTTTTTTTTTTCTTTTCTTTTTCTTTCTTTCTTTTCTTTCTTTTTTTTTCTCTTTCTCTTCTTTAGAACTTATTAGGAATATAAAAAAAGAAAAATTTTCTTATTTGAGACATCGGAGAATACTGATGGAGAGTATAAATAAGTTCAAGTTAAATATGAAAAACGTTTTTCTTAGTTTGTTTATGTATTTATGGAAAGTATACGTTTGTACTGTATAACCGGAAAATATGAATAATGTTGTGAAGTTTCTCCTTTGTTCCATTTATTATAATAAATAAATAAAATTTAAAAAAAAAAAAAAAGAACCCGTAACAGAATAAGTATGACGGGCAAGAGACTCCAGTCTCCTATCCGTGGCATCACGGAAAACAGGGGATCCCTCTGCAGGGATCGCAGTGGCTTTGTTCAAAACCGCAATAGCATGATCCACTGGCGGAGGCACACACCACCGTTCATCAGTGGCAGGCGAGAAAGGATAACGCAGCTTAAATTTACTTGGTACCGCAAAAGGCTTGCGCAAATCGCGCCATTGGTCCTTAACAGCGCGCTGAAAATCAGCATTGCAGGGAAAAACCTGCGGCGTCCTGCGTTTTCTCTGCGTCCCATAAGCCGCCAAGGCAGCTGGGGGACACACCTCGTCCTGCAAACGTAGCGTCTGCTTAATGGAAGCAATCAACTCATCCATGATTGCAAGCTCTTCAGGCGAGCCAGGGGGAGAATTATCAACCCCCTCAACTTCAGCCTCTACCTCAGACCCCACTAGATCAAGAGAGGAGCGGGACCCCGATAGGGGGGTCCCCGCCAGAACAGCCCCATCACCTTCACCCTCAGAATCAGAGGACAGAGCAACTCTGGGCCGTTTAGTAGATTGAGCAGCCACCAGCATTTGCACCTGTGCAGCAAGGCCAGCCACAATCGTGGCCAAATCCCCCCCTGGGGGGGAAACAGCGGTCCCCTGGCTTTCCACCAATACTGTGGGAAACTTGCCCTCCTGAGAATCCATTGCCCCTGTATGCCAGACAACCAAGGGTTAACTGCCCCCTTACAGCAAGCGCGGCAAGCGCAGCCCACCGCACCACACTCAGGCACAATGAGACCCCCACAGGGAATATACAGACTGAATACAGGCAATGGAACACAGGAATAGAAGGATAAAACCTGAGGAGACTCCGCTGCTGCTGCTGCCTCGATCGGTGCTTCCAGGAGAGAGGAAGTGATGCTGCCAGGGCGCTCTATGTAAGCCTATGGAGGCTACAAGAAAATGGCCGCCGTGCATGTAAACCATGCGGCCGGAGCGGGCGCCGGTAAAATGGCGCCGTTTGGCGCCGAAATCGCCGCTCCACAGTGCATAAAATCACACACAATATTATCCCATTATATGGATACATGTTAGATCGCCGCAGCGATCGCTGTATATGCCCCAACATGCCATTAAAAACATGCCCCACAGCACACAGCTCCTCACACTGCCCAGCCTGACATACTCAGTGTCATACAGCTCCCCCCCCCCTTGCAGCCCACAGCATGCAGCCGAGATATAGGGAGACAAGCAGTGTGATTAAAGGCAGGTTACACAGTCCCAGACTGAGACCCCCCCCAGACAGACAGGTCCCCACATAGATACACTTACCTCACATGGCGTGGGGAACCCGCACAGGCGAACAAGCCGCTGCACATGAGGCAGGGAGAGTCGCAATTCAAGACGCACACAATGGCGGTTCAGAAACCGCACAGCGTCCGGTGAGGTAGCCACCTCACCAATCATCCCTGCACCGAACAGGGATGGGTCGTTCACCGTGCCAGGAGCGTTACCTGGCTGAACGCTCGATGGCAGACTGGGAAGCCACTGACCCACGACCTGCGACCAGGGGGATCAGCCCGAGACCCAGTCCGCATGATCCTCTTCGTCCGAAGAACTAACTAATGCTGACAAAAATAACAGCTAAGTAAAGGTAGAGAGAAAACTCAAACAAAACATCAAAAAGAAGAAAGAGTCTGGGACAAAAAGTCCCAGCACAGAGAGAGCCAGCCACTCCTGACAAGCTAGACATTAAAACTGAGATATGGTTGCAGGAAGTAGGAGGGTATTGACTGAGGGGACCACCCCTTGAGGGTGGGATATGTTAAAGCTTTATTGTTAACATATTCTGTTGCCTAGCTACTCCTTCGGAGCAAAGTCTAATACCCCATATGTGACGAATATGAAGAGGCGGCGACTGTCGGAGGACGTAAGAGAAAATGTGATTTTTTAATATTTTTTTTGGGAATGTTTTATAGCAGAAAGTTATTGTGTTTTTTTCAAAATTGTCGCTCTTTTTTTGTTTATAGAGCAAAATCTAAAAACCGCAGAGGTGATCAAATACCACCAAAAGAAATCTCTATTTGTGGGGAAAAAAGGACATCAATTGTATTTGGGTACATCATCGTACGACCGTACAATTGTTAAAGTAACACAGTGCCGAATGGCAAAAAATGGCTGAAGTGGTTAAGGGTGTGCACACTTATGCAACCACATTATTTTATTTATTTTATTTTTACTTCCCTCCCCCTAAAAGATATTTATAGTACAGTTTATAGGTGGAAAAAGTTTGGAAATGATTTATCTTTGTCATGTTTTTACATCACAGAAACCGGACATTTTACCAGGGGTGTGTAGACTTTTTATATCCACTGTGTGTTTCACAGTGTTTTACCGTTATGTTTTGTTGCTTTTATGATACAATAAAGATGGACATTCTTGGCGTGAGAAAAGTCTATGTATTTTGCGGTACATCGGTGTTTTGCTGTTATGCTATGTTGCTTTTATGGTATTTTATGAAAATCAAACGTATGTTCTTAAAATAATACATTTTGAACAAAATTCTACTTTTCTTTCTCTACTATTCTTCTAGTGTATAGCCAGCTAAAACAAAAAAATAATATTACAAAAGACGAATGAACACCTACCCGAAGTTTTCAGGGTACTCAGATATGGCCATATTGATGACATCTATGGCGTGTTTATACTGTTTTTGTGCCGATAATAAAAGGGCCAGGAGGTGCAGACAGCTGATGTCATCCTTACAAAGCCTGAGTGCTTCCTGTAGATGGTCCATTGCATCTGATATCTGTAAAGACAAAGCATGCCTATAACATACAGAGCGATATAAAGATCAAGAGGCTACTGTACTTTCACACAGTGCTTTATCTGCGTAGTTTGCTGCCTTCATGGGCAGCTAAATGCAGGTGAGAGGTAAAGGTGAGGTTCAAGGGCTCATGGTGGATGTTACAAAGAGGCAGAAAAACAAAGTAAGACGTGATTTCATGAAAAATAGATTACAGGGCCATTAAGTAGTGGATGTGTATGAATTATTTTTGGGAAATAAGCATATTAACCACTGGTTTTACTGCGGCAGGCTGGCTCGGCTGCGTGAAAAGACATAGCCCTACGTCGGTCGTGCGCGCGGTACGGAGGGCGAGCACGCGCCCCCAGTAGGGCGCTCCCGCCCCCACTAGGCAGCGGGGATGCCGATCCACGGGACCAGCGGCTACGATTGCCGCCGGGCACCCGCGATCGCTCCCCGCTAAGAGAGAGAACAACAGTCAGCTGTTGTAAACCTTCTATATAGGATCCCAGGTCTCTGTGGTCATTTCACAAGCCCATCCCCCATACAGTTTGAAAACACTGCCCTAGGCTCACATTTAACCCTTTGATCACCACTGTGTTAACCCCTTGCCCGCCAATGTCATTATTACAGTAACAGTGCATATTTTTAGCACTGATTACTTTATGTCACTGGTCCCCCCCAAAAGTGTCAAAAATTTCCGTTAGGGGTCCGATCTGTCCGCCGCAATGTCGCAGTCCCACTAATATTCGCAAATCGCCACCATTACTAGAAAAAAAAAAGAAATACATAAAAATGACATAAATCTTTCCCCTATTTTGTAGAAGCAATAACTTTTGCGCAAACCAATCAAAATATGCTTATTGCAATTTTTTTACCAAAAATATGTAGCAGAATACAAATTGGCCTAAAAATATAAAAAATTTTGATTCTAAATTTTTTTTGGGGGGAATTTATAGAGCAAAAAATTAAAATCGCACAGGTGATCAAATACCACCAAAAGAAAGCTCTATTTGTGGGGAAAAAAGGACATCAATTGTATTTGTGTACAGTGTGGCAAGACCGTGCAATTTTCCGTTAAAGTAACACAGTGCTGAATTGCAAAAAATGGCCTGCTCATTAAGAGGGCAAATCCTTCCGGTCTAGTAAATTAGTGCCCTAGGCATGACTTATTGTTCATAGGTATGTAGGCAGGTATGTAGAGTAAAGTAGAGGCTCTCTGTTGAAGGCTCATATCACCATAATACCAAAAGAAGGGAAAGAAGATTCTCTGGTCACCCACTATCGTCCTATATCTCTACTCTTCTAGATTGTAAGCTCTAACGAGCAGGGCCCTCTATTTCCTCCTGTTTTGAATTGTATTGTAACTGTATTGTCTTCCCTCACATTGTAAAGCGCTGCGCAAACTGTTGGCACTATATAAATCCTGTATAATAATAATAACATGGACGTAAAACTTTATGCCAAGATTTTGGCCAATCGGCTGCTTGCCTTCTTGCCCTCCCTCGACTCTTTGAATCAAGTTGGCCTTGTCCCTGGAAGAGAAATTTGGGACAATACTATAATAGCCCTGAACATTCATCATTGGCTTACCTCGCAACCAAGTGGGTTTCTTTCTATCGTTGGATGCTGAGAAGGCTTTTGATAGAGTGGCCTGGGACTACTTGGCAGCAACTCTAAAAGGGATTGGACTCTTGCCGCAGATGTCTTCCAGTATCCGGACTCTGTATTCTAATCAACCGGCAAGGGTCTGTGTCAATGGCCGCCTATTGGGCGGCTTTCGCTTGTCCAACGGTACAAGACAAGACTGCCCTTTGTCCCCTATCCTCTTTATACTGTCACTCGAACAGTTCTTGAACAAACTAAGGTCCAACCCGGACATCCACAGGATTTTGATTCATGACTCAACATATAAGATCGCTGCTTCTGCAGATGACATGCTGTTTTTATTCCAGCCTCATATCTCTCTACCAAACCTTCTGATGGACTTAGACCACTTTAGGACATCTGAAGATTAACTATGCCAAATCTCATGCTCTAAACATCCCTCTCTCCAATGATGATGTTGAACACTGTCGGAATAATTTTCCTTTCCTATGGAACTTGGAAGCACTGACTTATCTGGGCAATAAATCACCATGTAAACTGTCAGAACTATATCACAGAAATCATTCATATATTCTGAATTATGTTTGTAAAGAAATGTGAATTTGGCCCACTCTAATTCTCCTGATTCGGAAGGGCCACCCTGGTTAAAAAGTCAATACTTCTTCGACTCTTGTATATTTTCCAAACTGTGCCCATCTGGATACCCCTGACATTTTTCTCTCTCTTTAGAAAAGAATGTATGCAACTTATTTGGAGCAAAAAAAAAAACCCCCAGAATAAGATATACACGTCTAACTGCCCCCAAACACAAAGGCAGACTAGGCTTCACAGATGTCTACGGCTATCATGTGGCCTGTCTCTTAGCTAGATTAGTTGACTGGAATGTACACTCTACACTCAAAGCTGTGGTGACCCTCGAGAGCTCCCTGTCCACTATTCCCTTGCATTTTTTGCCTTGGGTACCACCAAATGAGGTATCCAAAGAAACTAAATTACACCCTTTTATTAGACCCTCACTGCTAGCCTATCACCGGTGGTACAAGCACTCACAAGGAGACACGCAACAAAGTCCTTTAACTTCACTGCACTTCAATCCTGCTTTTCCCCCTGGCATGTCATATTCCTTTTTACAATGAAGCTAGCCCCATCGTGATGTTCTGGCACAACACTTTTGCCATAAAGGATCTCTACTTTCACAAGACGCCATTGAGTCCCCATGGGATACCCCTTTGGACGTATCTTCAAATTCGTAATTTTCAGACATCACAGGACCCTACAGCTTCCTGGATCAGGCCTCTTAACTTAGTTGAATCCATTTGTGCTCGCACTCAACTGTAGCGACATGATATCCACTTTCTACCGTTCTATTGTAAACTTGCCCTCTATTTCTACTGCCCCGTTTTGTCGAGCCTGGGCGCAAGAATTTAATCTGACTCTATCCGACAAAGAAATGGATAACATATGTACCATTATCCATCAGGGTTCAGTCAATGTAACGGTCCAACAAAATGGATATAAGATCCTTTCCGGCTGGTACAGACTCCCATCAAGAATTCACAAATTCTTCCCAAAGGTCTCCAATCTCTGTTGGAGATGTGGTGTCGAAGTTGGCACCCATTTACATGTGTGGTGATTGTGTACCTGTTTCCAAAAGGACAGGACACGATCTCCTATAATCTGGACTACACCCCAGCACAGTTTTTACTGCACCATTCCTCTTTACCACAAAACTCTAAAAAGGAAATCACTGGCCATGTACATGGTAAATGCTAATAAATTATGTATACCGCATCATTGGCGCGCTGCAATTACTCCATCGATAGGAGAGTGGTTTCATAGGAATGCCCATATAGAGGAGATGGAGAAACTAATACATATTTCACTGGCTAAGATGTCCAAATTCACCAAGACCTGGTATAGCTGGATAATGTATAAAGAGTCCCCAGAATATAGGGCACTTGTAGGCGGATCTATGCAACTACTTGGCCAGGAACGAAAATCTTTTGGACTCCCTTGTCTTAGACTCATTTTTGTGGTTGAAAACCCCTATCTGGATGATCCCCCGATGTTAGACCCACGATTGGTAATGCCATCAGCTTGCCCATCCACCCTGCCATATTCTCAACCCCCTCCCTCCCCCTTCCTCTCACTTTTAAACCCCCTCCTTTCTCTCTCTTCTTCCCCTTCTTCTTTCTCTTCCCTTGTCTCTCCTTGCATCTCTGCCCTGGGTTTCCCCCCTACAAGGGCATAATCCCATTTAAAGTTGCAGTCACCAATGTCATACCTTTGTTAGCTACCTGATTTGCATGAGCGAGACTATTTATCCTGGCCAGCTTACCCTTTTTTTCTTTTTCTTCTATTACATAAGCCCTGATTATGGTTGTCTGGGTTGGCCTCCTCGATACAGTTGTCAATCTATGTAATTGTCAAGCTCACTTTGAACTCTGTTCACATTTAGAAGTACTGGATGATAAGACTGTAATCCTTTCTTATCCAAGACTTAGCTATCTGTTTATTTGTTCTTTTTGCAATACAATCTTTTATGAAACAAAAAAAAAATGAATGCATTAAGAACTGTGGTAAAAACAGCCTAAAGGACCTACGTTCTTCCCAGACTCTCTGCAGACAGCCGAAATCCAGTTATTCCTGCAGAACATGCCTCTGGACTGTGACCATGGAGCTATTATGGGGGAGTCCACATACCAGCTGTTCTGTAATATCATTCTGCACATACTTCAACTGACCTGAGAAGATCATGTTCACCATCAGGTCAAATGTCTCTAGACACCGTTTACACCCATTGTCCAAGGAGTGTTAAAGCTGAGTCATCAAACACATGATGAGCCTCGCTCCTTGTCACTGCATTTTCTCTTTTCGCTTTATGGGGTCTATTAATAAAATAACTGTTGTAAAAATATGACAAATATTTGCACAGCAGCAATGGAAAGTCTCCCTAATTTGTATATGATTATTTCCTACGATTGTACGCGCCATCTAGTGTATTGGTCCTGAAGTGCATTTTCACCTTTGCAGCCATACTGGGAGAACACCTACTTTACATCTGCTACATGTTCCCATTGTCACAAAATAATTTAATAATAAAAATAAACTACGCATTACAGTTTTCTGTTTGGACAAGGTGGATAGGTGAGGCGGTGATGTCACACTCTCCGCCTCATCAAATCAGAGAACATTTTGCACTGATTTAGAAAACGCAAAGCATGCTCTGAATGGGGCCGGGGCTGAGTGGCCAACCTCCTGTGTTCTCAGTGCAGTACGGTAGCCACTTGGCACGGGACCCGGAAGCAAGTGGAGATCACTGGAATACTGGAGTCCGTATCTGGTAATCAGTGAATTCTAGCTTCCAGGGGCATTGGCCTTGTATGGTATAAATACAGTTATATTGATCCAAGGTGGACCAACGCAACCATGTAAAAATATCCATATCTGGAATTCTTCTTTAATCACTTGAATACCAGGCCTATTTCTGACATTTGTTGCTTATAGGTAAAAATCTGTATTTTTTGCTAGAAAATTACTTAAAACCCCCAAACATTATATATATATATTTTTAACAGAGAGAGAATAAAATGGCGGTTGTTGCACTATTTTATATCACACGGTATTTGCACAGCGGTCTTTCAAACTAATTTTTTTTTGGAAAAAATAAACTTTAGGCTCCGTTCACATGTAGGCGTTTTGGGGCGTTTTTTGGGGCGTTTTTCTGCTCTAGGATCAGCTCTCAAAACGCCCAACAAGACAAATCCTATTCATTTCAATGGCCCCTGTTCACATCTGAGCGTTTTGAAGCTGTATACAAAACGCCCAACGCTCAAAAAAGTACATGAGCTTCTTTTTGGGCAGATTACAGGCGTTTTCCATTGATCTCTATTCAATCTAAAAACGCCTGCACAAAAATCGCGGCAAAAATCGCGGTAAAATCGCGGTAAAAAACGCCGCAAAAATCGCGGTAAAATCGCGGTAAAAAACGCGCGAAAAACGCTACGCTCAGGTGTGAATGTAGCCTTACTGAATTAAAAAAAAACAACAGTTAAATTGGCCCAATTTGTTTGTATATTGTGAAAGATGATGTTATGCCGAGTAAATAGATACCTAACATGTCACACTTTTAAATTGCACGCACTCGTGGAATGGCGACAAACTACGGTACGTAAAAGTCTCCATAGGCGACACTTTAAAAATTTTATTAGTTACCAGTTTAGTGTTACAGAGAAGGTCTTTTGCTAGAATTATTGCTCTCGTTTTAACTATTGCGGCAATACCTCACATGTGTGAGGCTTACTGATTTTTCCAAAAGTCTGCACAAGATACAAGCGCACAGCAAAAATTAGCACACAGTGGTTGGAGGAGAATGACTAGGCCATGTCCTTGCATGGCCTAGTCAGAGCCCAGACTAAAACTAGATGTGCAAAGTTAGTAGAGTTATATCCCAACAGACTAAAGGCTGGAATTAAAGCAAAATGTGGTCCAACAATATACTGACATAATGGGGGGGGGGGGGGCTCCTTTTTTCCAACTTGCAATTCTGTTTTTGAATTTTTTTTTTTTTTTTCTGACATGTTGGTATTTTATCTTTCACTTGGATATTATAAGAGTAAATACAGCTGGATGAAACAAAAACGGTGTTGGTCTTCATTTCAGGCTGCAAAGCAACAAAATGTGATTATTTTAAAGGGGGGGGGGGTGATTCTTTTCTATACCCACTGTATTACATAAATGGCAATAAGTTAAGCCAAATAATTAGCATAAGAACCAGGCAAGGTCGGCAATGGTAGCCCCCTTGCTCTTTAATGATTGGATTACATGAATTTGATATTAAATATCCAGCAGACAGATGTGGGACTCAGGCATGCGATTATGGCAAGAATTGCTTGAAATCTTGGAACATGTGCACCTCTGTTCTCCATTATCCCAGCCATCAAATCCCATCAAACACAAAGATGAGCAGTGAAGATATTTTTCATGTAATCAGTGATTCATTGTGTGTTCAGAACCAGGCTGGCATCATCAGTCAATGAATCACCCCCTACTACATGGGGAGTCGCTGTGACCAGACATAATTCCTTTAGCTTCCTCTATATATTTACATTATGCAGCTGTAATGTGATTATATTCCCAGCCTCTTATCTTGTTTATTTGATTATTGACATATCATTAACCCGACAAAATCCCGTAATGTCAAGAGGTTCTCCAGGAACTCCAGTTTAACTCTTTCACACTAGCCACAAGGGGGAGCTGTTTAGTGACTTACAGTTTTCAGCTCATTAAAGCGGAATTCCACCAGTTTTTTGAAGGTCCAATTACGCTCATGCCAATCCTGAGTGCTGTAATAAATGGCGATTATTTTTTTATTTATACATACTTTTTTAAACTTCTCTTCGGCAGCACTACCGGCTGCGGCCGTCTAGGCAATTACGTCACTGGGTGCAAGGGCTCCTGGGATAGCGGCGTCATGTATGCCAGGGGTCCTTGCGAATCGCCTAGTGACGAAATCTCGCAGTATTTCCAGACTGCAAGTTACACGAACAGGCGGATCGGGATGTCATGATTTACAGGTTGCTATAGCAATGGGGTGGGAACTTCCGCTGATGCCACCATTGTTATGGCAACCTGTCGGGAAGACAGAGAGCCGCTCAGTGCACAGACGTGAGATCGGGAGGTGCAGGCTGAGTAGCCAGCTGCACCAAATCCCGGAAATCAAGAGAAGAGGGCTTCAGATGCCCACAGATGACATGGAACCTGTCTGCTTCCGAGATCTGGTTAGTCTTCAAATATCTTAACACAAACTACAGGGACTACACATAGGACATGTTCTAAATGTTACTAGATATGGTTCAACAAGTACGGAGGAGTGGTTAAAAAAAAATTATTTGGGGAACTGGAACTCCGCTTTAACTTATGCAGGGCAGAAAAGATCTGTTCGATGTGTTAGCCCCCCATCTTCAGCTCTGTTGACTGGTTGTAAGGGGAGGTGCTGCCATAGATAATATTATTTTGTAGAATTAATTACATATTTAGGGCTTACACTTGCCAGTCTTGGGTTTTCTATGAAAGGTAATGAGCTGAATGGTGTAAATCACAGAACAGCCTCTACCAGCTGTACAGGACACCAAGGGTGGGTCCTGCGCTATGTGGCACCAGGGTTCATACACATTTTCACCAATACAATTCCATGACTTTTCCATGACTTCAAGTAAATATTCATGACCTAATGTTTCATGAAATGTCTATGTATACATGTTAAATAAGAAGAAAATCCATGTCACACCCAGCAACACCCAGACTTGTATGAATAGTGTGAATTAGCCACCTTTAGAGCCCACAGTACCTCTGCAGTTAGGGTTTTGTTTCTGGATACAGCGTGACTCAAAATGGTTCCTTGTTTTACAGTGGATGAGATGGAAGCACCGCTGCCACAGCTGTGAGCCAGTGTCACTTCAGGCGCACAGGTGAAAAAGCCAGCGATCGGATTGGAAGCTGTCGAGCACGCAGCTGCAGACTGGTGCTTTGCACCTTTAGCGTGGCTAGACAGCGCTGCCTCTCCCATGTTCGAAATGTCAAACGTTTTACGACACACTGTACATTTAGCACGTCCCGGGTCCTGATCTTTCTCCAGCCACCTCTCATACTTTTCATCATGAAGCCATACATTTTTAAAGCTGCATTTCCCTGGCATTGCTGTAACACTGTGAACACACTAACTTTAGCTGAAACTGTTACCCCTGTTGTAATTTGACCAATATACTGTAACTGGAGAAAGATTAATGGCCGCTCCTGCTTGGGGATAAAGCATCAGTTCAGGCAGTAATGATGGAGGTTCAGGCGGACTGGTATGGATGGCACAGTCAGATGCACAAAATGCAGCACTTACTCTTTTAGGCCCAAGCCACAGTCACGATGGAGGAGGTGCCGGCGGACTGGTATGGATGGCACAGACGAGCAGATGCACAAAATGCAGCACTTTAAGGCCCAAGCCACAGTCATGAGGTGCAGGCGGACTGGTATGGATGGCACAGATCTGATGCACAAATGCAGCACTTACTCTTGGAGAAAGAACAGTAAATGGGTGCTCCTGCTTGCTGGAATAAGGCAGTTAAGGCAGTCATGAAGGTGTAGCTTGACACTGTGATATGGATAGCACAGTTAAATGCACAAAATGGGGCGCTTACTACTCTTAGGCCAAACCTACAGTCCCACAAGCAGGCAGAAAAGAGTTAACAGAAAGGCGCCACGCAGTGGATTGGATGCCTAATAATTTTATTGACATATATTTTACATTGGTGTAAGCATATCTGGTAGGTGTCCTTCCGGGTCCGCAGTTTGCCCTTACTGTCAGTTACTGGCCAGCAGCAGTAGCAGCCGAGGAGATGAACCAATCAGGCAGCGGGGAGGGCCGGCCACGCTTTGCCCTGAGACTGTGACTGGCCAGCAGCAGCAGCCGGGAGATTACAACCAATCAGGCAGCGGAAGCGTCACTGGAGGGCGGGCCGGCCCCATGAACGTGATGACGCGGGGGTGCGGTAACCAAAACGATTACCGCCCCCTTCCGCGTCATCACGTTCATGCGGCCGGCCCACCCTCCAGTGACGCTTCCGCTGCCTGATTGGTTGTAATCTCCCGGCTGTTGCTGCTGCTGCTGGCCAGTCACAGTCTCAGGGCAAACCGTGGCCGGCCCTCCCCGCTGCCTGATTGGTTCATCTCCTCGGCTGCTGCTGGCCAGTGACAGTAAGCGCATACCGCGGACCCGGAAGGACGCTTACACCGATACAGTATGTGGCAATAAAATCATTAGGGAATAAAATAATTAAACGAAAAAATCATTAAGCATCCGCTCCCTGCTCCTCCACAGTGCTCATATTCCATGACTTTTCCAAAACCTAGTGGGGTTTACTAATTCTCCATGACTTTCCCAGGCCTGGAAAGTGTCATCTAAAAATTCCATGACTTTTCCAGGATTTCCAGGATCGTACGAACCCTGTGGCATCAATATTCGGGTTGTGGTCTCTTTAAGGGTAATAGGTGGATGCACTCAGGGGTCTCACCCATATAGGGTGAGGGATTTCGGGACAGTTGTACAAAAGAGAGGACTGTCAGGAACTATAAACCAGACAGAGACAGAAAATGCAGTTAAAATCACACCTTTAATAAAATAGCAAAAAAATAACAGTTCAGAAACTTAATCAAAAACTGAAGTCAAAGTTTGAATGCCAGAGCAGGTAATTAGAGGAGCCGGGGTCAGGAAGCCAGAAGTCAGTGTAGTCGGGAGCAAAAACAGGAACAGGTATCAGAAGAGAAGTCAGGCAGGCCAAGACACACACAGAAAAACACTGAAGATCATAGACTATGCAAGGGCACGGAGGAAATGAGCTAAGCTGTTTAAATAGCAAAAAGGGGCTGGCTGTAGGTTGGACTAATGAGGCAGGTAATGGTAACCAGGTGAGGAACAACAAGTGGCTGGTAATTAACCGACAGCTGAGCAGCCTCAGTGCACTGAAAGAAAAGAGCTGCTTGTAAATAGCAGGAACCCAGGTCTGACAAGGACAGATTCGTAGTCCTCTCTGCATTAGTACTGGCTTATTTGGGACCTAAAATTTTGGAGGTCCGGAGTGACATTCAAGTAGAAAAAGGACCTCCACTTCCGACTACGGGGACTCTGTTCCCTACTGTGTTAAGCAGCCTCCAGGAAGAAGCACACAAGGCAGGAATTTCCCAGTGCTAAAGGGTGGGGAGTAGGAGTTTGAGAGAGAGACCAGAGTGAGTGCTGCACATGTGCTGGAAGCTGCCAAACAACTAGAGCTGGACTGTCATAACCTTGGGGTAAATCCCATATGAATGTTACATATCCTTATGTCTCCTTTATGATGTTTGTGCTGAAGATAAGGAGACAGGTCAAATCTATATTGCTGCTGAAAGTACTGTTTTTGTCTGCTTTTAAAAGGAAAATAAACACCTTTATGTTTAACCACTTCCCGCTAAACGATGTACCCGTACGTCACTTTGTTGAAGCGGTTGTACCAGGGTGAAGCCTGCAGCTGCATGCGTTTTCTTTAGAGCCGACGGTTGGCTTTCAGGCGATAATCCTGAACTTTACACTGCTATTGGCAGGAGCTGAAAGTGGTTGTACACCTTTGAAATAAAAAAAATGAACAAAGCACATCCTTCTTTACTGTGTGCTTACCTCTAATCAAAGCTCCTAGTGTGATTTCTGAACTTTCTCTCCACCCTCTGCTATCTGCATGGCTCACTTCTGATAATTTATCCACCAAGCAATCCCCTGCATGTTTCCCTATGAGATTGTGTGTGGGGGGGGTGTCAATTCCCTTCACTCAGGTCTCATATTACACTCGGCTTCCTGCTCTATGCTGTGAAATAAAAACATTTACAACGCATATCCTTCTATACTGTGGGCTTACCTCTAATCAAAGCTCCTTGTGTGATTTCTGACTTTTCTCTCCACCCTCTGCAATCTGCATGCCTCACTTTTTAGAGTCGGCGTTAGGCTTTCAAGTGATAACAACTGACGGGGCTAAGCAGGTTTTACATAAATAAATAAAAGCTGAACATTTTAAGCACCCTTGTCAGTTGTAAATGGTTTGTCTCATCCTTTTAACCATTACATCTGCAGGACAACTTGTTATGTTAAAAATAGATTTACTGGCTGGATTGTCAGATGAAAATAAAGGAAAGTAAACCTAAGTCCTTCTAAACGTCTTTCTCCTGGCAGAAGAAAAGCAGCCTAAAGAAACGCGCATAAACCCACATTTTGCGAAATCGTTAAGGCCCCTTTCATACTTGTGCGACCTGAAAGTTGCGCAACTTTGACGTGACGTCCACATGACTTAAAGCCATGCCTGTGAAATCTTGAGGTCTATGACCTCAAGTCGCATCAAAGTCAGACCAAAGTAATGCAGGGACTACTTTGAAGTCGCCGCAACTTGAAGTTGCATAGATATGAATGGTACTCTTTGGAAATCATGGGGTACGACTTGTCATGCGACTTTGCAGTCCCAAGTGGCAGGACAAGTCGCACATGTGTGAAATGGGCCCCAGACGCATATGCCTTTTGGCATTCATTCATTTCCTTAGGCCAGGATAAAAATGTATTCTGGCCATTGAAAGGAATGAATGCTCAAGCGCTCAACACCCCTAGTGTTTAGGCGCATTCAGGCGCCTTTACATGTGTTTAGGTGTGTCAGACATTTTTTCTGTTCAGAAGCTTCCCTCCTAAACAGGCCTGTAAACGCCTATTTGTGCAAAGACACATAGGCTAACATAGAGGGGTGTTTAGGGGCATAAACCCCCCCACCAATAAACTCCCTTAAAGGCAGTGTTACTGCCCAGTGTGCATAAGGCCTATAACGAAAATGAATGCAGCCATCACATCTAAGATTTAGTTGCAATATAATAAGTGTTTGCTTTTCAGTTTAACCACTTACGGACGGTAATATGTATATACGTGGTTTACCAGGAGTATGGCTGAAGGTATCAGCCACAACCCCCGGTATCGTTTTTTGCAGCGTTCTCATGAACGCAGTCCAAGCGGCTCATGAGCTGCTGGAACGCTTTCAGAAGCAGCGGGAGGGGACGCCCGGGTTGCCCTCCCCGCCTGCCCCTCGCCGGTGTTTCTAGGGCCTACTGTTTCTGTCAGTTCGCCCGAGAAACGATCTGACGGTGTGGCCAGCTGCTCCCATAGGCGATCAAAGAGTATCTATTTCTCTTAGATCCCCAGAAGAAGTCACGAAGCACGTGACCTAATGCGTAGGGCAGAGACGGAGCGTACCCGGAAGCGGAAGGGACGTTCATATCAACACAAGCGGAATGCTCGTAATATTGCCGATCACAGAAATTTGAATATGTGAGTTTTTTTATGCTTCTTTCTTAATAAATACTGAAAATACTACACCATGAGAGCATTATTTCTATCCCCACTCCCAAGAGAAATTATGGATCGAGCAGTGTAATTAACGATCATACAGTGGCAGGAGGTGTATTATATGGGCTATCTACATCCAGGACTCCCCAGAGAATCCAACTAATTTAAAGAGGCTTACCACAAGAAAAAGAGAGGTGATAGGCTAGTGAGCACTGGGTTGGTGGCACTTTAAGGAAGACGACCATTACTTACCCCAGGTCATCTATTGGTGAAGGGATTCACCGAGTACACCCCACAGGACATTCACATTGATTTTCATTTATTCAATTTTTGGCACCTTTCCATATTCTATATATTGTATTATTTATTTTTATTTTTGGCACTGATTTCTATGGATTATTACTGTGTTTGGATAGTTAATCTCATCAATGCTGCACTGTTGTATGCACGCCTAGCACCTGGTTGGATTATCCCATTATTGTTTGCTAAACACGTTGGATATATACCATTTGAGCACACTATTGTGTATACTTTCACTCATTGGAATTTGATTGGTTACCATTATTATATGTGATTATTTTTAATTACTTTTCTTGAATTTACCTGTATCACATAACCCACAGGCATTTATATACACTTCTTTAGCTAAACTTAGCTCTACATTTGTATAGAGGCAGCGCTTCACTATATTTAATATGCAAAGGCGTATCTACTCTATGGCCTTGGAAAACCAGAGCAACGTCATGACGTCACTTCCGTTTAATTTATTTTTTTTTTAAAGCAAAAGATCAAAAAAACATTTTTTTTTTTTTATTTTTTTTTTTTTTAATCTTTTGGTTTTAAAGGTAAAGAAGAAATTTGGGGTTTTATGACCCTAGATCTCTCCATAAAGACGACCAGTCATCCTTCTTTCTAATAGAAGGGAGGTTTACATTTCTTGCAAAAGGAATAAAAGTAAACAAAAAAAATTAAAAGAAACAAAGTTTTTTCCTTTTTTTGATAAAGCTATATGTTATATTAGAGTTTGTATTATGTTTTTTCCCTTTTTTTTTCTCTAAAAATCAATAAAAATGTATTAAATAAAAAAAAAAGAAACAAATAAGTAAAAATAAAAAGTAAAATAAATAAGAAAAAAAAATGAAAGTGCCCCCATCATTCCGTGCTCGCGCACAAAAGCGAACGCATACGTAAGTCGCGCACACATATGTAAACGATGTTCACACCACACATGTGAGGTATCACCGTGAACGTTAGAGGGAGAGCAAAAATTCTAGTGCTAGACCTCCTCTGTAACTCTAAACTGGTAACCTGTAAAGGGATCTATGGGGATTTTTTAAGTACCGTAGTTTGTCACTATTCCACAAGCGTGCGCAATTTTGAAGTGTGACATGTTAGGTATCTATTTACTCGGCGTAACATTATGTTTCACATTTTACAAACAATTGGGGTATATATTGTTTTTTTTTTTTTTAATTCATTAAAATGTATTTATTCCCCAAAAAATTGCATTTGAAAAACCTCTGCACAAATATCGAGTGACATAAAAAAAAGCAACGTTCGCCATTTTATTCCCTAAGGTCTCTGTTAAAAATTGTATAATGTTTGGGGGTTCTTAGTAATTTTTTAGCAAAAAATACTATAAACTCGTAAACAAAGTGCCAGAAAAAGCCTGGTCGGCAAGCGGTTAATACTGCTTTAACTGCAACAGAAAAGAATCAGGTCTCTTACTCTGTTAGGGATGTACTGGGTTACAGAGCTGTGTAATTCCCAGGAGTGGATGGACAAAAACGCAAGGTACAACAGCTTCCTATGTATTTAATTTGTTTATTTAGCGGTTTGCCTGGAGTTGAGACACATCAGGCGGTGGCACAGAACATGTGTATGAATAAAAGGGCTTCACACAGGCAGCCCAAGTCAGCCGTACAGTTTGATTAGCTCCAGATTTCATTCTCTCCTATGCACAGCCAAGTATCTACTGACAGATGTCACTGCTTATTTCATTAAGGAGCGGTGTAATGCGAGGAACATGGAAGTTGGCTTCCCAGATGGCGTTCTGAAACTCCGGGACCTGGGCTCATTTGCCAGCTTGAATTCCCAGCCAGTGCTGAGCTCTGCAGCAATCTCCTATCAGATGGGCTGCCAATTCTACAGGGGCCTGAAGCGGGCTCCACGCCGCTATCGCCTCCATCACTCGGTGCTTTTAGGAGTGGAACGCATCTCATGTTATGTATTGTACGGCCGACCGTGGTGAAGGGCAAGGCCATAAAGCAATATGCCATGAAAGCACTGACACAGCATTAGGAGGGAAGTGTGCGCTGTAAAAAAACAGGGGTTAATAGTCCGTAGGGTGATAACTAATTTGGTGGAAATGCTGCCACTGCTGCTTGCCAAAAACAAGAAAACTTCTGCATAATCAAGTTTAATGATTATTTGTCTTGCTTCCATCAAACTGGAACAGAACGAACGTAAAGACTTCATCTGTCCAAATTTATTTTTCTTCTCCCATACTTCATAAGAGCCAATAAATAGATTCGGAATGTATAGAACTGTCTTCTTAAAGTGGTTGTAAACCTCAGACATGAAAAATGAACAAAGCATATCCTTCTATAGCACATACAGTGGGTACGGAAAGTATTCAGACCCGCTTAAATTTTTCACTCTTTGTTATATTGCAGCCATTTGCTAAAATCAATTAAGTTCATTCTTCTTCCTCATGAATGTACACATAGCACCCCATACTGTCAGAAAAACACAGAATTGTTGACATTGTTGCAGATTTATTAAAAAAGAAAAACTGAAATATCACATGGTCCTAAGTATTCAGACCCTTTGCTGTGACACTCATATATTTAACTCAGGTGCTTTCCATTTCTTCTGATCATCCTTGAGATGGTTCTACACCTTCATTTGAGTCCAGCTGTGTTTGATTATACTGATTGGACTTGATTATGAAAGCCACACACCTGTCTATATAAGACCTTCCAGATCACAATGCATGTCAGAGCAAATGAGAATCATGAGGTCAAAGGAACTGCATGAAGAGCTCAGAGACAGAATTGTGGCAAGGCGCAGATCTGGCCAAGGTTACAAAAAGATTTCTGCTGCACTTAAGGTTCCTAAGAGCACAGTGGCCTCCATAATCCTCAACTGGAAGACGTTTGGGACGACCAGAACCCTTCCTAGAGCTGGCCGTCCGGCCAAACTGAGCTATCGGGGGAGAAGAGCCTTGGTGAGAGAGGTAAAGAAGAACCAAAAGATCACTGTGGCTGAGCTCCAGAGATGCAGTCAGGAGATGGGAGAAAGTTGTAGAAAGTCAACCATCACTGCAGCCCTCCACCAGTCGGGGCTTTATGGCAGAGCAGCCCGACGGAAGCCTCTCCTCAGTGTAAGACACATGAAAGCCCGCATGGAGTTTGCTAAAAAAAACACCTGAAGGACTCCAAGATGGTGAGAAATAAGATTCTCTGGTCTGATGAGACCAAAATAGAACTTTTTGGCCTTAATTCTAAGCGGTATGTGTGGAGAAAACCAGGCACTGCTCATCACCTGTCCAATACAGTCCCAACAGTGAAGCATGGTGGTGGCAGCATCATGCTGTGGGGGTGTTTTTCAGCTGCAGGGACAGGACGACTGGTTGCAATCGAGGGAAAGATGAATGCGGCCAAGTACAGGGATATCCTGGACAAAAACCTTCTCCAGAGTGCTCTGGACCTCAGACTGGGCCAAAGGTTTACCTTTCAACAAGACAATGACCCTAAGCACACAGCTAAAATAACGAAGGAGTGGCTTCACAACAACTCCGTGACTGTTCTTGAATGGCCCAGCCAGAGCCCTGACTTAAACCCAATTGAGCATCTCTGGAGAGACCTAAAAATGGCTGTCCCCCAACGTTTACCATCCAACCTGACAGAACTGGAGAGGATCTGCAAGGAGGAATGGCAGAGGATCCCCAAATCCAGTTGTGAAAGACTTGTTGCATCTTTCCCAAAAAGACTCCTGGCTGTATTAGATCAAAAGGGGGCTTCTACTAAATACTGAGCAAAGGGTCTGAATACTTAGGACCATGTGATATTTCAGTATTTATTTTTTAATAAATCTGCAACAATGTCAACAATTCTGTGTTTTTCTGTCAGTATGGGGTGCTATGTGTACATTCATGAGGAAGAAGAATGAACCTAAATGATTTTAGCAAATGGATGCAATATAACAAAGAGTGAAAAATTTAAGGGGGTCTGAATACTTTCCGTACCCACTGTATGTCTAACAAAAGGCCCGGGGGCCATGTCATGTGGCCCTCGCACCCAGTTTTTTTAGCTGGAACGTGGCACCTCCAGCTCTGCTCCCCACTGTGCATGGTGCAGGAGATGCAGGGCTGAGGGCATGGTGCAGGAGATGCAGGGCTGATGGCATGGTGCAGGAGATGCAGGGCTGAGGGAATGGTGCAAGAGATGCAGGGCTGAGGGCATGGGAGGTCTTACTTACTCATCCCTGAGATGCCTTACATTAAAAAATGGCGCGGCCTGGCGCCACACGTCATTGCGCATGTGCCGTCTGCCCGAGAATGCAGCCAGCCGCCGCTGACAGTCACTTCACTGGGTATATGTGAGGGTTTACATCCACTTTAACCACTTGCTGACCAGCCGCCATAGTTTTACTGCGGCAGGTCGGCTCTGTCCTGCGAAACAACGTACGTCGTACCTGTACGTCGCTTCGTGGGTCGGCTAGTGGGGGTGCGCGCTGCCAGAGGTGCGCTCACGCACCCATTGACCATCAGTGGGTCCAGCGGCCGCGAGGTCTGGGCACCCGCGATCGCTCTCCTTGGAGACAGAACGGCGGTCTGCTGTTGTAAATATGGCAGACCTCTGTTCTGTCTGTATTGAACACAGGGATCCTGTGTTCCTCCTATTTAGGAACACAGGTCTCTGTGTTCATTCAGCAAGCCCATCCCCCCACAGTCAGAAAGCAGCCCCTAGGGACACATTTAACCCTTTGATCGTCCCTGGTGTTAGCCCCTTTCCTGCCAGTGTCATTAGTACAGTAACAGTGCATATTTTTAGCCATTTAGATGGCTTTATTGTTTGTCATCTAGATGACAAGATAAATGTATTTTAACCACCAAAGGGCCAGGCCTATTTCTGACACTTCTTATTTACAAGGTAAAATCAGTATTTTTTGCAAGAAAATTACTTAGAACCCCAAACATTATATATTTTATTTTAGCAGAGAACCTAGATAATAAAATGGAGATCATTGCAATACTTTATGTCAAACCATATCTGCGCAGCAGTCTTGCAAACGCAAGTATCTGAAAAAAATTGACTTTTTTGAATTAAAAAATAAGAAAGCAGAAAAGTTAGCCCAATTTTTTCCTGTAATGTGTAAGATAATGTTACGCCAAGTAAATAGATACCTAACATGTCATGTAACATGTAAACTTTGGTACAAAAAATCTTTGGTACTTAAAAATCAAACTTTGGTACTTAAAAATCTCCATAGGCAACGCTTTAAAAATGTCTACAGGTTACCAGTTTAGAGTTACAGAGGAGGTCTAGGGCTAGAATTATTGCTCTCGCTCTAATGATTGAGGCGATACATCACATGTGTGGTTTGAACACCATTTACATATGTGAGCGCGACTTGCGTATGTGTTTGCTTCTGTGCGCAATCTCGGAGGGACGGGGCGTTTTAAATTTTTTTTCCTTGTTTAATTTACTTTCTTTTTACACTGTCCCTTTAAAAACATTTTTTTATATCACTTTTATGTCCTCTGGGCTTCCTGCTGTAGTTATTGATCTGGGAGCGGATGGTTTGTTATCAAGGGGTCCGCGTCTCACGCGGCTGGATCCGGCCCCAAATTTAGGCCGCGGCTTTGCGCCCTACTGGTCGGGAGCTATGTGGGGCGGCCCAGTGAGGGTGGCTGAAGCCACCACCCCTCCGCTGCCCCTGGGTGGCTGGCTCCACTGAGGCTCGTGCCCAGGCAGCTGGGCATCCACAAAAATTTAGGCCGCGGCTTGCAGCCATGCGGCCGAGTCGGCCTCCGTTGGGGATTAGTGCACTTACGGCTGGGCCTCCACACAAATTGAGACCTTGGCCTACTGGGCCATGCGGCCAGCTTAGCACCTCTTTGGAATGGGTGGCGGTTTAATTTTTAAAGGCAACCATGCAGCCATTTTAGGGGGCTATTTCCTATTGTGAGGGCCTCTATGGTGGGGCTTGGAGGGCGACCCCCTTGTTTTTGGCGGGGTCTTGTAGGTCGTCCATTCATGGACCCTGGGTCAGTGTCCCCCTTGCAGGATCGCAGTCGGCGGCTCTCCCCTGATTGTTATGTTTTTCCGGGCGACCTTAGTATATTGCGTCCACCGCCCTCCCCTGCCTTATCTGTCCATCAGATTCTGAATCTGTTGCGGGCGTGAGTCAACCTACTGGGTCTGCGTCCACGCACCCTGTGGTGTGTCATGTCACTGTACGCATGTTTTCTGTGTTCTAGAGATGTATTGTATTATCTTGTACAATTTCTTTTTTGCTAAATTTACAGTAAACACTTTTCTGATTAAAAAAAAAAAAAAGATATTTGCTTTTCACGGAGTTCATTTTGCAACATAACAGATACAGCCATTTTGTAATTGGAAAAAAATCACTAAATATCCAGCGGCAAATCTACATCAAAAAGAAAACAGCTGGAAGTGTCACCTAAACAAGGGTTTATCAGCACTGCACCTACTGTATGTGAAATAAATATAATAGACTTTCCCTAAACATGAGCCATATTTTATCATTGAATACTGAGAGGTAGATGATTATCTGTGAAAAATAACAATAAATACAATCTGCTGTATGTGATATTATCCAAGTAATAATTACCAGATCTGTTAGCCAGAAAGTCAATTTATTCAGTTTTATTTTAAAATTCATAAAATGAAGAATAAATTGTTTTCTCGTAAGAAAATGAACAATAATCTAAAATACCATATGATCAGTAAAAACTAGAAGCATGCATTTGTTTTTTATTTTAATGAATTGCCCATAGCAGCCAATCAGATATTATCTTTCAGTTTTTTACCCAGGCTAGCAAGAGGACATCTGAAATTTGATTGGTAGTTATAAGCTACACAGACTTTAACCACTTAAGCCCCGGAAGATTTTACCCCCTTCCTGACCAGGGCCTATTTTGCGATTCGGCACTGTGTGTTTTTAACAAACAATTGCGCGGTCCTGCCACGCTGTACCTAAACGAATTTGATGTCCTTTTTTTCCCACAAACAGAGCTTTCTTTTGGTGGTATTTGATCACCTGTGCGATTTTTTGATCATGCGCTATAAACAAAAAAAGAGCAACAATTTTGCAAAAATAACAATATTTTTCACATTTTTTTATATGAAATTCCCCCCAAAAAAATGTAAAAATCAAAATTTTTCAACATTTTCGGCCAATTTGTTTTATGCTACATATGTTTGGTAAAAAAAAAATCGCAAAAAGCATATTTTGATTGGTTTGCGCAAAAGTTATCGCGTTTACTAACAAAGGGAAAGATTTTTGTCATTTTTGTTGTTTTTTTTTTTTAACACGTAATGGCGGCGATCTGCGTTTTTTTTTTGGCGGGACTGCGACATTGGGGCGGACAGATCGGACCCTTGACTGACATTTTTGACACTTTTGGGGTTACCATTACTGCAGTAATCAGTGCTATACATATGCACTGTTACTGTAAAATGACACTGGTAGGGAAGGGGTTAACTTTTCTTGAGAGGGAGGGGTGGTGTGTGTCCCTAGGGGCGTGATTCTAGCTGTGATTGGCTGTGGCTTGAGCTGTAGGAACAGTGATTAACGGTCCTACATAGTAGAACCGTATGATCACTTTTTCTTTTTTCTTCACAGGGGAGAATGACAGGCAGCTTGTTTACACTAGCCGCCTGCCTTTCTCCCTCTCCACCGACGATCGCCGAGTGACCGGCGGACATCGGGTCCGCCGGTCACACGCGCGGGGGGGGGGGGTCCGTGACCGCGCGGGAGCGGGAGCGCGCCTCCAGCGGCGCGCATTCGCTCCCCAGAGCCTCACAGGCTAGTGACGTACCCATACGTCACTTTGCCTGTGAGGGGCTGACCGCCGCAGTATATGTACTTGCGGCGATCGGCAAGTGGTTAAGCCCTTCCCACCCAAGTCTAGTAGTAGACTTTAAAAGGGTCTGTACACCCCGGTCAGGAAGGATCGGCGATCATGTGACCACTGTGATTTGTCTGTGGTCCTATTAAATAGCTTAGAGTGCTGCTCCAAGTGCAAATGGTTATGGTCCGGTGATCAACTAAATCCAGGTTCTACTGTATTTAGTGTCCAGAAGGCATGGCTCTGGAGGAGCCTAAGCAAGGCTACTTTCTATCCTTTTTTGCACTTGGACTGATTAGGATTGCTGAGTTTTTTTATCCTATATTATATACAACACTAAAGGACAGAAAAGAGTGGGGCTTTGCGGGCCAGTGGGAGGAGAAGGATTACACCAAAACCAATATATATAAAAGTTACATTTTATTAGATTTACAAATAAAAAACATGGGCAATCAAGCGCATGTTGGCAAAAAAGAAAAAATACATAGAAGAAAAATATGTATAAAACCAACTAATAAGAGTCAAAGGGGTAGAAATACATCCCAGTAAGGGAGAACCAAAGCCTGTATAAGATGATATGCGGGTCTCAGATGGAGCGCGGCCAATATAGGTCCCCAGCAAGCCGACGCGTCTCGCTCAAGGCTTCCTCAGGGCCAGAGAGACCATGACAGACCGGTATTTCCTTTTTGTGACTCAGGAGGTGGCAGATTGTGGCAGAATGTGAGACAAAAATAGTGATAAACTCAGTAATCATATATAACATCTGAAGCTCATATCTATTCTCATATTGTGTGTAGATATGTATCCATCTCCCTATTCCAAGCCGGGGCGCCACTTGAAATATTTAAGTGGCTGGTATCTCATCACAGCCAAGTAAGGGGGAAGCCACGGCTACAGCCAATTATCTAGAGGATCCAGTAATCAAGTCTCTAGAGGCAGCACTTCATATATTCAATTTATCCATAATAACCAGTCAGACAGACCAAAGGGAATCGTTTTTGTAAAGAGGGAGATGTCAAATGATTACAGCCTATCTGCAATATTTAACTGGCCCCAGGTAGGTACAACACACCATCCTATATTGGGAAGAAGGGGGGGGGGTACCAACATGTACCAGGCCACCAGTAGACCTTAGGTGTATCCCACGCTGACACGCCTGCTTATATTATATTGTGAATGGCCGTTACACTGGTCACATGATGGGGAGCTGGTCCTGCTGGCAGAGATGTATAGTAACTAAGTAGAACTACTTCACTACACTTTCCTGGAGTATAATTTTTTTCTCCTACTTCCACTTTTACTTCACTACATTTTTTCGATGATTTCAATACTTCTACTCCGATATTTTTTTTTTTGTGCTGCATAGTTACTCGTTACAATTATAAAAATTACCACTGCCAGAACAGTAGATGGCAGGTTTCATGAAGCTCAAAACATGTGTATTATCAGCGACTACGAAAATAAAAGCTACTGCATGTATAAATAAAAGCTGCATTTGAAATAATAAAAAACATATGATGTTCAAACTTTTGACTTCTTTCTTTAATAACTACATAACACAGTACTTGTACTTTTACTTTCAGTACTTGAGTAGCAATTTTTTTTTCAAAACTACTGGTACTTTTACTTTCAGTACTTGAGTAGCAAAATTTTTTAAAAAACTACTTGCAATACTTAAGTACAAAAAATATTGAATACTTTAGTACTTCTACTCAAGTCACTTTTTGATTGAGCACTTCCACTTCTACTCAAGTCACTTTTTGATCGAGCACTTGTACTTTTACTCAAGTATGGGTTTCGAGTACTTTATACAACTCTGCCTGCTGGCCACCGATCATGAGTCTTTGACAACTTTGTCTCTAGGCTGGGAGCATGCTCTCAGCCTAGAAACTTTGACCATCCAGTGATGCAAATGTGCGGTATGTGGGCGTTAAAGCCCACTCTTTTGTCGCTGCACATTTGTGTTATGTGGGTGGCAACAGGTTAAGCTATTCGATTTTCAAATGTTCATACGAATATTCATACAAACATTCTTAGTACATTTGATGACTTGTAAAATGTAGTTTAAAAGTACTTTCATTTGATTTGATTTTGGAATGATTTTAATTTCCTGAATGAAAACCACATTCACTGTTAGACATTTGTTAATTTGAGACAAATTTCCCATCTTGCTCATTTGAATTGAAAATGATTGTCATTATGACTAACCATTAGAAAACGAAACAAGTGTTCCTGAAGCTACCAGTGTACGACGAGCTTTATGGTCAGTTCACAGCTGTGCATGGCTCTCCTGCACATAACTTTGCTCACTTACCTGTCGGACAAGTCCCAGCTGAAGTGACAAGTAGAGGATAATCTGGGTGTCTTCTGGATCTAACTCATGTGCCCTGCAAAACAACAGCACTAAATTATCACAATCGCTTTTCATGCTTTGGTGTCCATGCTTAAGAAAAACCCCAAAAACATCAATAACCATATATACTACATGGCCTATGCTTGTGGACACCTGACCATTACATCTATAGGAGCCTGTGGGACAACCCATTTCACAACCATGGGCATTAATATGGATTTTTTCTCGCTTTTACTGCTATCACAACTTCTGCTGTTCTGGGAAGGTTTTCTACGAGATTTTGGAGGGTGTCTGTGGGAACTTGTGCCCAATTAGGCAAAAAAGCATTTGAAAGGCCAGATACTGATGTTGGATAAACGGACCTGACTTGCAATTTGCATTCCAATACATTTCAAAGGTGTTCAGTAGGGCTGAGGTAAGAGCTCTGTGCAGGTCACATATGGCACTTTTCCACTGCAAGTACCGGCTCGGCTCTACTCGGCTCTGCTTGGTCCGGTTTGCTTTTCCACTGCTGGTACCACATGGTATAGTGTCGGAACGGTTCGGTACGGTATAGGTTTGCTTTTCCACTAAAGTAGTACTAAAATTAAGTGGGTGAGATAACAACGGGGTGGGTGGGATTCTCTGACCAATCAGTGGCTAGTAGTGACTGCATGCAAAGGATTGTGGGATATGGTACCAGTTTGGTACCTGTTGGAACCACAATCGAGTAGGTACTGTTTTTTCAGAGCCGTACCGTACCGTTCGGTTCCATGCAGTGGAAAAGCAAACCTATACCGTACCGTACCGAACCGTTCCGACCCTATACCATGCGGTACCAGCAGTGGAAAAGCACAAAAGCGTGCCGAACCGGTACGGTTCCATGCAGTGGAAAAGCGCCATTAGGTTCCTTCATTCAAACTTATGTCTTAGTGGAGCTAGCTATGTGCACAGGGCCAAATGGAACTAAAAGGATCTTCCCCAAACTGCTGCCACAAAATTGTCTTGTCCTAAAAGTCTTTGCATGCTGAAGAATTATAAGTATCCTTCACTGAAAACACCTGACCTGAATAATTTTGAGTGGTGTCCACAATAGTTTTGACCAGCACAGTACAGAAAATGCTGGGTGAGATATTGATAAAGTCATGGCTAAGAGTTGACCAACCAACCAACACATGACTGGAACATATTGAACATGGGAATACATAAACAGCGGGTTCCACATGATGGCAGCTATTACCTTTCTCATCCTTCAGATCTCACGTGAAAGTAAGTCCAACTTGATATGGACATTAGACGTTCTGAATTTGACTGGGGGTTGGCTTGCTTTGTGTCAATAGGTGGAGCTTAGGCCCTAATCAAAGTAAAGCAAACCTCTGTGCAAACTTTCCCTTCTCTACATAGGGTATGCAAGAGACTTTTGTATAAAAGGCAATAACAGGCACCTTTTGGTATCCACTATTGGGCAACATGTCTACAACGTAGTTTCAGATAGTCATCATGAAGGACAGGTTCACTTTAAAATGACTATCAACATTTGTTAAGAGTGGAGACACCAAATACATGAGGAAACACTTAAGTGCTTTCTTCCTTCATGATTGTATAGTTAACGCAAAAGAAACACAAAACATGGAATTTTCAATGTGGCAACACTCGAGAGAACAATTGTATAAAAAAAATCCATGTTGCATATATACATTATAAAAAAATGGGTAAGGATACATTTCAGTCTTCCTTTTAGACATAGATGATGTATTTGTTACCAAATTTTTAACCCCAAACCCTTGCTGACTTCTTTAACTGTAGAATCTGCTTCCTCAGGACTAGAGATGAGCTTGGGCACCCTCCAAACTCACTCTTACTCTTAGCCGAAATCTGAATTTATGCTCTCATTTTACTTCAATAAGCTGCGGCCCCCCCTGCAGCCTGCCTCTTTGTTTACCAGTGCAGCTGGGTAGGAATGACCCAGGTCATTGAAATAAAAAAGGAGCACAAGTTCCAAGTTTGGCAAGAAATGAGTTTGGAGTTTGGACACCCAAGCTCACCTCTACTCAGGACCGTGTGGATGTATGAGTGTCACAAGAAGCATTAGCTCATTAATCAAAACCCATATTTGGTACATATATACCAAAGACATAAAATCACTTGGCTCCTCTTACTTTATCTAATTACCACTGAGACTACCACCTGGAGATCGCTATGGCTCCTGAAGGGGAAGAAAAGGGAGTCCTAACACAGATCAAGCCCAGGATCCCACCCTAAATTCAGTGGAAAATGAAAAAGAAGCTGCTTTTACTTTCTTCCTGAATGCCCCTTTGCCCAGCTGGAAGGCATTTCAACAGGGAAGGTTTGATACAGATTTGCAAGTGTGCATACATAAGGTGGGATCCTGGGCTTGATCTGTCTTAGGGGCTCCTTTTCTTCCCCTGCAGACAGCGTAGCCATCTCCAAGGGGTAGTTTCAGCAATAATTAGCTGGAGTAAAATGATCCAAGTGATTTTCTGTGTTTGGTATATGCTTATATAATATGGGTTAGAACAGGGATTTCTAAACAAAGGGCCAGTTTACTGTCCTTCAAGTTTTAGGGGGACCAGACTGTGGCCAGTGGGAGTAGAAAACGCCCTGACATCAGTGGGAGTAAACAATGCCTCAGGATTGGTGGTCAGTGGGAGTAACAATGCCTCATTATGGTTTTATTGGGAGGAATAGTGCCCTATAGTTGGTATCAGTGAGAGGAATAGTGCCCAATTATTGGTATCAGTGAGAAGAATGGTGCCTCATTGTTGGTATCCGTTGGAGGAAAATCCCCCTATCATTGGTGTCTGTGGGAGGAATGGTGCCCCATCATTGCTGTCTGTGGGAGGAATGGTGCCCCATCACTGGTGTCAGTGGATGGAATTGTCCTCCAAGGGCTGGATAAAGGCAAGCTAAGGGCCACATCTGGCTGTCAACTTCTCACGTACCTGACTGATGAGCCCGATAGTGCAGAGGAAGGCCTCCCTTATGTATCTGACTCGCGGCCCCTGGTAGAGCAGACAGGTGGCATGGGAGAGCAGAATGGTATGAGGGCCTGGCGAGTCAGCTGTTGGACGGGCAGTTCCAAGGTCCCAGATGCTTTAAAAGGAGACAACCAGCAGGTAGGAGGATCCCAACAGCAGGCAGGCAGAATGATGGAACACCCGAGTCCACACTCACTCTGGGGGCTCACAGGCAAACGGATCAGTTCACAGGCCGGGTCAACAACAGGCGGGCGGCGTGGAATCCAAAGGAGCATGCAGGATCAAGGTCAGAGGGGAGCCGAGGTCAGGTGCAGGCAGAAAGCAAGGGAAGTCCAAAGTCAAGCCGGGTCGTAGAGGAGATCAATCAGAGAAGCAGGTAAACAGGAGCAGGGGTCACAGGAAGCTGCAGATCAGACAGCAAAGACATAATGCTGCTGCGGAGTTTAAATAGAGCAGCCTGTTGCCAATCACTGCAATTAGTCTGCAGACTCTGCACTAAGTTAACCCCTTAGGTAGCAGACCCATGACACTGGCCCACAGACCACAGTTTGGAGACCACTGGGTTAGACTAATGAGCAAACTCTCCTTGTGACATTCATACGTCCACCCTGTCCTGAGGTGTGGTCTCTACTGTAAAACGCATCAACAAGGGTTTTGGGTATTGAATGTGGTAAAAATAGCTTAAGTTCTGTCTGAAAGAAAGATGCTGTAATGTACACTTAACCATTTATTTTAAAAAAAGTACTGTTTATGTGCAATTTGGAATTTAATAAAAATTCATTTTTTTTAGTACAATTATTCTATCGTATGCTGCCACATAGAAAATCCCAGAATCTGTGCTTTTTGTGTTTGCTATCACTTTGAAGTGACTCTACACCTTTTAAATTTCAAAATCAATGGCATTCCTGCAAAGAAACGCCTACCTTACTTTGAGGCTCCCAGATGTGCGAGAATCCCAAAACATGGTTCTATATACAACCTTATAAATAGCTCTTATTTAATGTAAAAAATAATTAGTGCTTGAGAAAAAGACGTTGAAAGGCTCGAAATATAGAAATGTCTCTATGGAGGCTTTTTTTTATATACTGCCATTTTTGTACAAAGAATAAAAGATCTATTTATACAATGCTACTTAGAACCTTGTAGTTACCTTAAGAAAACGATTATTACTTACCTCTCCTGCTTTCTACGTCACTGATTTTCACTGCCTTTACAAGTTACACTGGCTGAAACACTTTCAACATCCAGCACACTTTTATGTGTCAAATGTCTGGACCTCCACAGGGCTGTGGTTCCTTCCTCTGGCTATTACATTATCATTAGGTCCTGCAGTAATGTAGGTTTTAGAAGAAGGGGCCACAGAGCGCAGAGGGAAAAAAGGTTCTGACAATCATGAACGTTGTTGAAGTTCTTTCAACCAGTCTTACTTGTACAGAAAGTAGAGATTGGCAGTGCAGGCATTGGGAGGAGTAAGTATGTATTTTTTTTTGCAGGAATGCCTTTAAAGAAAAATTCCTGGTATGGATATTTTTATATCGTTACATTGGTCCAGCTTGGAGCATTGTAACTATGCATATGTCATACCTGTGGGATTCTTCTAGAACAGAATTTCCCAACCTTTTCAACACAGAGGAACCCTTGACATAACTTTCCGGTCACAGGGAACCCCTGCTAAAAATTACCATATCTACAACTCATAATACATTAGTGTGATGGTCAGTGTGGAGAATGCTCCTTACACTTGTGAATATTGAGAATAACTACCTCCTTACAGATAGTTAAAAAGATCAATGGTGTCAGTGGGAACTTATCTGAGAGGCGGAAGTTGCTCAATGCTTAAGGAACCCCTAGCAACCTCTGGAGGAACCCTAGTTAAGAAACCTGCTTTGGAAGTTGGAAATCACTGCAGTAGATACCCCTACCCAAGTGATCTCTTCTAGCTTCCAGGTCCAACCCCAAGTGGCTGTCCTGCTGCATTCTGAACATAGGAGATCATTCATTAGGCATAGGCAAAATTTAGAGAATGCTTTGCATTTTCTCAAATTATGCAAAGCATTCTCTGATTGGAGGAAGTGGAGAGTATGACACCACCACCTCCTTGTCCAATCTGAGAGCGTTTTGCACTCATTGAGAACATGCAAAGTGATCTCTAGATGGTGCCGATGCCAACTGGCAAAAACTCCTGTGTTCAGGATGCAGCAGGGCAGTTGCATGGCACATGACCTGGAAGTTAATGGAGATTACTGTGATAGGAGTGTCTATTACAGTGATTTCTGACTTCTAGAGTATGAACACATAAACAATGCAAATAAGACAGTACAAATAAAGCAATAAATGCCAAATATTCAAGTAATAAAAGCAGTCCAGACCCCAAGTAGAAAATATCCTTGGAAGGAAAGGATCCCTTGGGTGAGAAATTTCAGGAACACTGATCCCATGCGTGAATGAGCCCACCACAAGCACACAGATTGCTCGCTTGCCTCAATTGGTTGACCCCTGAACTAACAGGAAGGTCAAAAACGCAGATTCCCACTACCCGGGGATAAGGGATAGCAGATGCAAAGAGGTCCTGGCTGTTCCAATGGTCACACATATAGCCAAGTACATATAACGAAATTAAGAATCTAACTGCTTCTAGGACACACACTTTTTTGAGTAAAAACTTACAAGATCATCATCTTGTTGTAAGCATCTGCCTTCCCTCCGCCCCTGGTAGTAGGAATCTGCATTTTTGACCTTCCTGTTAGTTCAGGGGTCAACAAATTGAGGTGAGCGAGCAATCTGCATGCTGGTGGTGGGATCATTCACGCATGGGATCAGTGTTCCTGAAATTTCTCACCCAAGGGATCCTTACCTTCTAAGGATATTTTCCACTTGGGCTCTGGACTGCTTTTATTATTTGAATATCTGGCATTTATTGTTTTATTTGTACCTTTTTATTTGTGTTGCAATGTTTATATGTTAATACTGTTTTTTGGGGCTACCTGAAATTCTCCTTGGTGTTCAGCTTGCAAATCATCTACCGTTAGTTTACATAGGGTTGCGCTGATTGTCTCTTTTTTTAATATATCAGCCTCTAGGAAAGCCTTTCTAAAACTAATTTTTACCCCAGAGGAACACTTAAAATAAATTTGAGGTCTGGGAACCCCTGTTAAGTGTCAGTGGTCACAAAGAAAATGCCCCTTACATTGGTGGTCAGTGGAAGAAATGACCCCTTATAATGGCACCCTCACAGTCAAAGATGGAAAAAGATGAATGATCATTGGTTTTATGCTACAAGCTCTGCCAAGTGGCAATGGTCCTGGAATTACAAAGGCACCAACAGATGGGAGGTCAACTAGCCACAGCTCAAGGAACCCCATAGCAACCTCTGGAGGAACCCTGGTTGAGAATGCCTATTCTAGATTCTATAGGTATGGTACATACATAGTTACATTGGCCCAAGCTGGACCAATATAACTACTGCTTATATCAGGGGTCTGCAAACTGCTGCCTGAGGGCCAGATGTGGCCCTTTACTAGTCTTTATTCCTCCAACTGATATGAGGCACTATTCCTCCCAATGATGGGATACTATTCCTCCTACTATTCCTCCTACTAATAGGGGCACTACTCCTCCTCCTACTGACTACCAACCTTGAGGCCATATTTATTCTCACTGATGCTGGGCCCGGGACATTTTCTGCCCCTGCTGGCCACAATCTGGTCCTACTAAAGTCTTAGGCCCTGTTCACATACAAGCGACTCTACTTCGCACTGCGACCTCCAAGGTCGCGGTGCGAGCAGTGCGCCGCGACCTCGGAGCGGCCGCCAAGGACTTCATAACATTGAAGTCTATGGCGGTCGCCTCCTGGTCGCCCCAAAGAAGCTCCGGACCCTTTTTCTAAGTCGGAGCGACTTGTGTCGCTCCTATTAGAACGGGTCCGCAGCTTCCCTATGGGAGGCGACCTACGGCGACCTGTGAGGCGACCAGGTCGCCTCACAGGTCGCCTTAGTGTGAACGGGGACTCAGGGATAATAAACTGGCCCTTTGTTTGAAAACTTTGGAGACCTCTGATATATACAAATACCCGTACATAGAATTCTTCTTTAATTCTAAGTTTAAAAAAAAAAGGACAAAGTCACTTTCTACATTTGCATGGCTACAGCTGAAAGTTCTACTAGTATAGATGTATATATCACTATTATTCTATGCTTACTTTCAAGTCCACTATATGAGTGTGATTAAAGTACACATAATCATCATCTTACTTCTGTAATGCCTGGAGAGCCTTCTTGCTCCAATCATCCTGAGTGCTTTTCTGAGTGGCTGCAACAATGAGAAATGTTTCTGTTGAGATCAGCTAAACACAATAAATTCTCAATGGCTAAGCAAAGAATTTAAAGTTTATGGAGAAGCTAATTTATCCTCTAAGTATTTATCTTCCAGGAGCCCAGTGTTTAAATGAAGGCCTGCAGTTTAAATATAAAACATTTAAACAACAGATCCTTGCCAGGTGTAGTATAATAAAATTTTCATTGCAAAAAAAAAAGGAAATTAAACACTTGTAGTGCTTTTCTACACACCCATCAAGATAAAAGCAAGCACCATTATCACCTCTCTGTTGGTAAGTAAATTATGTGCATAGCATTATAGAATGTGGGGCTTACTCCTCTAAGTGCTGGCCTTGCATACTCCGCAAGTCTTGGTTTCTGGACTCCCATGTATATTAAAAAACTGAAAAATGCACTTTTGCAGTTTGTGATCTCCAATGACTGCATGGGGCAGAGCAGTACAAAAATCATTTAATCAAACAAGTGAAGTGGAGTAGACACCTTCTTATTTCTCAACCCCTGCCTGCAGTTACATTGCAGGATAAAGACAAGCTGTATATAAGCAGAGAAATGTTTAACATTGCCTGGACCCGTGATGCCAGCTCTAAAAACAAAGGGACAGATATGTGCAAAATTGCTTGGCAGACCAATGGTGAGTTTAGGCATAAAGATAAGCCATCAGATAAAAGCTTCTAAACCTAAGCAAGCACATCAGCGTCAGGATTTAAATCTTCTTTCTGACCACCTAAACAACATGAAACCCCATCATTTCACATAAAAAGGTTACCTTTGTGCTTATGACTGGCAACTTTGACAAAACATTTCTTAACCACTTAAGCCCCGGAAGATTTTACCCCCTTCCTGACCAGGGGGTATTTTGCGATTCGGCACTGCGTGACTTTAACGGACAATTGCGCGGTCGTGCGACGCTGTACCTAAACGAATTTGGCGTCCTTTTTTTCCCCACAAACAGAGCTTTCTTTTGGCGGTATTTGATCACCTGTGCGATTTTTTGATCACGCGCTATAAACAAAAGAAGAGCATAAATTTTGCAAAAATAGCAATATTTTTCCCTTTTTTTATATGAAATTCCCCCCAAAAAAAATGTAAAAATCAAAATTTTTTAACATTTTCGGCCAATTTGTTTTATGCTACCTATGTTTGGTAAAAAAAAATTGCAAAAAGCGTATTTTGATTGGTTTGCGCAAAAGTTATTGCGTTTACTAACTAAGGGAAAGATTTTTGTCATTTTTGTTGTTTTTTTTTAACGCGTAATGGCGGCGATCTGCGATTTTTTTTGCGGTACTGCGACATTGCGGCGGACAGATCGGACCCTTGACTGACATTTTTGACACTTTTGGGGTTACCAGTGACATTACTACAGTAATCAGTGCTATACATATGCACTGTTACTGTAAAAATACACTGGTAGTGAAGGGGTTAACTTTATTTGAGAGGGAGGGGCTGTGTGTGTCCCTAGGGGCGTGATTCTAACTGTGATTGGCTGTGGCTTCAGCTGTATGCAGAGTGATCAACGGATCTACATAGTAGATCCATATGATCATCTCTCATGCAGCGAGGAGAATGACAGGCAGCTTGTTTACACAAGCTGCCTGACTTTCTCCCTCTCCCCCGCCGATCGCAGAGTGGCCGGCGGACATCGGGTCCGCCGGTCACATGCGCGGGGGGGGTCCGTGACCACGCGGGAGCGCGCCTCCGGCGGCGCGCGCTCGCTCCCTAGACCCTCACAAGCTAGTGACGTAGCCCTACGTCACTTTGCCTGTGAGGGGCTGACCGCCGCCGTAGATAGTCGTGCGGCGGTCGGCAAGTGGTTAAAGTAAAACTAAAAGCAAAACTTTTTTTTTTTTTGCTATCTGTGTCACATTAGGGAGATTTCCCTTTACTTCCTGTCCCATAGCCAAAACAGAAAGTAAGAGGAAATTCCATCAACGTGAGGCACTCTCTGGTCATCCCCCAGGTCACCAGAACTAGTGCCCCTATTGGAATATTTCCCCTCTATTACGGTTATGGTGACAACCCAAAATTTTGGATTTCTATCACTTTCGGAGAGAAAGGGAAACAGGACAAATAGAGAGGGTCAATCTCTCTAACGGTGGCACAGACAGCAATATAAACCTGACTCATGTTCTAAACCCCCTCCACTCTATACAAAACTAAAAAAATGCCTTTAGATATACTTTAAGTAAGGGCTTTGAGGATGAACAGCAAAATGGAAGTTATCGATCAATGAAAACGATTTATATTTTAACAAAATGGAACCCTAAACCCAACAAAAATGTATGCTTTGGTCGAAGAAATGAGGGCTGACACTAAATCATAGCCTCATAAAAAAAACACAACAGAAGTGCCTTTAAAAAGGAATATCTAAATTATACTGCATTTTAATTATAGTGGGAAGTCTTAAATAAACTGACATTTCTTTAAGGCTGCATTCACACTTGAGCATAGCGTTTTACCGCGTTTTTTATCACGATTTTTACCGCAATTTTTACCGCGATTTTACTGCGATTTTCAGGCGTTTTTTTTTCAGGCGTTTTTGGAGGCAGGCATTGACATCTATCAAAAACGCTGGTAATCAGCCCAAAAAGAAGCTCATGTACTTTTTTCAGCTACAGGCGTTTTGCAAAACGCTCAGATGTGAACAGGGGCCATTTAAATGAATGGGGTTTTACTTGTTGGGCGTTTTGGAACGTTTTGTTTGAGCATTTTTGGAGCTGAAAAACACTCAAAAACGCCCAGGTGTAAAGGTAAAACAAAAACCTCTGTGAGGATCCCAGAGCAGTGTTAGGATTGTTGCAGAGATAAATAGCTCAAAGCCAACTTAAAAAATTGGACATTTTGCCCCACATTTTGGTGGACGGAGGATGCAGGGAGATATCGGGTGGCCGAAGGGAGAATAAGATGCATGGGTAACAGCTGAAAAAGGTAACTGGTGCCAGCAAAGGAGACTGATAGCGGGTAGTACAGTTTTTAACAGTGGCAACTGCCAGTGGTGGTGGGAGGGAATTAGTTGTAGCAGGGAGCAGAGGAGGAAGATTTTTAGGACACCACCTCCATGGGCAGTAAAGACCGGGGGTTTGAGAGTCCTGGTCCACACACAACAGCAGGCAGGGGCAGAAGTACATCACTGTTTGCCGGAGAAAAGAACTACAGATGGGCTGTGCCAAGACCGGTGACTGGGGGAACAGGAGGCATAGCTGCCATTGGTCTTACAAAAAGGAAACCACTGGGAATTACCTTTTTTTTTTTTTTAAATCATCCAGCTATTTTAGAGCAACTACTGGGTTAACCACTTTACCACCGGAGGATTTTGCTGTCTTACGTCCAGGTCACTTTTTGCGATTCGGCACTGTGCGAATTTAACTGACAATTGCGCGGTCGTGCGATGCTGTACCCAAACAAAATTTACGTCCTTTTTTTCCCACAAATAGAGCTTTCTTTTGGTGGTATTTGATCACCTGTGCGATTTTTACTTTTTGCGCTATAAACAAAAAAAGAGCGTAAATTTTGAAAAAAATAACAATATTTTTCAAATTTTTTTATATGACATTCCCCCCAAAAAAATGTAAAAATCAAATTTTTTTAAAATCTTTGACCAATTTGTTTTCTGCTACCTATGTTTGGTAAAAAAAAAAAAATCACAATAAGCGTATTTTGATTGGTTTTCGCAAAAGTTATTGCGTTTACTAACTAAGGGAAAGATTTCCGTCATTTTTAGTGTTTTTTTTTTCAACGAGTAATGGCGGCGATCGGCAATTTTTTTTGTGGGACATCGACATTGCGGCGGACAGATCGGACCCTTGACTGACATTTTTGACACTTTTGGGGGTACCAGTGACATTACTACAGTAATCAGTGCTATACATATGTACTGTTACTGTAAAAATGACACTGGCAGGGAAGGGGTTAATTTTATTGTTGAGGGAGGGGTTAATGTATGCCTGGTGCTTACTAACGTGTGTGGGGGGAGGTGACTGAGTGACACAGGGACAGATCGCATGTTCAGCTATGCTGAACCCTGCAATCTGACCCTGTCTGTCACTTAGGAGATCCGCCCGCTCTGTTTACACAAGCAGGCGGATCTCCACACTCGATTCCCCGACGGTCGGGGAAGAGCAGCGGCGATCACCGCCGCTCCTCCCCTGGCCCGACTCCCGCTGTGACTGAATGCAGCGGGAGCGAGCCTCCGGCGGCGCCCCCGCGCCGCCCAAAGGGGGAGGAGTCCAGCGACGTAGGTCTACGTCGCTGGACAGGAACGAGCCACTTTGCCGCAGTACAGTCAACGTGACTGGTCGACAAGTGGTTAATGAAAAGATGGATTACATATTTGGTGAAAGTAGGAAATCAGTAACAAGGATATGTAAAAAAGTTTTTGCCTAGAGTTCTCATTTAAGCTGGTCAAGGATGGATCCAAATTCAGCCGGTTCAGCGATAACTGATAGAATTTCAATCAGTCTATGGCCATTTCCGGTTCAAGAGAAGTCAATCTAATGATGAACTTCTCTCAAACAGGACTATTGGAAAATATATGCTCGATCAGCATCTGCAGCTGGTCAAAAAAATAATGATTCACGTATGGCCAGCTTTAAGCTGTCTATACACGCATCAGATTTTGGCCTGTTTAACACCCAACCACCAGACTTGTTCAACTCCCAACTATGTCCAGATAGCTGACCATGAAATGGATGCCTACCAACCACACAAGACCACAGGTGAGTGCCTGGCGCCTTGTGAGATGTATGAGATGTTCGCTTTAAAACTGGAAATCTTAAATTTTATTATTGTGATATTATTATAACCCTTAAACTCTGGCCTTCTATAACTTTGGAGTGCTTCGTGTCTTCAATAGCACATGGTTAATTGTCTCCTCTGCTTGCCAGGTCCCAGGAGTTTAATTACAGCTCAAGTTTACCACACTTGAGCTACCACAAACAGTTTTTGTTTTAGAACAAATAGATTCACACAATTTCACTGTAACAAAAAGTTAGCTTTGAAAATGACATCTAACAGTGCTTTTATTAATATTGTAAGCATGAAATATGTATTTAAAGCGGAGTTCCACCCTAAAATTATACTTAAATCCATCTTCATGCCCGGGGTTACCTGAAAAACAAATGGATAATGACAATTTTTTTTTTTTTTTACTTACCTGGTTTAGAAGAAAATATACTCACCTAACTTCCTCTTCCTCCCCTCGGCGGCCACGGCAATTTGTCACTTCCTGGCTTGCAATGATTCCTGGGAGCTGAACGTCTTTGCTCCCAGGAATCAATGCGCCTGCACCGGCCCCGACGTCAGTTCCGGTGCAGGCGCCGTCATTCCTTGCTTAACAGCTTCTGGGCATGCCCAGAAGCTGCGCAGGGATGACGCTGCGGCACCGGAAGTGACGGCGGGGCCGGTGCAGTGCATCGTGGGACTGAAGAGGACGGAAGAGGACACAAAAGAGGATCTCGCTGGCTTCAAGCTGCCCACACCTGAGATGGCAGCGCTGGACAATACATTTTCAAGGTAAGTATTTCTTCTAAAAGGTAAGTGCAACCCGGGACAGATCAGAGGCTATGCACTAGCCCTGACTGTCCCGGGGGTATTCTTATTAAAAAAAAACATTCACTGGGTGGAACTCCACTTTAAATACAAAATACTGAGCTTTCTTTCTTTTAAAGGTATGGTAAACCTTCCTACCAGCACCGTGTGTTTTTCACCTATATAAGATGTGCATTGATCATGTAGTTTCATAGAGGTTTATTTAGTAAAGCTAGAGAGGGCAAAATTCTGCAGAGAAACCAATCAGCTTCGAACCTCAGCTTGTTTAATTAAGCTTTAGAAATAAGACCTGGAAGCTGATTGGTTTCTCTGCAGAATTGTGACTAATTTTGCCCTCTCTAGCTTTAGTAAATAGATCCCATTCTGTCATTTGTTTCCCAGTGTCAGCAATTTCTGTTTGTGTTCAAACATGAAGCATGCTGCATGGCACTGTACAAGGTAATGCATGAACTCTGTTTGTAGTGTGAGAACAGACACTTCCTGTAAAGAAACTAAATATCCCACAATTCCTGGGTCTCTCAGTCTAGTGCTTATGCAGGTGAGAGCTACACAGTATTTAGATTTGACACAGACACAAACAGGCAGAGCACTCACAGACAGAGAGCTTACTCACTGTGTCATCACATTAGCACTCCCACATTTGCGATGCAACACAGAGGGGAATTGGAGGTATGCATTAGGCACTGTGTGTGTGCACTTTTGTGTTTTCCCTGTGGTTTGATTCACATATTTGTAAATCTGTAGTATACAATTATATAAGACACTGTGCCTCCAACTGCTGATCTTACAAGATTTTGGGTGGGATTTGGAATGTCACTACAATGCTGCTTACTGTTCTCCTTGCTGGAAAGAAAGCTGTACCTATGGATCTGCAGTGGAGGATCTCCCTGCTTCTACTTCATTCATTTTGTGGATTTATGCTTCCTCCAGTTCTATTGCTGCTTCCTAAATATTACCACACCAGTAATCAGATCACCAGTCATCAGGGTGGAGGGGAATGGGGCAGCCCCGACATAAAAGGAAGCAAAGCCCTGCTCCTCTACCAAGATGGGAACTTCCACACATAACCACTTCCCGACCACCCGGCACCTTTTTACTTCAGCAGGGTGGCCCTCCTGCGCAAACCAACGTAGACCTACATCGGTTGCAGGTGGGAAGCTAGGGGGCAAGCGTGAGCCACCGCCTGCGCGCTCCCGCCCCCACTCGGCAGCGAGGAAGCCTATGCACGGGTCAGACGGCTCCAATTGCCGTCTGACACCTGCAATCGCTACCCGCTGAGAGAGAAGAACGGTCAGCTGTTGTAAACACAGTTGACCGTTCTTCTCTCTGAAATGATCACAGAGCTCATGTGATCCTTCTATATAGCATGTCTCTATGATCATCTCAGAAGCCACACCCCCCACAGTTAGAATCACTCCCATAGGCTCACATTTAACCCATTGATCACCCACAGGGTTAACCCCTCCCTGCCAGTGTCATTATTACAGTAGCAGTGCATATTTTTAGCACTGATTATTGTAGTAATGTCACTGGTCCCCCCAAAAGTGTCAAAAATGTCAGTTAGGGGTCCAATCTGTCCGCCGCAATGTCGCAGTCCCGCAAAAAATCACAGATCGCCGACATTACTAGTAAAAAAAAAAAAAAAACAATAAAAATGACAAATCTTTCCCGTAGTTAGTAGACGTGATAACTTTTGCGCAAACCAATCAAAATAAGCTAATTGTGATTTTTTTTTTTTACCAAAAATATGTAGCAGAAAAAAAATTGGCCTAAAATGTTAAAAAATTTTGAATTTTAAACTTTTTTTTTGAGAATGTCATATAGCAGAATGTGAAAAATATATATATTTTTTTTTAAAATTGTCGCTCTTTTTTTTGTTTATAGCGCAAAAAATAAAAATCGCACAGGTGATCAAATACCACAAAAAGAAAGCTCTATTTGTGGGAAAAAAAGGACATCAATTTTATTTGGGTACAGCGTCGCACGACCGCGCAATTGTCCGCTAAAGTAACGCAGTGCCGAATGGCAAAATAGGGCCTGGTCAGGAAGGGGGCAAATCCTTCCGGTCTTAAAGTGGTTAAAGAACACAGCATGGTAAGCCATTAGAAAGAATTAAAAGATAGAGCTGAAGGGAGTCTGCAGGAAATATTTGCCCCCTTGGGCACATCTTCCCCAGAACAGGTCCTCTGTAATGGTAAAATTGCTTTTTTATTTTTATGCACAAGCAGAAAGAAAAACATCTAAAGAGAGAGGATATTACCATCAGTAGCTTGCAAGCTGTACACCAGTCCCAGTGCCAGGAATCCTTTTGCGAGTGACTCTCCTGCTCCATCTCCCATGTCTGTCACTTGTTTCGCAAAACGTTCCCCTTCTTCCAACTGCAATACAGGAAAGAAACCAGAAATAAACATGTCAGATGCAAGGGCGCTAAGGCATCTGTTGTATACATAGCATTTAAAATAGCATTATTTTAAATATACAGAACCAACATCTCCCACAGCTCTGCACAAAGTTAGGACATGCAGGGCTACTCTAGTAAAGATATAATGTACAGGAATGGTGATCAATGGAGGAATTTAGCTTCAATTCATTTTGCAGCAAACTGATAGCTTTCACCTTTGCTGAAATGTTGTCAAAATTACTCTTAAAGCGGAGTTCCGGCCACAGAATCATTTTTTTTTTTACAATTACTTCCCAAACAGTGATCCCCTACCCTTAATACATCAGTTTATCCGGTTTTATACATTTAAATAATAGACTGACAATCATAAAATCTTACTTTATAAATTGTTTGCAGAGCGCCGCAACCTTTTTCCTGGTCACCCGAAGCCGCAGTATGCCAGTATATGCCCTGCTTCCGTGTTCAAGATGGAGGGGGCCGATGAATGCAGCGCGAAAGGAGCGGCCGGCCGCCTACGTCACTGCCCACTGCATCCTGGGAGCGACGAGCAAGAGCTCCCAGGACGCATTGCGGGCCGCGGCCGAGTAAGGAGGAAGTGGATGTAAAGGTGAGTATATTATCTTCTGAAATAAGGTAAGTAAAAAAAAAAAAAAAAAAAGGCGGGAATATCCAATTCTTGTACAGGTGCCAATAAGGAAGCGGATGCCATAAAATCTAAAGTAAAGATTTAGTGGCCGAAACTCCGCTTTAAATGTGACAATATGCATTGACTTCCGTAAAGTCTACTTGGAAAAAAAGTAGAAAATCAACAAAATCAACCCTTACACAGTCACCAGTGCTGATCAAATGGCTCTGTTCATCAACAAAGGATTAAAGTGATTAAAAAAGTCTCTTGATTTAAAAAATAAAATAAAACTAAATAACAAACATGTTATACACACCTCCTCTGTGCTGTTGGTTGCAGTTGGGATCTTCCTCTTCTCAGGTCCCTCTTCGCTGCTCCTGGCCCCTCCCTCCTGTTGAGTGCCCCCACGGCAAGCAGCTTTCTATGGGGGCACCCAAGCTAAGCTGCAGCTCTGCTTATCCATTCAGACACGGAACTGCCCTTCGGCCCTGCCCTTCTCGCTCCTGATTGGTCAACTGACTTTGATTGACAGAGTGCACCGCTGCTGTGTCTCAGCCAATCAGGAGGGAGAGTCCACGGACAGCCGAGGGACTCGGGGGACATCATTTGACAGAGATGGGGCTCCAATAAGTTTTAGGGGGCTGCTACACACAGAAGGCTTTTTATCTAAATGCATAGAATGCATGAAGATAAAAAAAACCTTCTGACTTTACAACACCTTTAAAGTTTTACTAAACCCACAACAGTAAAATCAGTCTTTATATGCAGTAAAGCATGTTAGTTATAGTCACTGTAGAACCTAAGGGGTTAATCCTCTGCATTGTGTAAAAAGGGGGTTTGATCCTGTCTTCTCTGATCCTTCCCTTCTTTCACAGTCCCCAATCCAACTTCTGATAGAACAGAGGCTAGGGGACGGGCTGCACATGCTCAGTTTGCTGTGTATTGCTAGAGAGTTTTTTTTTCATTTCTTGGGAGAGTGCTTGTGATCAGCACTGTCCAGACAAAGGGGGGGGGGGGGTAGGGGCTGCGTGGTGCAAAACCCTTGCACAGAACAGGTAAATATAACATGTTTGTTATTTAAACAGAAAAAAAAAACCTTTAGCATGGGTTCACACTGGGGCAACTTGTCAAGCGACTTAGCCGCCTGACAAGTCGCGCTCCATTCAGTGCAATGGAACCGTTCTAATCAGAGCGACTCAAGTCGCTCCGACTTAGAAAAAGGTTCCTGCACTACTTTGGGGAAGACTTGCATTGACTTCTATTAGAGAAGTCATATGCAAGCCCCGCTGAAGTCGCGCTGCACGGGGCGGCTTCAGAGTCGGGCGACTTTGAAGCCGCCCTATTGTGAACCCAGGCTTACAATCACTTTAACATCATAATCAATAAAAAAAAATAATTTAAACAATAACCATATAAATATCTTACACATCTGGGAGCCATGAACAGGACATTTTCACCCATCCCTGGATTGCACTAGCTTGAGAAATGTTTTTGATAGATCTGAGATTGGTGGGGCATCCGGAGAAGGAGGCTCTGTATTGTAACTAAATACACAACTAAACACTGGTGATTTTGGCATGCCAGAATGCCCTACCCCCCCCCCCCCCCCCCCACTGTTTCTTTTTTTTTTTTTTCCACTCAACTTGTTTTTGAAAGTTATAGGCCTACTGTTGGAATATAATTTGGCTCAAATACTATTCATATATATATATAACCACTTCTGGACAGGAAGACTTTCCCCCTTAATGACCAGGCCCTATTTTGCAATTCGGCACTGCGTTACTTTAACGGACAATTGCGCGGTCGTGCGACACTGTACCCAAATAAAATTGATGTCCTTTTCCCACAAATAGAGCTTTCTTTTGGTGGTATTTGATTACCTGTGTGATTTTTTTTTTTTTTTTTTTGCGCTATAAACAAAAAAATAGCAAAAATTTTGAAAAAAAAAAAAAAAAAAATTCGTTGTGCTATATGACATTCTCAAAAAAAAAAAATAGTTTTTAACATTTTAGGCCAATTTTTTTCCTGCTACACATTTTTGGTAAAATAAAATCGCAATATGCGTATTTTGATTGCTTTGCGCAAAAGTTATTGCGTCTACTAACTATAGGAAGGATTTATGTTATTTTTATTGTTTTTTTTTTTTTTTTTTTTTTACTAGTAATGGTGGCAATCTGCAATTTTTTGTGGGACTGCGACATTGTGGTGGACAGATCGGACCCCTAACTGACATTGTTTACACTTTTGGGTTGACCAACGACATTACTACAGTAATCAGTGCTAAAAATATGCACTGTTACTGGAATAATGACACTGGCAGGGAAAGGGTTAACACTGTTGGTGTTAAAGGGGTTACATGTGACCCCAGGGGAGTGATTCTAACTGTGGGGGGGTTGGGCTTGTGAGATGATCACAGAGACATGCGATCCTATATAGAAGGATCACATGGTGCCTGTGATCATTGCAGGGAGAAGGATGGACGCCTGTGTTTACATCAGCCGTCCGTCCTTCTCCCTCAGCGGGAGAGTGTCAGGCTCCATTCACACTAGAGCGCCTTGTCAGCCTGACAAGTCGCGGTCCCTCGCGGTCCATTGACTGCTACAGGAACTGTTCTAATAGGAGAGACACAAGTCGCTTCGACTTAGAAAAAGGGTCCTGTACTACTTCGGGGCGACCTCGGGGTGACTTGCATAGACATTCATTATATGAAATCCGTGCAAGTCGCGCCGAAGTCGCGGTGCATGGGACTTCACAAGTCTTCCCCGAAAGTAGTACAGAGTCGTGCCGCTGCAGTGTGAATGGGCTCTTAGGTGGCAATCGGAGCCGCCTGACACACGCGCCGGCTTCCCCGCTGATAATCGGGGGTGGGCGCTCGCCCCTTAGCTCCTCCAAGGCAAATTACATATATATATATATATATATATATATATATATATATATATATATATATTATATATATACGTGATTCTGCCTGTAGGTGCCACTCTGCCACCGTTTATATAGAGTAAGCGGTCGGCAAGTGGATAAAGATCAATGTGCAAAATTTGCAAACCTTTTAAACCACACATAGCCATTGTTTTTTAATTTTATTAGTATAATTGTTAACCAAATATTATCTATTGTTGTAACGCATGCAACAATATAATCAATACAATTCCAATTATAAAACTCAACATTAGATTGTTGAAAATTGTGCTATATTTAATTCCGCTGTATCTCTATTGATGTCTAAAAAAAAAGAAAACTGAAACCGAAGAAAGAAGAGTTTGTGAGGCCACTGTGGGAAGAGATTGCTGGGTAGAAGATGTCCTCCCAAAGGAGACTTCTGGATCATTTCCTTTAACAATAAACGTCCAAAAAGCTATTTTAATGCCTGTTAACTGCTTAGTAAACACCTACAAAATGCTTTATAAGAGTTTACGTAGCACTTTATTAGCACTCCTATGGACTATTATTGGGCTCCAACCACACACACTAAAATTGAGCGAGTTAGCTTGGCATTCTTTTGCTTGTAGAACCATTTAGAAAAAGTAAAAATATTTTTTTAGAAACCCTAAGGCTCCTTTCACACGGGCTTTCTGATCCGGTCCGCTTCTCAGTTTTTCAGGCGGACCTGATCAGATGCTCCATGCACCCCTATGGAGACATCTCTGCTGACACCCGCTGCCAGGGCTGCTCTTAGAAATCATGGGGCCCCATACAGCCTACCTGGCAGCCCCCCCTATCATTATTAGTAGACACAGACATAACTGAGAACCTGTGTGAATTGCACAATTTTTTTTTACAATTTGTTTTTTTTAGTCTAAAGGATAGGGTAGCCTGCAGCGCTGCAGGAGGGGGGGGGGGGCACAGTGAAATGGGAGTACAAAGGGAGTGAGGAGGGATCAGAAGCAGGCAGAACAGGGAGGGGGGGATCGGTGTCCGAGAAGCAATTACAGGAACGATGCCCTGTCTCTCTCCCTGCAGCATTTGAAAGCTGGCAGGGGTGGTAGAAACTCACTTTTGGCTGCTTCAGAGTGCCGCACAGGCATTCCTTCTGTAATTGCCCCTCTGCCCAACCACAATGATTCCTTGTGCTGTAGGGGCCCCCCTGTGTTCCTGGCCCCCTACAGCAGGACTGGTGATCCCCCCCTATCAGCGGCCCTGCCCGCTGCTATCCAATTCGATCCTGTCCGTGAAATCTGGACGGATGGAAACCCTATTTTCCATCCCTTTGGAGGATCGGATTGGATGAAAAAAGACAGGAGGTCCATTTTCATTTGATCTCCTATAGAGGAGAGCGGGATCTGACAGGACTGTCTCTGCAAAGTAAGCGGAGACGGAGCTGTCATCCGCCTGTTCAGCAGGCATTGGCGGATCGATCCCTGCTGAGCAAAACTGAGTCTGCCGGGCGGAAAGCCCGTGTGAAAGGACCCAAAAGATGGCCATGAGTGAGCGAATTTGGGGTGGGGGAACTTGACTGGCCTACACAGAGTCTTGACCTCAACCCAATAGAACACCTTTAGGATGAATTAGAGTGAAGACTGCCAGGACTTCTTGTTCAACATCAGTGCCTGGCCTCACAAATGCGCTTCTGGAAGAATGGTCAAACATTCCCATAGACACTCCTAAACCTTGTGCACAGCCTCCCTAGAAGAGCTGAAGCTGTTATAGCTGCAAAGGGTGGGCCAACTCAATATTGAACCCTATGGACTAAGACTGGGATGCCATTAAAGTTCATGTGCGTGTAAAGGTAGGTGTCCCAATACTTTTGGTAATATAATGTATACAGTGCCTTGCAAAAGTATTCGGCCCCCTTGAACTTTGCGACCTTTTGCCACATTTCAGGCTTCAAACAAAGATATAAAACTGTAATTTTTTGTGAAGAATCAACAACAAGTGAGACACAATCATGAAGTGGAACAAAATTTATTGGATATTTCAAACTTTGTTAACAAATAAAAAACTGAAAAAATTGGGTGTGCAAAATTATTCAGCCCCTTTACTTTCAGTGCAGCAAACTCTCTCCAGAAGTTCAGTAAGGATCTCTGAATGATCCAATGTTGACCTAAATGACTAATGCGATAAATAGAATCCACCTGTGTGTAATCAAGTCTCCGTATAAATGCACCTGCACTGTGATAGTCTCAGAGGTCCGTTAAAAGCGCAGAGAGCATCATGAAAAACAAGGAACACACCAGGCAGGTACGAGATACTGTTGTGGAGAAGTTTAAAGCTGGATTTGGATACAAAAAGATTTCCCAAGCTTTAAACATCCCAAGGAGCACTGTGCAAGCGATAATATTGAAATGGAAGGAGTATCAGACCACTGCAAATCTACGAAGACCTGGCCGTCCCTCTAAACTTTCAGCTCATACAAGGAGAAGACTGATCAGAGATGCAGCCAAGAGGCCCATGATCACTCTGGATGAACTGCAGAGATCTACAGCTGAGGTGGGAGACTCTGTCCATAGAACAACAATCAGTCGTATACTGCACAAATCTGGCCTTTATGGAAGAGTGACAAGAAGAAAGCCATTTCTTAAAGATATCCATAAAAAGTGTAGTTTAAAGTTTGCCACAAGCCACCTGGGAGACACACCAAACATGTGGAAGAAGGTGCTCTGGTCAGATGAAACCAAAATCAAACTTTTTGGCAACAATGCAAAACGTTATGTTTGGCGTAAAAACAACACAGCTCATCACCCTGAGCACATCCCCACTATCAAACATGGTGGTGGCAGCATCATGGTTTGGGCCTGCTTTTCTTCAGCAGGGACAGGGAAGATGGTTAAAATTGATGGGAAGATGGATGGAGCCAAATGCAGAACCATTCTGGAAGAAAACCTGATGGAGTCTGCAAAAGACCTGAGACTGGGACGGAGATTTGTCTTCCAACAAGACAATGATCCAAAACATAAAGCAAAATCTTCAATGGAATGGTTCACAGATAAACATAACCAGGTGTTAGAATGGCCAAGTCAAAGTCCAGACCTGAATCCAATCGAGAATCTGTGGAAAGAACTGAAAACTGCTGTTCACAAACGCTCTCCATCCAACCTCACTGAGCTCGAGCTGTTTTGCAAGGAGGAATGGGCAAAAATTTCAGTCTCTCGATGTGCAAAACTGATAGAGACATACCCCAAGCGACTTACAGCTGTAATCGCAGCAAAAGGTGGAGCTACAAAGTATTAACTTAAGGGGGCTGAATAATTTTGCACACCCAATTTTTCAGTTTTTTACTTGTTAAAAAAGTTTGAAATATCCAATAAATTTCGTTCCACTTCATGATTGTGTCCCACTTGTTGCTGATTCTTCACAAAAAATTACAGTTTTATATCTTTATGTTTGAAGCCTGAAATGTGGCAAAAGGTCGCAAAGTTCAAGGGGGGCCGAATAATTTGCAAGGCACTGTATATATATATATGTATATATATATATATATATATATATATATATATATATATATATTAAAATTTGATATAATAATATATTTGATATATAATAATATAATAATATAGTTGATATGATTGGCATGCATGTCTGGGTAATAGAAGCACGTCGCCTTTATCTCCTTCGTTCAGGTTGCACTGTACAGAGACCACAAATACATAATACATGAACAACTGTTGGGTTTAAATCTGTTTTACCAAGAGACTGCTTTATGCTGTTATTAATTTCTGCAGAATCTGGCGTGTAGGTAAAGAGAAGTCAGCCTCTTCCGGTGTCCTCGTTTCACCTGCTCCCCACATGTGTAGCCCTTTCAGGAGCCTCGGTGTAAAATCTGCAACAATAGCGCACCTAGGAACATCCTGTACGCCAGATGCACATTAATGTGGCCGCGATGGAAACCACTAGAACTGGAGCATGAAATCCAGGCATTAATTCACCTTTAACAAGCAAGCGTCATTAGAAGTCCAACCTGCAGCCTTCCTGCCGTGAGAAAACTGAGAGTTGGCTCATTGTTATTTGCTGCAGCCATGGACGGCTTCTAAAGAATCATAAAATTCTGTCCTTATTGAAAAAACATCTTGTATAATAGAGCTGCACGATTCTGGGTAAAATCAGAATCACGATTTTTTTGTTTAGAATGAAGATCACGAATCTTGGTGTAAGATCATCTTTTACATTATACAAAAAAATGGGGCTAGCTTTACGGTTTAGTTTTTTTTTTTAATTCATTAAAGTGTATTTTTTCCCCAAAAACTGCGTTTGAAAGACTTCTGCGCAAATACAGTGTGACATAAAAGATTGCAACGATCACCACTTCATTCTCCAGGGTGTCTGCTAAAAAATATATATATATAAAAAGTGCCTTGCACGCCCAATTTTTCAGTTTTTTATTTGTTAAAAAAGTTTGAAATATCCAATAAATTTCGTTTCACTTCATGATTGTGTCCCACTTGTTGATTCTTCACAAAAAATTGCAGTTTTATATCTTTATGTTTGAAGCCTGAAATGAGGCAAAAGGTCGCAAAGTTCAAGGGGGGCAAATACTTTCGCAAGGCACTGTATATATATCTATATTTATATATGTATATATATATATATATATATATATATATATACAGTATATGTATGTATGTATGTATGTATGTATATATATATATATATATATAAAATGTTTGGGGGTTCTAAGTAATTTTCTAGCAAAAAATACAGATTTTTAAGAGGAATTAAAGTCTCCAGTTTTTTTTTCCTTTTTTTTCTTCCCTGCAAAGTAAAGGCATAATGTGCTAGTATGCGTCGCATACTAGCACATTATGCAACACTTACCTGCAAATGAAGCCTGCGTTGTCCCCGTTAGCAGCCGCATCCATCTTCACCCGTCTTCCTTCCTGGTCTGCGGACTCCGGCTGTATTACTGGCCGGAGCTGCATCACGTCATGGCACAGGGCTCTGAAAAAATGGCACGGGCGGAGGTTTCTTCAGAGCGCATGCGCCGATGATGTCTTCGGCTGCATGCAATGTAAATATATCCTAAATGGTACAAGTTTAGTAGATATGTACAGTACCTATAGGTACGCCTTATTAAAGGCTTACCTATAGGTAAAAGTTATAAAGGTAGGTTTACAACCACTTGTAAGCAACATGTGTCAGAAAAAGGCTTAGTCTTTAGGAGGGTAAAGCGGAGTTCCACTCAAAAGTGGAACTTCCGCTTTAAGTTTCCTGACCCCCTGACATGGCAAATTTGGCATGTCATTTTTTTGGGGGGCGGGGGGGAGCGGGTACCTAGTTTTGACAGGTACCCGCTCCCACTTCCACTTGGGCCGCCTAGGTGGCTCAGGCGGAAGTTCTTCTCTCCCCCCTCCCTCCCTGCAATCTTCTGGGACATGTCACAGCTTTGGGGTCCCATTAGCCAAGTGATGGAAAAAACTGAGGGAGAAGAGAAACATTGGAATACTAGTCAGTACCTGTTTGCAAAAGTGTATTTGATGTAAATTTTAATTTGGCACATGTAAATTGCACATGTGCTTGCAAGCACACAGCTGAAAAATCGGAATCAACTTAAAGGGGCAGTTATACAAGCGACAGAAATTGTCATCCACACATGTGAGTCTAATACGCCCCTATGAAGGGAAGAACGTCTCATGTCCCATGAATTGGAGCCGATTCTGCGCACCATCCGTATATAGAATTTATACACCAACATATATGGAGCATACCCTCCATATATTTCCAGTAAGAAGCACATATTAACACTTGGGTGACACCATACACGGTTACATTTTCACGAGTGGAATGTGTGATCACTACGATAACTGATTTCTATTGCAATCTGGTAAGGGGTCACTTCACTTGGTTTTGTTCCACTGAGTATCTGATTCACAAGTTGCAAGATTTGAAGATTTTAAGTTCATCTAATTTCATTCATAGACTTGATTCACTCACTTGGTGCATTGTCACATTTACAGTACAGTAAAACCTTGGTTTGAGAGTAACTTGGTTTGAGAGCGCTTTGCAAGACAAGCAAATTTTTAAAATAAATTTTGACTTGATATACAAGCGATGTCTTGATATACAAGTAGCGTCATGTATAAAAAAGAAAAGAGGAGTCTCTAAAGTGTAGCAATATGGTTACATTTAATGAAGGTTCAATATTTAGCAACTCACATGGTGGATGATTAAAACAGGCACATCTAAGTGTGCAGGCATCTGGGGTAAAGCTGTCCACATAGACCATCCTCTGCACAGCCATCTTCATCATCCCTTCCCCGCTGCACTCCACGAGTGATTCAAAGCCTCACTTTCAGATCGCTCTACTGCAGGCTATTCTTCCCAGTCACGATTGCAGACTGACAGTGGTGAGAGCCGGTGGTTCAGAAGATGGTCTATGTGGACAGCTTTACCCCGGATGCCTGCAATGTTAGGTGTGCCTATTTTAATCATCAACCATGTGAGTTGCTAAATGTTGAACCTTCATTAAATGTAATCATATTGCTACACTTAGAGGCGCCTCTCATCTCTCTTATATTCTGTAGCTCTGCTAGATTTTGCTTCTAATCCCCTTGGGAAGGCTGCATATTGTGGATGGACATTTTATGGTTACACAACCTATCACATTGCTATAATCTTTGTATATAGACTATAAACTGAAGGACTTGTGGAACGAATCATCCGAGTTTCCATTATTTCTTATGGGGAAATTTGCTTTGATATAAGAGTGCTTTGGATTACAAGCATGTTTCCAGAACGAATTATGCTCGCAATCCAAGGTTTTACTGTATATGTTTTTTGGAGTTTTCATTGATTTGAATCTCTCCTAAGCCGAGCCGTGTGACGTCTACCATAGGTGCCGGGACTTCCGTTGACTGCGATAGCTTGTCCTCCCTTCTCCTCGGCCCGGCCTGCCACCATCTACTTTTCGGCACTGCTTTCTAGCCTTTTTTAAAATGGATTTGGATAGTGCCATTGGCGCTGGCGAGGACACATTTAAGGACACTGGCGCTGGCGAGGATGCATTTAAGGACACTGGCAAGGATGCATTTAAGGACACTGCGCTGGTGAGGCTGCATTTAAGGACACTGGCGCTGGAGAGGATGCATTTAAGGACAATGGCGCTGGCGAGGATGCATTTAATAACACTACGCTGGCGAGGCTGCATTTAAGGACACTGGCGCTGGCAAGGATGCATTTAAGAACACTGGCGCTGGCGAGGATGTATTTAAGGACACTGGCGCTGGCGAGGCTGCATTTAAGGACACTGCGCTGGCGAGGCTGCATTTAAGGACACTGGCGCTGGCTAAGGTTGCATTTAAGGACACTGGCGCTGGCGAGGATGTATTTAAGGACACTGGCGCGGCTGCATTTAAGGACACTGGCACTGGCGAGGCTGCATTTAAGGACACTGGCGCTGGCGAGGCTGCATTTAAGGACACTGGCGAGGATGTATTTAAGGACACTGGCGAGGCTGCATTTAAGGACACTGCGCTGGCGAGGCTGCATTTAAGGACACTGGCCATGGCGAGGATGCATTTAAGGACACTGGCCATGGCGAGGATGCATTTAAGGACACTGGCACTGACGAGGATGTATTTAAGGACACTGGCGAGGCTGCATTTAAGGACACTGGCGAGGCTGCATTTAAGGACACTGGCGCTGGCGAGGCTGCATTTAAGGACACTGCGCTGGTGAGGCTGCATTTAAGGACACTGCGCTGGTGAGGCTGCATTTAAGGACACTAGCGCTGGCGAGGATGCCTTTAAGGACACTGCGCTCGCGAGGCTGCATTTAAGGACACTGGCGCTGGCGAGGCTGCATTGATGGACACTGAGCTGGCGAGGCTGCATTCGTGGGCACTGCGCTGATGAGGCTGCATTCGTGGGCACTGCACTGATGAGGCTGCATTCATGGACACTGCGCTGATGAGGCTGCATTCGTGGGCACTGGTGAGACTGCATTTGATTAAAAAAAATGTTCTGAGTTTAAAGCTGTTTATTTTAAATTTCAGCTTTTTTCCTGAAATTTCTCTCCTAAAATTAGGTGCGTGTTATACAGTGGTGTATTTAGGTTTTCTGCTGCCCTAGGCCTGACTAAACCTGTGCACCCCCTAATTTAAATATGACCCACCCCTTCCTTTGAAGGTCACACCCCTTCCTTTTTATGACCCGAACATTTATCTGTAAACCACAGACCAAAAACCAAAGTCTATCAGTGCCCATCGGTGCAGCCATATCAGTGCCCATCAGTGTAGCCATATCAGTGCCCATCAGTGCAGCCATATCAGTGCCCATCAGTGCAGCCATATCAGTGCCCATCAGTGCAGCCATATCAGTGCCCATCAGTGCAGTTTATCAGTACCCACCGATGGCCACCTCATCAGTGGGCATCAGTGCAACCTATTAGCGCCCATCAGTGCAGCCTTATGTCACTGGATTAGTAAGATTATTCCTTTATTTCAAGATATTTGGACTTGTGTTTGCTGCCACTGATTGTAATCATAGGATTATTTCACTTATTTGTATAATGATTAGGAAGTCCATAGTGATTATATAAATAAGTGAAATAATCAGTGGCAGCAAACACAAGTCCAAATATCTTATAAGATCGGAGTAATCCTACTAATCCAGTGACATAATGTGATAGCTCATTTGAGGTGAGCAGGTCCAAAAAATTATTGAAAAGTCTTAATTGTATAGGATGCAATTCGATATGCTCACTCAAAGACAAGGATGTTTAAAGAAATGAAATTATATTATTTACATGATGCCCGCCATACCTGGGGGCAGAGGAGGGTAGGGGGAGCATTAGGCTGCAGTGCCACACTAACTAGCATTGGCGGCCGTTGGGCCAGTTGTATTAAGGGTGGTCAGCGGCCTGCGGTCTGACCGAATGTCCTGACCGGCCGGTATTATCATACCAGCAGGTAGCAGTGTGACTGCTTTATGGGGGTGCCAGACTGATTTGCCTCCTGGACCCTGCCTTCCAGTACAATTCACCCCATAAGACTGGCACTATACTAGAAGTGTAGCGTAAGCCGGTGGGGACAATTTTCGTGCGGGAGCCAGGAGAACTCTTTTTTTGTTTTTTTGTGCAGTGTGCAGATTTTTTGCTGCCCCCCCCTGCAAAGTGCCGCCCTAGGCCTGGGCCTTGTTGGCCTAGGCCAAAATACAGCACTGGTGTTATACACCGATAAATACGGTATATGCATTTTTTATGTATTCGATTTTGTTGAGCGCACTACTTTCTATACACTATTGGATGAATGATTGTCTGTTCTTTTTTGCATGCTACTCACATACACGTTAGGGGTTACTAACGTGCGAACATTCTCATACAACAGAATAAAAATTTGGAAGTGGAGTATTTTTGAATTGTATTTTCAGACAAAACAGTGCTGATTAAATGAAAATCGCACAATCCGGTATCGTACGAGAAAAACTTTCCTGTTTGCCCCTTCTGAAAATTTCAGACGGAAGCTGTGTACCAACGATCAGATTATTGTACGATCGCTTCAAAAGCGATGTTTTTAGTACGGTTTTCTGACCATGTGTATGGGCCTAAAATTAGAACTATGGGCTAAACATTTTTTTTTTTTGGATAGAGTAAGGGAGGGATATAACCCCTCCCAGATTTTTTATTTTTTTTGCCATCTATGTCCCATTGTTGAGATTTCCCTTAACTGCCTGTCGCATAGCAAAACAGGAAGTGGGAGGAAATCCCTTCAAATTATGAGAATTTCTTGGGGACCCTCAGGTCACCATAACTAGTGTCCCCATTGGAAGATTTCCCCTCTAATACTTTTCTGGGGACAACCCAAAATTTGGGATTTTCTTTTACTTTCACTTTCAATGATAATGGTAAACATGACAAATAGAGAGGGTGAATCTCCCCAACGGAGGCATTGTGAACAGTAAAAACTGACAAGCCTTCTAATCCAGGGGCTGACTGGCAATTTTCAGCCCAGGGGGCAAGTACAAACCAGAGGCCCATGGTGCAGCAACTCGGCCCCCCTCCCACTCTCCCTCTTCCCAGCCTCCTCCTGACCCCCATTCCAGGCTGAAGCTCTGCTCCAGGTACTCTCTACTCACAGGTCGAAACTGGATTCCCGACCTGGCTAGCAGGGGGGTGGTTGGGGGGATCTGGGACAGCTCGGTTGGGGCTCCAGTGGGGCATGGAACAGGCATTGCTCTGTCCTTGTCTTCATCCTGCACTCAGTAGGTCAGTGGCGGGGACTTTTTACTTTTCTTCACCAGGAATCTTTTAGGCATGTCTATGGCAGAAGCGGTGCAGCCTTTTTATGGGGCATTAGAGTGGCCCAGAGGGCAATTGCCCCCCTGCCCCCTGGCCCAGTCCTCCCCTGTTCTAATCCCTCTCCACTCTATCCAAAACTATAAAAAAAAGTTTTGCCTTGTACTTGAAGTATTGGGTTGCCTATGGCCGCCCCTGATCATTGAATAACAGTACTTATTACTAATTATGTCATGTATTTTAATATTGATGTTCTACCGTACAGATATTTATATATGCATCTACTGCTGAGGAAAGGAACAGAGATTTACGAAACATGTCAAATTTTAGGATGCATATTTTAAATGATTTATTTGTACCATGTAAATTTGATATGAATTGTACCATGAAATTACTACAAATCAGCTTGACATTATTGTCTCTTTTTTATGCCATCTTATGAGAACTGTATCCAATTACTAATACATTTATATACTATGTATCCATTGGTTGTGTATGTTGCGCCTCTTTTAACCACTTACCCACTGGGCACTTATACCCCCTTCCTAACCAGACCAACTTTCAGCTTTCAGTGCTCTCACATTTTGAATGACAATTACTCAGTCAACACTGTACCCATATGAAATGTTCATCCTTTTTTACTCACTAAAATTGAGCTTTCTTTTGTTGGTATTTTTTCATCACTTTTTCTTTTGTTTTGTTTTTTGCGCTATAAATGAAAAAAGACCTAAAATTTGGGAAAAAAGTGCATTTTTCTTCATTTCGGTTTACAAATTTAGAAAATTTAGTAATTTTTCTTGATAAATTTTGGCCAAAAGTTATACTGCTCCAGATCTTTGGTAAAATCCAACCAAAATAAGTATATATTATTTGGTATTTGTGAAGGTTATGGAGTCTACAAGCTATGGTGCCAATCATTGAAAATGTATCACACTTGATGTACTGCTGGCCTATCTCATTTCTTGAGACACTTACAAGCCAGGAAAGTACAAATACCCCCCACATTACTCCTTTTGGAAAGTAGACATTCCAAGGTATTTAGTAAGAGGCATGGTAAGGTTTTTGAAGTTGTAACTTTTTTTCCACAATTCTTTGCAAAATGAAGATTTTATTAATTTTTTTTTTTCTTTTCACATAATTGTCATACTACCAAGTTTTTTTTTCTCACACACTGCATATGCATACTTGTAACTACACCCCAAAATACATTTTGCTACTCCTCCTGAGTATGGCGATACCACGTGTGTAAGACTTTTACACAGCCTGGCCACATACAGAGGCCCAACATCTAAGTAGCACCTCTAGGCGTTCTAGGAGCATAAATTACACATAAAGTATAATGAGTCTTTTGAACTTATTTTTTTCTACAAGTTTCTGGAAAATGTGGAAAGAAAATTAAAACCCATTTTTTTTTTACACTAAATTGTTTATTTATAAGATATTTCTAACACATAGCATGTACATAGCAAAAATGACACCCAAAATACATTCTGCTACTCCTCCTGAGTATGGCGATACCACATGTGTGAGACTTGTACACAGCCTGACCACATACAGAGGCCCAACATTCAAGAAACACTGTCAGGTGCTCTAGGGACATATAATTACAAAAGTAATTTCCTGACTACCCATTACATTTTTGTGAGGCACTGTAGGGCACTGAGAAGCACTGTATTGGCATTGATGTGGCACGGATGAGCACTGATGTGGCATGGATGTGGTACGGATGAGCACTGATGTGCCATGGATGTGGCATGGATGAGCACTGATGTGTCATGGATGAGCACGGATGTGGCATGGATGAGCACGGATGAGCCCTGATGTGGCATGGATGTGGCACGGATGAGCCCTGATGTGGTACGGATGAGGCACGGATGAGCCCTGATGTGGTACGGATGAGGCATGGATGAGCACGGATGTGGCATGGATGAGCACTGATGTGGCACTGATGTGGCATGGATGAGCACTGATGTGGCATGGATGAGCACTGATGTGGCATGAATGAGGCATGGATGAGAACTGATGTGGCATGGGTGGGCGCAGATTAGGCATGGATGTGGCACAGATGGGCATTATAGAGGCAATGATGGGAACAAATGAGGCATGTATGAGGCACAGATTGTTATTAATGAGGCATGACTGAGGCATGGATGGGCATGATTGAGGCACGGATGGGCATGATTGAGGCATGGATGGGGTACAGATGGGCACGATTGAGGCAAGATTGAGGCGCGATTGAGGAAAGAATCAGGCAAGGGTGAGTGGTGCTGCAGTCTCCCTCCTCTCCTTGCACGCTGTACTGATCACTGTGTACAGCGTGTGAGGAGAGAACTGAACCGGACATGCACTGGCTTGTTAAAAACTGATCGCTCCATCATTGGACAGAGTGATCAAGTGGTAAAGGGCTGCTGTCATTGGCCCTATACCACGATCCATGATGCACACACTTCCAGATTTTGGGGGGAGATCCATGTATGGCCTCCCAGAATAAGCCAACCGCACTGTAGCCGTCATTTGGCTATGGCCCGGTCGGCAAGTGATTAAAGTCCCAGGGCAAATTTAGATATGAATTACATCTGTTTGGCCCAGCCCCCAACCTTCAATCTCCTAGGACATATTACGCATCCCAGGAGGCTGCACTACCAGTCCTACAGCGCTGCCATGCCTCGCACACATGCACTGGAGAGACTTCAGGAAGTCACAGCCATCTCCCATAGCCAAGATGGTGGTGCTGGGGAGCCAAAACCCAGTGAAGAATAGCTAGCTGGTTAGTGTTTTTTTTTTTTTTTTTAAAGTCAGCATGATTGGCCAAAGACAGTGACAGCTTCCTGGCATGACCAGTCAGTTGGATTCAGACTAGGATCTGAACATCCCTGGTGCAAATCAAATACCTAAAAGTGCAATAAGCACAAAGCGACTTCAGTTTCTGCGGCTGCAGCTGGCTCCGCTCTCTATCAGTCTATCATCATGATGGACAGGCTCATGAAGCAATACCTGGACCATGAAGGAGGAGAGTGCAGAGACAGCCGGGAACCTACATATTAGGAGATAGAGGTCAGATAGGACAGTCCTAATGAATATTTGCTTTACTATGCAAAATAAAACTGCCTTGCATTTGCATAAACTATGTACATGTCATATTATAAATGCCGCTCTGTGTAGACCTAAGACCGGCGGTCTTTTATGACCTCTATCTCCTCCGAATATATTTCTCTGCAGCAAAAATTAATTTCTGTCCAAAAGCAAAAGGAATGATAAATACGGCTGCATATATGGCACAAAGGTTACAAACAACACATTTAAGATCATTGTTGGGCAAAGGCCAATGTGAAGTCAATGTGTCCTCTAAAAGTCCACATTTGGCAGGTGGAAAATCTGACGCGTTCCTCATACTCCACTCTGTAGCAATAAAAGCCTCTGATATTGTGCAGACTTAACACAACATGGCTCACCCATAACCATGGAATGCCAATGGGGAACAATCCAAAACAGTAGTTAGAAGCTTAACAAAAAAAACAAAATTCCATCTGCGGTGCATCCACATCAAATCCATGACTCATTCACACCAAATGAAAGGACGTTCCTCTCCTGAATTCTAACAGCTGAAACATATACATAGAAACTCTTTTGAAGAACCGTAAGGGAGAAAGTGCATTGTCCTAGTGTATGAATTTAAATCCAGTTTAAATCAATTACTTGGTCGGCCAGAGTGGAGGGCAGAGGAGACATTAGTGGTCTAATTGACCCCTTATGTTTCCATAAAGAGAACCTGTCACCTGCCCAATGCTATCACATTGGGGGCTTGTTAGCCCCTCGTGATATCTATATAGTTAAAGCGGAGTTCCACCCAAAAGTGAAACTTCTGCCTTAAGTGCTTCTGACCCCCCTGACATGCCACATTTAGCATTTCATTTGTTTTTATGGGGAGGGGGGGCAAGCGGGTACCTAGATTTGACAGGTACCCACTCCCATTTCCGCTTGGGCTGCCTAGACGGCTCGAACAGAAGTTCCCATCTCCCCCTCCCTCCCTGTAATCTTCTGGGATGCGTCACAGGTCCCAGAAGATTGCCCGCCCATTCACGACACGCAGTGCGACTCACACATGCGCAGTGCGCACCCAGCTGTAAAGCTACAGGTTGTCACAGCCGGGTGCCCACACTAGTGATGCCCATGCCGTGGTGAGGAGAGGGTGAGAATGGAGGCCGGCCATATCACTGGACCGTAGGACAGGTGAGTGTGTGTTCATTAAAAGTCAGCGGCTACACTCTTTGTAGCTGCTGACTTTTAATAAACACCAAAACGGCTGGAAGTCCACTTTATATGAAAAAAGTGTTAAAAAATGTACACTATAATAAAATAAATAAAATAAAAAAAATATATTAATGCACCCTAATCAACCTACAGCTACACACACAGACACACACTCACTCACACTCACAGACACACACACTCACAGACACACACACTCACAGACACACACACTCACTCACACTCACACAGACACACACACACAGACACACACACACTCACAGACACACAGTCACAGACACACACACACAGTCACAGACACACACACACACAGACACACACACACACTCACAGCATGCAAATCCAAGATGGCATTTTGCGAGAGAAGACAGCTTGAAAATCCAAGATGGCAGTGTAGGGGCGAAGGCAGCTACCAAAGCCAAGATGGAAGTTTGGGAGAGAAGACAGCTCGCCAATCCAAGATGGCAGTAAGGGAGAGAAGACAGCTTGAAAATCAAAGATGGCAGTGTAGGAGCAAAGACAGCTCCCAAATCCAAGATGGCAGTGTAGGAGCGAAGGCAGCTCCCAAAGCCAAGATGGCAGTGTGGGAGCGAAGATAGCTCACCAATCCAAGATGGCAGTGAGGGAGAGAAGACAGCTTGAAAATCAAAGAAGGCAGTGTAGGATTGAACACAGCTCCCAAAGCCAAGATGGCAGTGTAGGAGCGAAGACAGCTCCCAAATCCAAGATGGCAGTGTGGGAGCAAAGACAGCATGCAAATCCATGATGGCAGTTTGGGACAGAAGACAGCTCAAAAATCCAAGATGGCAGTTTGGGACAGAAGACAGCTCAAAAATCCAAGATGGCAGTGTAGGAGTAAACACAGCTCCCAAATCCAAAATGGCGGTGTGGGAGCAAAGACAGTGGGCAAATCCAAGATGGCAGTATGGGAGAGAAGACAGCTCGCCAATCCGAGATTGCAGTGAGGGAGAGAAGACAGCTTGAAAATCCAAGATGGCAGTGTAGGAGCAAAGACAGCTCCCAAAACCAAGATGGCATGAGCAAAGACTGCTCCCAAATTCAAGATGGAGGTTTGGGAGCGAAGACAGCACGCAAATCCAAGATGGAGGTGTGGGAGTGAAGACAGCACGCAAATCCAAGATGGCAGTGCGGGAGAGAAGACAGCTTGACAATCCAAGATGGCAGCAAGGGAGAGAAGACAGCTCCCAAATCTAAGATGGTGGCGTGGTAACAAAGATAGCAGTGAAGACTTTTGGCTGTAAGATGACAGTGCTGAACTTCTAAAGGCTGGTAAGTACTTTTTTTTTTTTTAAAAACTAGAACCTACAGTACTTGTAGGTGCTGACTTTTTCAAACCCCGATAGGATTTTTCTTTGTCGGTATATTTAACGGATGAACAAGAGGGGAAACACGAGAAGTTGATTGTTGGGGTTTACATACACATTGACTTACACTACCTAATTATCACTAACGCCCCTCGAATTGTGCTGATGGAAATCAATGTGAGAATTTTATCAAGCACGGATCTCAGGATACATTAGGAGACGCTCTAGTCTACATTAATACAATGAACGTTTTACTGAACCCACATTGGCAGCTAAATATAATTTCCACCTTTGGATTTAATTCAAAAACGCTCCTTTTGAATGGAGTTTGTATAAACATGACAAGTAGTCATTTGCTGGGTATGTGCAGTGAAATGTCCTGGAAAATGTGAACGTATCTGTAATTATGTGCGTCCAAATTACAGTTTTGCTGCAGCAGTTGCGGCACAAAAACATTGAAAAAAAATACAGACAAATGTAAGGTAAGTGTAGGATACGGTGGGGGGGTTTGGAGTCAGAGGGATCGGAAACTAATGTAAAATATCAAAGCTCTAAACATTAAAACCTATATAAAGTGGAAGGGACGCAGTTTTCCAGATTAAGTGAAAAATTTTAAAGGCAAATCCGGGTTTACCTGTATATAGGAACTTTTTTAAGGCCCGTTCACACCAGAACATTCTATGCGCGTTTCCAGCACCGCGTTACAAAACGCACTGCACTTGCGATCTGCAGCAGATGTCAGTGTTAACTTAACACCCCCAATGCAGTGTGTTTGCCTGCACCAGATCACATAGTACATGGTATATTAGTACTATGAGATCTGGTTGTTGTACGTTTTATAAAGTAGTGTATGCACTACATTCATTGGGATACCGTGCAATTTCAGCACATTCAAATTAAATCACACTGCACCTAGATCGCATGTGAATTGCACAGGAACGCACATCATGTTCCCGTACCCTTCATGGTGTCAAACGACCCTTAAAACTGATGTTAAATTAAAAACATTTTTTGTCTCCAGCTTAAAGAGGAACTGCAGTCTGCTCACATAATTTGTAATAAAAACATATTTGCCATTGTGAAGCTTCCCTCCAACCACTTTGCATAGTATTTTTTCTATATACTGCGATTCTGTACTAACCAAATATGCTGCAGAAATCCCCCTCTACTAAGTCTGGCTGCAGCCATTTTAACTATGGGCAGCTGAAGCTGCTGCCTGTTCACTTTCTGGATTTACACAAACACACAGAGGCACACAGACACACACACAAATATACAGACAGGCACACTCACACCACTTGCCTGCACATTTCTTCTCTCTTGATGTATACTCATCTGCAGTCTCCTGTTATATCCGCCCTCTTTCAGCCCCCTCCAGCTCTGCAGCTCTCCTTGGGCTCTCCTATGACTCACCCCTCCTCCTTTGCTGGCAAACTCTCACAAGAGTGAGAGAGAGAGCTGTGCATGATGTCATTAGCCTAGGCTGATTACCAGACAAAAAAATAGGAAGTGGAGTGTACTTTATATGGTATTTACTGGCAGAAAAAAAAAATGTTCTACTATCCAAAGTTAAAACAACAAGAGCAGAAGATTTAATAGATGGAAAGATGAAAAAACATCTAAGTGCCGGTTCACATTTCTGCGATGCGGGAACGCTGCGAATATACAGCGTGTTCCGCATCCGCACCCCTGGCAGTTCACACTGCCATATGCGATACGCTGGGGGTGTCAATTAAAAGTTAACGACACCCCCAGATCAGATGGCATATCGCAGTGTGATCTGAAAAGTTCGCACAGAATCGGATCGCACTAGTGTGAACCACTATGCTATCCGATTCTGCTGCAGACCAAAAAAAGAGTCCTGTGCGTGTTAGGTGTGATTGTGGTGCAAATTCAGCCATACAAACTGTATGGCTGAATTTGCACCGCACAGACATCGCATGTAATTTTAGGAGCAGTGCGCTCCGAATTACATGTGACCTCTGTGATCGCACAAATGTGAACCGACACTAAAGGTCTGCTTTAACTACTTCCCGCAAACCGACGTACCTGTACGTCAGCTTGTAGAAGTGGTTGTACCGGGATGATATGCAGTTGCAGCTCCCCAAACATTATATATATTTGTTTACCAAAGACTCTGGAAAATAAAATGGTGGTCGTTGCAATATTTTTTGTCACGCGGCATTTGCGCAGCGGTCTTTTAAACGCAATCTTTTTGGAAAAAAATGAATTTTTGTAAATTCTTACCGTAAAATTCCTTTCTCTGAGTCCTCCGACAGTCGCCGCCCACTCATACAGTCTTCACCAATGGGTATTGACTTCCTCTCCGCAGGAGTAGCTAGGCATAAGACTTGTTAAAAACAAAAGCATTTAACATAGACACACCCATGGGGGCTGTCCCACTGGTCAATACCCCCCTGCAGTAAGCCATCCCACCTCAGTTTGGTAGCATAGCAGTAAGTGTACAAGAAAACCCCAAAAGAGGAAGGACAAAGAGAGTATCCGATTTTCGAAAGGATTCAGTGGACGACAGGTAAACCCTGATCGCCCTGACAACATCCAAGGAATGCAATGCAACCTCCTTAGGATGCTTAGGCTTCGCAGAGAGCGAAGGCAAAACAATGTCCTCATTAAGGTGAAAATCAGACACCACCTTAGGGAGGAAAGACGGGTTAGGTCGCAAGACCACCTTATCCTTATGAACCACCAGGTAAGGAGAGCGGCAAGACAACGCCGCCAACTCCGACACCCTGCGAGCCGAAGTGATCGCCACTAAAAAGGCAACCTTCTTAGACAGCAGAGGCAACGATATCTCCCAGATGTTTTCAAAGGGAGAACGCTGTAACACGGACAGAACCAAGTTCAAGTCCCATGGAGGTAAAGGCGCCCTCCGGGGAGGGGCCAAGTGACGCACACCTTGAATGAAGGTGCAAATTAAAGAATGAGACACCACAGGGCGTTGAAAAAGAACAGCCAGTGCAGATACCTGGCCCTTAATCTGGCCAATGCAAGGCGCTGGTCCACACCAGACTGTAGGAAAGCTAACACTCTCGCCACGGAGTATGAACGAGGAGAAAAAAACCCTGGACTCACACCAGGCAAAATAAGCTTTCTATGTACTGTAATAAATTTTACCAGAAGAGGCTTTTCTAACCTTGATCAAAGTAGGAATAACCTCTGAGGAGAGACCCCTGTCTCTCAGGACCTGGCTCTCAACAGCCATGCCTTTAAAGCCAGCGACTGTAAAGCAGGATGGAAGATCGGTCCCTGAGACAGAAGATCGTCCCGCATTGGAAGCCGCCAAGGAGACTCGACGGCTAGGGGAACGATGTCCGCGTACCAGGACCGGCGTGGCCAGTCCGGCGCCACCAGAATCACCAACGTCGGTTCCGAAGCCAATCTGCGAAGGAACCTGGATAACAACTGAATCGGAGGAAAGGCATACATCAGATGATACTGATGCCAAGGGGCCACCAGCGCATCCGAGGCATCCTCCAGAGGATCGCACGTTCTTGCCACGAACCTTTCCACCTTGTTGTTTAGCCGAGACGCAAACAGATCCACATCCGGGGATCCCCACTTCGCACACAGCATTTGGAAGACCTCCGGGTGTAGGGACCATTCCCCCTGATCCAGGGTCTGGCGGCTCAGATAATCTGCCTGCCAATTCTCCACACCCGGAATGTGAACTGCGGAAATCGCCGGGACATGAGTCTCGGCCCAAGACAGAATGCCGGTTACCTCCCGGGCCGCCCGGGCACTCCTGGTGCCCCATTGGTGGCTTATGTAGGCCACCACGGTAGCATTGTCCGTCTGTACCCGTACAGGATGGCCCAGAAGACGATCCGACCACTGGAAGAGACACAGTTTGATCACTCTCAATTCCAATACGTTGCTCGGAAGGGAGGATTCCTCCTCCGACCAAGTGCCCAGGGCAGACAGGTTGCCCAGGACTCCACCCCAGCCCGACAGGCTGGCATCCGTGGTAATCACTGTCCACCGTAACGGTCGGAAGGATTTCCCGTCCGACACAGCCGGGGACTGAAGCCACCACAGACGATCCATTCTGGTCTGGCGACTCAACGAGACACTCAGATCCAAGGACTGAGGTAGTCTGTCCCACCTGGCCAGGATCTCCACTTGGAGAGACCGCGTGTGAAACTGAGCAAATGGTATCGCCTTGAAGGCAGACACCATCAACCCCAGGGATCGCATACAGGTCCTGAGTGACGAGACTTCGCTGTCCCTGAGGGACCTGATCTCGTTCTGTAAGGTCCGGAGCTTGTCCTCCGGCAGAAACACCTTCGCTTGTGCAGAGTCCAGAACCATCCCCAAATAGGGAAGACGAACCGAAGGAGACAAAGTCGATGGCGAATCGTAGGTACCTCTGATGACCCTCGAAAATGGGGATGTGCAGGTACGCATCCTTAAGGTCGATAGAGGCCAGGAATTCCCCTGGACTCAGGGATGCCACCACCGAGCGGAGAGATTCCATGCGGAACTTTCGAACGTGCATGAAGCGGTTCAGAGCTTTCAAGTCCAGGATCGGACGTACCTTGCCCTCCTTTCTGGGCACAGTCAACAGATTCGAGTAAAACCCCCGAAATCTGTCCCGATGAGGCACCGGGACAATCACCCCCTGGGCCAGAAGGTACTGCACCACTTGATGCAGGTCCTGTAACCGCCCTGGGGTCAAAAATGGATTTTTGTAAAATCTTACCGTAAAATCCTTTTCTCTTAGCTCATTGACAGACGTAGTCCTCGGTGATACAGCACCTTCAGGTTATGTTGCCTCCACAGGAGTAGGACTAGACAGGAAATGAAAAATGCTCTGGCCACACCCCAGGGGCAGTCCCCGAGGGTATATCCTCTCTCTCTCCGCCACAGCAAATCAGTTATGTCACAAAAGCAGTGCTTAGAGAATTTAACCCAACCCAACTCAAAAACAGAGGGGCGGGTGCTACGTCTGTCAATGAGCTAAGAGAAAAGGATTTTACGGTAAGATTTTACAAAAATCCATTTTTCTCTATTGCTCATTGACAGACGTAGTCCTCGGTGATACAGCACCTTCGGGAAGTCCCAGAGCAGTATCACAAATGAGGGGTGGGAAAATGGAAATCAAATCCAAATCTAGAAGGCCCAACCAGTGCCAACTAGAAGTTTACAATGCTCATCCTTAATGATGAGACTCAACAAAAAAATTTTCAAACAGAAAAAAACCCGAGGTAGACCACCGGTCTCCTCAAATTGCGGCCTGCAAAACCTTGCGGCCAAATGAGGCATCCGCCGATGCCATCACATCAATTTTATAAAATTTTGTAAAGGTATGTACCGACGACCAGGTGGCCGCTTTACATACCTGGACCACTGACGCCTGATGGCGAAAGGCCCAGGAAGTACTGAGCGCTCGAGTGAAGTGCGCCCTAACAGGGAACGGAGGATTCCGACCCTTAATAGAATAAGCCTGTACCACCGTCTGACTGATCCATGTAGATATGGTCGCGGCAGACACAGGCAACCCCCTTCAAGGGCTATCCGTGATCACAAAAAGTGAGTCCGTCTTACGAAAACCACTTTAGGAAGGAAGGATGGATTCGGAAGAAGAACCACCTTATCCCTATGAACCACCAGATCTGGGGAACGACAGGATAATGCGGCCAGTTCTGACACCCTGCGTACAGAAGTAATGGCCACCAAGAAAGCCACCTTCTGGGAATGTAAGCAAGGGAATCTCCCTAATATCTTCAAAGAGAAGTTTCTGAAGAACCGACCACACTAAATTAAGATACCAGGCGGTAAGGGTGCGCACACTGGCGGAGCCAGATGTCGCACCCCCTGGATGAAATTCCGCACCAAGGAATGATTAGCCAAAGGTTTCTTGAAAGAAGATTGCTAACGCCGAAAACCTGACCCTTGATCGTGCTCAAGGATAGTTTCTGCTCAACCCCTTGTTGCAGACAGACCAAAATTCGGGTCACCGAATAGGTCTGTGGGGGAAATCCAATAGATTCACACCATGCAATATAAGACTTCCATGTGCTGGAAGTCGCTTTCCTTGCTTTAAGTGGAGGTAGGAATAACTGAAGCTGACACTCCCTTGTCCTTCAGTACCTGGGTCTCAATGGCCAGGCCATTAAGCCAGCGACTGTAAAGCAAGATGGAAGATCGGTCCCTGAGACCGCAAATCCTCCCTGAGAGGAAGTCTCCAAGGAGCGTCCGCGACTAGCCTCGCCAAGTCGGCGTACCAGGCTCGACGAGGTCAATCCGGAATTTCCAGAATAACTGGAATTCCCTCCACCTCTATCCTGCGAAGAAGTTCCCGCAGCAACTTGAGAGGATGGAAGGCATGCCGTAGCTGATAGTGCCCCCACGGTGCGATCAGCGTTTCTGCTGCGTCCGCTAGAGGATCGTGGCGCGAGCTACAAACCTCCGCACCTTCCTGTTAGGCCAAGGTGCCAACAGATCCACATCCGGGATGTCCCAATGAAGGGACAGCTAGGGAAAAACCTCTGGATGAAGAGGCCATATGCGATTGGATCCGAATCGGGCTGCTCTAGAGCTGCTCGATCCAGTAAATCAGACAAAATCTGATCGCTCTCAGTTCCGATACCCTTATTGGTAATCTGGATACTATCGGAAGAAATGACTTCCCCTGGTTGAGCATCGGAGACTTCCTGGTCCGCTCGCTCAACCGGATCCGATTGTCCAGGGAATCGGAATTCTGATTCCATTAAAAAAGAATCTCCTTCAGGAGAATTCGGGTATGAGACTGGGTATACGGTACTGCCTCTAAGAAGGCCACCATCAGTCCCAGCCAATTGACAGACAGCAACATCCGAATCGTTGACTGAACCTTCTGGAGTTTCCCAGCAAGGAGAAACTCTCTTGCCCAGGATGTATCCAAACTTAGGCCCAGATAGTTCAGTCTCCTGTTGGGAACCAGGGATGATCTTTGGGAAAGCGAAAAAACGCTGATGTCCTGCGATGATGGGGATATAAAGATAGGCATCCTATATGTCTATGGACGCCAGGAAATCTCTTTGATGCAGGGAGGCCACCACTGTACGGATGGACTCTATTTCTTCCCAAGTCCAGATTTGGACGCACCTTGCCCTCTTTCCTGGGCATTGTGAATAGGTTCGAATAGAACCCCTGAAACCGTTCAATGTTAGAAGGGAAGAATCGCACCGGTGGAAGTGATCGAAACTCGATCCTGTGTCCTCCAGAAACCGGTGAAGACATCCCCCCCCACCCCAGAGATGGGTAGGGGCGCATCAGGCTATATTCTTCAGGCTTGGCTGAGCCGGACTCTTTGTTTACCCGACCAGCGCCCTTTGAAACCCCTCTAAAGGGGCTTTGGAGGGTTTTGCCTTATCGCCCGCCCTCGCGGAACGAACAACTCTATATGAGCAGAAAAGGAAGGTCCTCGTTAGTTACGAGGTCTTTTTATCCTAACAGTCTGTAGCAAGACAGCAGGTGGTACCGTCTATCCTATAAAGAGGAATTCCTCAAACGGATAGCACCTAGCCATGCGTTTGGAAATAACAGGGGTTCGTTTCAAAACGACCCCATTTGGGTAAAGGAAAATCCTTTGCCCTTTTGGTAGGCTAACAAGTACCAAAAAGGAATCTCAGTCTCAGCTACCTCTGCCGGTGTAACCTCAAGACTAAAGGTTTCCCGGACGGACACAACTAGTGCATCCACCACTCTTGTGCTATGGCGGAGGCAGAAACGTGCTCCTCACTGCTGAGGAGATATTACCTGAGACAACAGCCCCCTAAGAGGGACCTGCAACTGCATTGACCAGTTCCGAATCCGTATCTGAAGTATCTGATAAACAATAGGGGTAGGCGGGGGTCGCTACTTGACCCCCGTCCCTGACAGGCCACCTCCACCCGGGATACCAAAGACTCCAAAACTGCCGATAATGCATAAAAAACAAGTAGGGTACTGGAGGGTCCTGCGGCCACCTTGAGGGGATCAGGTGGGGATACCTATGCGGCAGGGTCAATGATTATACAAGACACTTGCCAGCGACAAAAAAATGACAAAGTAAAAAAAAAAAACGTTTTTTTTTTTTTTTTTTGTGTCCCCCAGTCGCAACAGCGCCCCTCAGTGTTACCTGCCTTTTTGGACCCCACAGAGAGAGAGACAGACCCCAAGGCTCATCCCTGATGCACAGAAGTTTTCATCAGCTTGCTCAGTGCTTGTCTTGTTACAGACAGGAAGTCTTTGGCCCTATTTCCTGGGTAAAAGAGGCGGCTCCGCCCCTTAACACGCCTGCCGGCTCCTCCCCCTGGCTCCATGAGGTGTTTGAGTCACCTCAAACATGGCCGCCCCCATGCTGGAGACACGAGGCTACACCAAAATGGCAGCCTCGTGCGATCTACCAGACAATGGCGGCGGCCTGCACAGAATAGCAGCATGTCTGCAGAAGGATCTCGGCCTCACAACCCTTCACCCTCATGGTGGTCAGCGTGGTCGGAGGTACCGGACCCTAGCGGGCCGTATGCGGTCCGTGGCCGTCGGGAGGCATCTGCTTAGCTGGAGGAATGATCTGGAATGCAGTATACATGTATAGACATCGCCCTGTGGCTACTGACAGGTAGGATACCTTATACTATCACAGTAAAGTTCTAGTACTGCCACTGACTACAATCATTTACACATTTTTACAATTAGATTGTCAGCTCCCAAACCAAGCCTCCTGGCTTCTTGTACACAAAAATCACACTCAATTAGGGGGATCTGTGACATGTTGTAGGATAGAGGGGAACCCATCCTTACCATTACAGAGAGGGGCCCGCGTTCACCACAAGACCCGTCAGGGGGAAAGGGGGAACATACTACTCACCATACCGGAACCAGGCGGGCGCCAACTCCTGACAGTACCCCTCTCCACCGAGGTAGGAGGGCTGTCGACCAATTCGGGCGCCGTGACTCATGGTCTTTGGCGTTTCAGCGAGACGTTTAACTCGCAGGGTCAGTCCCCGTCCAGTGGGACTATGTCGCGGCCGACCCAGCGCGGAGCTATGGCCTGCACGCGCTCGTAGGCTGAACTGGGGTGACCACTGGATCTCAACATCCCGCCCGTCGCCCAGTTCAGCTTTCTTGCTTGAAGATCTCACAGGAACACTGGAGAAAAAAAGCTGTCTAAAAAAATTATTTTCTAAGAAAAAAAATCCTGCCAGGACCGAAGATCCCAGCAAGGTATCTAGGTCCTTACTCCTGACTAGACAGAAAAAAACTGATTTGCTGTGGCGGAGAGAGAGAGGATATACCCTCGGGGACTGCCCCTGGGGTGTGGCCAGAGCATTTTTCATTTCCTGTCTAGTCCTACTCCTGTGGAGGCAACATAACCCGAAGGTGCTGTATCACCGAGGACTACGTCTGTCAATGAGCGATAGAGAAAAGAAGATTTGAGGGAAAGAATCTGTCTGCCGGCCGCAAAAGGAATTTGATCTTGTATCCTGATCGAACGATTTCCTGAACCCACCTGTCCGGAATTCGGAGCAGCCAAGTTTGGAGGAAACCGCGCAAACGTCCCCCCACCTATGAAACGGGTGAGGGCGTCCCTTCAGGCAGAGGCGGATTGGGCTGCCGCACCGGCGTGGCCGGTCTTCTGCTTGCCCGCCCATGGCTTTCTCTGGCCACCTTGGCCCTTGAAAGGTTTGCCCTTGTTTTGTGCCTTGAAGGCACAAAAGGACCCCTGATTGGGTTTAAAGGCGGGACCCGCTTACCGTGGAAAGACTTGTTCCTCGGATTCTGGGGCAGCAGAGTGCTCTTGCCCCCAGTGACTCCTTTCACCAAAGTATCTAAGGCCTCGCCAAAAAGGCGAGACCCTGCATAAGGAAAATCAGCCACTGTTTTCCGTGACGTCTGGTCAGCCGACCAGCTCTTCAACCAGATCAGTCGACGGTTAAGCACCGCGACACTAGACAGGCAGGCGTGCAGCCAAAGGGGCCCCATTCAAGGCCGCATTGCGAAAATACATGACCCCTTGATGAATTTGGTCCACCATGTCCAGCGTGGTAGGTGGGGCAGAATCAGTCACGAGAGTGCGTCTAAGCACCTTAGTCCAATCCGCCACCGCTTGAGCCACCATGACAGAGGCGAAAATAGGTTTGAGCATGGAACCCGCCACCATGTAAGCATGGCGGGCCAGAGACTCCAACCTCCTGTCCGTAGGATCCCGGAAAAAACCGGGGTATCCTCAGCGGGGACCAGGGTAGCCTTGTTCAACACGGCCACAGTGTGATCCACCTGGGGGGCCACACACCAGCGCGAATCCGTAGAAGGCGCAAAGGGGTAAAGCAGTTGAAACCATTTTGGCACCGTGAAGGGGCATTTCAAACTGCGCCATTGTTCATTCACCGTGTGATGAAACCTGCGCCGACTTGCGGGTCCTATGTGTACCAAAAGAGGACACAATGCCCGGAGGAGTGGGCTCATCCTCCAAATGTAGTGTTTCTTTTACAGAAGAAATCAACGCATCCATAGCTGCGCTTTCTTCAGGCGACCCCGGGGGAGAATCATCTGCCCCCTCCACCCCCGCCTCCCCCTCAGACCCCAGCGGGTCCTGAGAAGAGCGAGACTCTGAAAAGGGCACGCCACCCACAGCAGCCACATCACCATCTGAATCAGAAGAGAAAGATAGCCTAGGCCTTTTTCTAGTAGCCCGTTCAGCCATCAGCACCTCCATTTTGGACACTAAAGTCGCCACCACAGCGGCCAAATTAGGTAGAGCGGGGGGTTCAGCAGAACTGGGGTCCCCCACCAAGGCTGGGGGGAATTTGCTGTCCTGAGATCCCATTGCAGAAAACACAATTTTTAAGGTACTGGCCCTTTAAGAGCGCTGCGGACCCCGCAGCCCACCATTACATAGACTGTGTACAGAGACCCCCTACAGGGACAAAACTGAGCCAGAAAGGAAAAAACAGAGGAAATATGGAAAGGACAGTCTGCAGAGCCCCACAGAGTGTTACCACACCGATCGCAGCTCCAGAGGAAAAGGAAGTGAGGTCGTCAGAGGCTGAACAATATGCTGCAGGCTAAGGGAAAATGGCTGCCCATAGGAAGGAATGGGAGGCTTTGGCAAGATGGCCGCCGACATGTGCACCGAACGACTTTGCCACACACAAGATGGCACCGGATGGCGCAAAAAACACTACATAGAAGCTGTGTAAAAAAGCCCACAGTGAAGCCAGACATGCTGCCCACACCTAAAATGGCGGACCGCGCAGTTTTCACCCCGCAGCGGCCGCCGCACACACCGTCTGCACCTCCAAACACCGAAGTGCGGCCGCCGCACACACCGTCTGCACCTCCAAACACCGAAGTGACATAGGAGAGGGGCCCCCACACATACACAGTGCCAGTATTGCAAATAAAAAGGATCCCGCAGGGATCGCATCAGGGAGCCCCACAAACGCACAGACATGAGGGGACACCACAGCACAACAGGACTGCCACCCCAGACAGAGGCCCCACACAGATAGTAGTTACCCATACCGGATGGCGTGGGGTGCCTCTTAGTAACGGAAAGCCGCTGCCCTCAGATGGCAGGGAATGCCGTCAGCCAAAAATGCAGGACACTGCAGCATGTGAGTGAAAACACAGATGTGTCCAGTGAGGTAGCCACCTCACAGGCTGCATCCCTGCTGCGAACAGGGATGGGTCATTCCTAATGCCAGGGTGAACACATGGCTGAACGCTCGATGGTGGGCTGGGGATCCATCTGACCCTCTGCCCTGGAGAACCAGGGCGGTCAGTCCGATTCCCAGCTCTGCAAAATCCATCTTCATCCGAAGATCCGACTAAACTAAAGCTGACAAATAAACAGCTAGTAAAGCAAAGAAAAAAATGAAATTTTTGCAAATAAAATCATAAGAAAAAGATTAGAAGGCTGAGACTGTAGCCTCAGCACAGGGAAGCCTATCTACTTCTAATGCTAGGCAGAAGACAAACTGAGTTGGGATGGCTTACTGCAGGGGGGTATTGACCAGTGGGACAGCCCCCATGGGTGTGTCTATGTTAAATGCTTTTGTTTTTAACAAGTCTTATGCCTAGCTACTCCTGCGGAGTGGAAGTCAATACCCATTGATGAAGACTGTATGAGTGGGCGGCGACTGTCGGAGGACGTAAGAGAAAATATAATGTTTGGGGTTTTAATTAATTTTCCAGCAACAAATACAGATTTTTACTTGTAAACAAAAAGTTTCAGAAAAGGCCTGGTCCTCAAGTGGGTTAAAACCCAGCATTTTTCCGCCGCACATGAGAAGTTAAAAACAGTTCCTTTATAGTGTGAGCAGGTTTTAGGAAATGCAATCCATTTTTACAAGCAGATTTGTTATTATTCGAGCCCCGATGCTGTTCAAATCCAGTACCAAAGACTGTTCTCATTAAAATTTTGGATTGGTGAGCTTTACAGCAAATGATCCGCCGCTCATGAGGGTGCAGCACCTGCTTAATTTATCAGCAGAAAAATTGTCCCACAGGTTTTGTTAAAACCCGCTTCTGCCTATCGGACAAATTTGATATTAAGAAGCGGGGCAGAAAAATAATCAACTTTGTTACCATTATTTATTACCTATTGTCCTAGACATGTCCCAAATGTAGAAAAAGCGCTAAAACACATCAAACATTTACAGATTAATGGCTCAGCGGCAGGTAAACATTATTACTGGCTAGAAGCATGACATTACTGCCTTGTTCATGGCTGCCAGATTTACAGAAATTGGATTCATTGTCTTGGCGGTGATTAGGAGGTCTTCGGAAGACTCACTAGGTGAGCAGTAAATGTCTTCGAGAAAAGTGATAAACTGCCCACTTGTAAAAAAAAACAGGACATGGTCATAATAGAGGGAAACCTTGTCTTACCTTATCCACACCGCACGTTCTCTTGAAGGGTACCAAACTTTACCCCTCATGGTGGGCATACCCCTTAAGAAGTCTTCAGGATCTCAGTGCCATAGGAAAGGGTAGGCATACTGAGGCGCAGACTGGGATAAAAAATAGGCCCAGGCACTTTAGACCGAGCTGCCCATTTTGTCTTAAACCCCCCCAACGCAGCATCCTTTGTCCCCTTCATATCAGCCCCCCCCCCAAAAGCAGTGTCCTCGGACCCCCTTCACATCACCCCCCCCCTAACACAATTGTGTTCTCTGGCCCATTCCCCCCCTAGTAGTGTCCTGTAACTCCCCACAGAAAACAGTGTCTTCTGCCCCCCTTCACATTACCTACCCCCCCTGACTGTAGTCTCCTTTACCCCCCCCCCCCCCCCCATATCAATGTCCTCTGTGTCCACAAAGTGTCCTCTGCCTCCCCGTCCCCCAAAGCAGTGTTTTATGTCCATTTCTCCCCTGTCCCCCCCTCCATCAGTGTCTCCTATGTCCCCTTCAAGTCATCTCAATCCCCCCCCCCCACATATACACAGCACTGTATAGGTAGAAGTTCCTACCTGCCAGCATTAGCCGAAATCAGGAGACAGCATAGTGCTGGGTGGACGGTGGGAGCAGGAGCTTCCAGAGTTCCTAAAACAAGCTGGTAATTGGCTGCTAGGACCGCCTAGCAACCAGTCACTGAGGCAGCTCCTGCCCTCCATCCAGCACTATGCTGCCACCGGCTCTCTGCTCTACAGCTAACATGAGATTGGCAGAGGCTGGGGGGAGGCAGAGCCATGGTCACAATTTACCTATTGGCTCCCCGCAGTTGACCAGTCATTTGCGATCGACGGCCTGCCGACCACCGTGTTAGCACATGCGGCCCTGGCCCACCAGGCAAATGCCTGGTGTGCCCTATGGCCAGTCCCGGCCTCGGCATACTCCTGAAGGGGTCTTGATGGTCTGGGTTCCTTAGGAATGGACCACAGGCCTGGATCTACATAGCATCCTGTGGCTAACTACATTCATTGCATTATGTACCAAGGTGAGCACCGAATGCAGGATCCAGGGCCCAAAGCAACATTAGAGGCTGGCCCCGCTGCTGCAGAATCTGGGTACAGTACCTAAGATGTACAGTAAGAATGTTTCAGAAAGTTTGAGTTGCACTCCAGGATACGGTATGTACGGAGGATGGAATACCAGACCGCTTCATTAAATAACACTCTTGAAGCCCATAACCCTGTGTTGGAATTATGGGACATACTGAAGACGCCCCTAACCTCTGTTCCCTCGACTTAATGGCGCTGTGACTAGATGGTTGTCGTGGACTTCGGTGGGCCTTTGTTTTTGACACAGTGGCTATTCGCTACTGCCCTCTCTCCCTCATCCCCCTCTATTTGTCTCTTGCCTCGAACGTTTCCCTTTCTTCTCTTTTGCCTTTTCTCCCTTACCTTATTTATTTACTTATTTTAATTTTTCTCTTTTTGTGCCTCATATGGGTTTAATTTCTAATGGGTTACACAAGGCAGCGTAGCCGGTACCTGCTTGACATACAATGATCTGGAATATTTCATATTGAGTTTGATGTTGTCGCACGATATGAGTTTTATCCTCTGCTTGTATTCTCTTCCCTTGTACCTCACTACAGTATGTTGTACTTTGTATAAGTTGATAATTCACGTCTGGCTTTTTTTATTTTCTCTTCCCTTCTGTCGGTTTGTACTTACTTTTAAAAACCAATAAAAATTGTCAGTTTTGAAGAATGTTTCAGAAAACTTCTCCATGGAAGGAGAGATCCTTCAGCCCATGGAGTGGATAAGGGTATATGTGTGAACTGGGGCTGATCCCAGCAAAGCTCTTGCCAGTATCCCATCTGAAGGTAGCAGCACGTAACGCATGCTCTATGAATACAAGTTCTGTGTCCTTTTTTGTACAATTAAGATAAAAGTTTGCTTCTATGAAACAAATCAATGACAAACTTCACAACTGGAAGAAAATAGTCCTATATTGAACTATCTACAGTGCATGCTAATATTTATAAATATTCAAGTGTTACCAAATACTGTGCAAACAATATGTAATAAAGTGATCCCAATGCTTTGAAAAATTATATAAATATTATCAATTAATAAATAAATAATGTGATAAATGAGTCAAAATTTGACATAAAAAGCATATAAAATTTTGTATTTAAAAGTTCATTGTGTGATATAAATAAATAAGTGACAGTGAAAGTTCCAATTTTAGTTGTTTTTCTTCAGTGAAAAATAATTTTCTTCAAATAACTGGATGATAAGGTGAAGGTGCTCAGTGATATTTTCCACAATTTATGGTGACTTTTCTTAAAAGTGCAGGTGCTGGTTTCTTTTATCCTGTGATATATTAGAAGGTGGGTGACTTATCAGATGTAATGGGTCTCATATATCATACGATATTGAGACCAATCACGCTTGTAGGCCCTCAGGGCCACGGTAGGTCCCCTTGTAATGCCTCCTGGATGTGCAGGTGATGATTCCCTCCTCACCGCTCCATAAATCAGCATACAATGGAGGTATAAAAAGAGATAAAAGCTCCAGATAGCGTAATATAGTTTAAAAAGGTTTTTATTCCCATAAAAAGTTCCAATTTAAAATAAGCAGCAATGATCGGCAAAGATCGGCAAAAAAAGTTTAAATTTCCGTGACTGGGTTGTACAACTGTGCAGAGTGGCGAGCGGAGGTGATTCCGGCTTGCGCTCCAGTGTACGTCACGTAGTGCCTTCCACGTACTGACGCGTTTCGTCACATCCGGTGACGTTTTCAAAGGTAACTTCACAACTAGTTGATCTGTAAATGTCTTTAGGTCTGTCCCATTTATTTGAATATATTCTGTGTTTTATTGAATTGAGAGTGAGAGTCCTCTGTTTAGTGCTAGTTAATTCAAACCTACCTAAACCCTCCCTGTTTCTTACATGTTCCCTTGGTTTAGTACTTTACAAAGGCAGCTTAGGAAAGTCATTTTCGTCTTACACTTCAAAAGACCGAAAAAAACATCCTCTATAATAGTGATCTCCAATCCCCCCCCCCCCCCCAGCACCACGGACTGGCCTCACTAGGAGGGGGGGTACTCTGGATGGGGGGAGCTCAGCTGGTGTGAGTGCCACCTGTCACTTTGACCTTGAGGGTGCTGGAGGTTTAAGGGGATGGGATGGTGTGTGTGCTGCCTGTCACCTACGGGGGGGGGGGGGGGTGTTAAGGGGCTGAGGTGGTGTGTGTGATGCCTGTCATCTCCCTTGTGTGAGTACAGCCTGTCACCTGGGGGGGGGGGGAGTTAGTGCAGCTTGTCACTTCTCTTGTGTGTGTGCTGCCCCTGTTGCCACAACCTGTCACCTCCGGGACTGGCTGCGACTTCAGAGTGTTCTGTAAGTTCAATAAAATGGCTCACACTCTGTATTGTTATGATTTGCCAAAACCAAAGTCACAAAACATGAAAGTCACATTGAGGTCGCACAAAGCCGCATGCAAGTCCCAATGCAAAGTCACACTGGAAGTTGTAAAATAATGTAAAATCCGTGCTCGGTTTAAAAAAGGAAAAATAGCAGCCACTTAGCAAACTGTGATACCAGTTAGTAAATTATAAAGGGAAAAAAAAAATCAGCGCTCCAAATAGTGCAACAATATATACCATTCAGTTGTACATGAAAAGTGAAAAAGTGTCCATGTACAAACTAGAACTCAATCTTAATAATGTACACCCAAAAAATCAAAAACAGTCCACTTGAAGTTGCACGACTTTGGGGTTGCAGCAGTGTGAACCAAGCCTCAGGGAAGTTGTAATTGAAGCTGGATTACAACTTTTGCGTCCAGTTGTGGTGCATTATTGCTCGTTAGGTCTTGTTGTGTTAATGCAGCCCATGAATCAGCTGCCAACACTGCAACAGACAGAAAAATGTACACAACCCTTATTCACACACAGAGCACCAAAACGCATTGTTCTCTATTGTACAGTGAAGGGATGGCACTGCAATGTAATGCACATAAAGCTGTGCGCTGTGGTAACATACATGTACTAACTGTAATGGTACCATGCCCCCACAATGTGCTTGTGGGCTTCCGTAAGAATACCGCTTCCTTCAGTCTTGAACATGGATATCAGATATTCTAGCCGCCCCCATACAAAATTTGCTGAGAATAGCTTTTATACAATCTGGAACATTTATTGAACAAACTCACACCGAATATATACCCCACCAGGTCAGGTGCCTGATTACATTATCCTAAGCAGATGAAATTGTGTACAGAAATATAATTAACATATCTAAGGAACAACCAACACAAACAGTATTCTACTTTCCCACTAGCAACTAATAGATGACAGTGATTTAATTAACTTGAGCTAATTAACTAGCAGACTTGCCGTCATCAAGCTCATGAAATACAATACACAGTATTATAAGTGTAAACACATCATATCTTAATACACACACAATAGCAGGAGACCACCAGTAACAGACTGTCCGTCTAACACACCTGGAATCCAAATTCAAGCAACGCACCTACCCTTCAGAAGTCACGGACTTCATAGCAACGGTCTTCAACAGTCTGAGGCAAAGCTCATACAATGTTCTATCATTCTGATAAAGTGGAATTAATGTATTCTAGATTTCTTGAGAAATATTGTGGACAAATATTACTGTCCCATTTGAAGCAATCAAAACCACATTTTCAGTGTCCACCAAGTAATTGTCCATCATTTTCTCAGTCACCCTGTGCCCCATATAGACACAGGGTAACTTACACATAAGAGGGGCATATGGGAGCTGAGACAGGGATTTCTCAACCTCTCGAAGGTAAGCAGGGTTCCATGGGCCCCCCAACCAAAGTGACTCCCGTCACACTAATATAGCACACAAGGGGAAAAGGCCCTTTGGCTTTTGGCATCTTACTTATGTGATGGAGACCATGATTAAAGCGGTAGTAAACCGCGGTTAGAGAAAAGAAAAATATTTAAAAAAAATACCCTGCAAGGCAATGTCATAATGTGCTAGTATGCATCACATACTAGCACATTATGAAAGACTTACTTTAAAACTAAGCCCTCCAGCGCTGCACTGTCACTGTTGATAGGGCTGACATCTTCCCCCAGCCTTGCTCCTGGGTTCATGGCCTCCAGCTACATGAGTGGCCAGGGGCTCAATGACTTCACTCCCATGCATGCTGTTTACAGCACAGGTTCTGAAGGTCCGGCACTGTATACCAGGCCTTCAGAGTGCAAGTTTAGGAGATATTCACAGTACCTACAGCTAAGTCTTATTATAGGCTTACCTATATGTATAAGTGGTGTAACAAAGTTTACTACCAATTTAAGCACTTTGTGGGGCAGAACGCGTTGGAGCGGGAGTTGGACAGGTGAGATTATATGTTGTAAATTCTCTACTTATTATATTAAAGTTGGTTTTACATCAGTGATGGCATCAGTGTGCAGACTGTTCATTTCTACGTGACAAGTGGAGCTGGAGATGCAGGGAACGAGGCGAGTCTGGAGCGGCATAGATTCTATTGATTTCACAAAAAACTGAACATGATGGTATACAAATAATGAAAAAAAAAAACAAAAAAAAAACAAATACAGTACAAAGAACCCCAAATTAAATTCAATAAGCCGCCCTAAATACAAAAAAAATCACACCCTCTAAATAAAAAAGAATATTATTTTTAAAGCCTAAACCTTATTAGTCTTAAAAATGTATCTACAACCCCCCCTACACCTATGCTGACTAACCTGTTTCAAAAAGATATATATATATATATATATATATCTATTTTCAGCCCACTCCGGTCTGGTCACATGACTCGGCTCTCTTGTGGCTGCAGGAGAGAGGAGGGAGCGCCAACAATGGCTAGGACATGGGAGCCTATGGGTGACAGCACCACTCCCGGAATTCCTAACCACCGGAGGGCTCTCTCTCTCTTCTCCCCTGCAGCCGCCACTGTCTGACACAGGGGATCATATGACCGGACTGGAGAGGGCTGAGAATAGGTAGGTACTTTATATACATTTTTTTTTTTTTTTTTTACACAGGTTAGCCAGCATAGGAGTTATAGGAGGGAAGGGGACAGTTTTAGGACTAGCTAGGTTGAAGCTGGAATTTTACTTTAAAGCCCATTAAACCTACACTTTAAAGCAGCAAAATACAGTCCATGTGCATCATTCCATGTGTCAATGTCTTAGCCCCCTCGTGCCAGTGCCTTCCGGCCCTTTACGGCCGCCCCGGACATGTGTGAACCGGTTCTATTGAGAGCCAGTCACATTTGCCTGTAATGTGAATTGGATGCGGGGAAATCCAAGTAATCCCAGCGAAAGGCCCCTTTCATACTGGGTGGTTCAGTTTTGACGGAATCGGCTTGCTCGGCGGGGATCGATTCGCTGATCCCCGCTGAGCAGGCAGAAGACAGGTCCATCTCCCCTCACTGTGCAGAGACAGACCTGTCAGAGTCCCGCTCTCCTCGATGGGAGATCAGATGAAGATGGACCACCTGTCTGTTTTCATCCGATCCGATCCTCCAGACGGATGGAAAATGGGACCACCATCCGTCTAGATTTGGCGGATAGGATTGGATCGGATAGCGGCGGGTGAAATCTGCTCCCCCCATAGAGGTGCATGGAGCGTCCAATCAGGTCCGCCTAAAAAACTGAAAGGCAGACCTAATCGGAAAGCCCGCATAAAAGGGGCCTAAAGCTGAACTCTATGCAGATATAAAAGACACAAATAAATGCAGCTCTGTAATCATTAGTACATCAGAAGAAAAACAAAATGAAATGCAAGCAGTGTAAGTACCTGAATTTGACCTGACATCAGCCACTTGCAGTCCTTGTACAGCAGAGCAGGAGTGTGAGTGGAAGAAGCAGTACAAGAAGCCAATCAGTTCAAGTGCAGACAAGAAGCATGCTGATAGGAGGAGAAAGCAGAGTGACAGAGGGATGAGCTAAGATCATCAGACCGAGGACATCTAGTGGCAGAAAACAAGTACTGCGGGGGAAATCTCTGGATTAAAGGTGTATATTGCAGCTGAAGCCTGTTTTGTTATTTTATCTTGCTATGTTCTACTAGTGTTTTGCTTTAAGCAGTTCAATGAGCAAGAATGCAAATTCTGCTTTGGTAAAATTGTTACAAAGGTAATTTTGTTCAAATCACTGGTGCTGCCTTGTTAAGAATAAATATGAAAATTTAGCAGCAGCACCTATGTAGAGTATTACCAGTGTGCAGCCTTCCACTCGGACTCTCCTATAACTGCTGCTGGCTGTATCTGTAATCTTTTGGCAAGCAGGTCCTGTCCTCCTCAGGCTGACTCATACAATAAGTCAGCCACAGACAGACAGTACACACCTGTCTGCAGATTAAAGTGCACTTCCACTTTTGCAGCCAAACTGGGATAACACCAACCTTCTATTTGTTACATGGACCCATTTACAAAGCATAACTTTAAAAAACTTATTGAAAAGTTTCTGTTTACTTTTTACTTGCTATAAAATGCTGCTTAGCTTTCCCTTTTATGATATGTTAAGGAAGAGGCTGTGAAATTTTTGTGTCTACCATATTTAACCCTGTCCATACTGTGCTGGCAGATGTCATTGTCAGTTGTAACCGAGATACACACACTGTATCCTGACGAAGGGTTAAAGATCTCAAAACTAGAGTGGTACATTGTATGGTAATGCATCCTTTTCAAAACTGTCCTTCAATCTGTCCCTTAATCCAGAGGTCCCCAAACCGGTACTGGTCCATGGCCTGTTAGGAACCGGCCACACAGCAGGCTCCAGGAGGGGGCAGTGTGGTGCCTAGCCAGTCTCCAGGCCTTAATCCCATAGGAAATATGTGGAGGGAGCTGAAGGTTCGAGTTACCAAACGTCAGCCTCAAAACCTTAATGACTTGGAGAGGATCTGCAAAGAGGAGAGGGACAAAATCCCCCCTGAGACAAACCTGGTGGCCAACTACAAGAAACGTCTGACCTCTGTGATTGCCAACAAAGATTTTGCCACCAAGTCATGTTTTGTGAAGGGGGTCAAATACTTATTCCACTCATTAAAATGCAAATCAATTTATAAACTTTTTTAAATGCGTTTTTGTAGATATTTTTGTTGTTATTCTGTCTCTCACTTCAAATAAACCTACCAATAAAATTATAGGCTGATCATTTCTTTGTCAGTGGGCACGCGTACAAAATCAGCAGGGGATCAAATACTTTTTTCCTTCACTGTATCTATAGGCAGGCTGGTTGTACTGAAGTTGACCTTTTGGATCGAACTTCAGAACAACTAGCAGTGGCGGCTGGTGCATTGGGGGCGCAGGGGCGCCGCCCCACCCCCCTATCCATGCATCCGGCCCCCTAATCTACATGCAGGGCGCCGTACGCATGGATTCCAATGGGGGTTTTTTTTTCTTTCAATAGTGTTTATTGAAGTTTACAAGTTACAAAAAAATAAACAAAATGACATAAACAACGGGGGAAAAACACATATACAAAAAACAATAGGAGGGAAATAAGGGGGGTGGGATGATATCATACACAAATAAATTGTATATACTTAAAACATGACTGAAGAATCTATGACATTGTAATCAATAACAACTCAGTGAGAAGGAACAAAATATCTGCTTTGAGTCCAGATTGACCAGTCTTTGTGGAACTTTGGGCCTCGTAAAGTGGAGAAAGCATATGCTTTTTCAAGGGAGTAATGGTAATTAATTTGTGTTATAACCTCGAGATGAGAAGGGGCAATGGGTTGTTTCCAATAGCTAGCTATTACCGTTCGGGCTGCGACAAAAATATGAGTCACTACCGTTCTCATGTGGGACGTTATAGTATCCAGACCTAAATTAAGAAGAGCTAAAGCAGGGTTAGGTGAAAGTAGTATACCAGTGACGGTGGATAAGATTTCAAAGATTTTCCAATGGGGTTTTTTTTTGAAGCACATGATTAGAGCCAGAGGCTCTAATAGGCTTCAAAAAAGGGAGGGCTCAGGGCGCAGAGCACTGCGCCCTGAGCCCACCCAGTTGTGTGATAATAGCGAATGAATATTCGCTATTGTCACATGGATCCTCCTCCTGGCCAATCAGGAAGTGGATCCTGAGACCTGTTTCCCGATTGGCCGAAAGGGGAAGCCATGCCATTGGCTAAGGAGGAGGAGGGAGGACTCGAAGAGATGCAGGAGACTGAAGAGGAGCCGCTGCTGCTGCCTGCCCTTCACGGTGAGTGACCCGGCGACCGGGGGGGGTATGGTGTGGTCCGTCTGTCGCCCCCCACGGCTCATGGAGCACCAGCAGCCACTAACAACCAGCCTGTCTTTTTCTTTTTCCGTTCGATTACTGCCAGTGACTATAGCACTGATAATTCTGATGGCTGGGAAACCTCCTGCTATCAGAATACAATAGCTCCAAGAGATGGATTCCCCCATTAACACTGACTGTGTTGATGGGGGAATTGAGCAATGGGTTGAAGGAAAAATAAATTGCACAATGTATGGCCTGATTTATGCTGCTGGAGTCACGAGATCCTTATTTTATTCTGTTAGCGAGGCAGAACACACTCCTGAGCTGGCATAGCTGTTATTTTGTGTTTCTACATTAATCCTTAAAAATGTTCTGCTTCTAATGAATGCGGCTCCAGCAACTCCCTCTCCAGATGTAAATGCTGTACCTATTTTTAAACCCCATGGTGGCACACTGCGGCTAATGCATTATGTAAGACTCCTTCCTTCGGCGGACTTACCCAGTGAAGTGGCCCAATGCAGACCTTGGCAGCGAGGAGCAGAACAGTTGGGTCTGTGGGACGCAGCTTGCTGCACTCTCTCAGCACTGACACAGCATAGGAATACTGGAGGAGGAAAGGTTAGGAGAGGATTAGGATTCCGAGCCAGAGAAGCCATTAATCATTATTATTTCTGCAGATACTCTCATATACATCTCTGTGTGTGAATATAAAAATTATGTTTTTATACTGCTACTATATTTTCCAGCTTTTCAGAAAAAATACTCAACACTTCCCATAAGCCAATTACGCTACTACACACGTATCAAACACAAGGCCCGTGGGCTGAATGCGGCCCCCCCAGGCCTTTTCATGTGGCCCTCACACCTCTCCTGCAGCTACAGCCAGGGGTGGCCCAAATATTTGTGCTGCCTGGGTCCACAAATGAAATGCTGCTCCCCCCCCCAAAAAAAAAATCATGCCCACCAAAAGGCCCCCACATTCACTTTTTTATATCATGATAATTAAAACGAATATAAAATTTATAAGTCAGATTTCTATGCAACAGCTCCTTTTCTATTTTCAAAATCATATGACATTCCATTATGTTCGATTCCTAACCACAAACTCCAGTTTTATTTTGAAAAAATAACTAAATATTGCTAAATAAAAATTTGCACTCAACTAAAAACACTTGTGCAAAATTAGAACCTTATATGAAGACAAAAATAAAGTGCATAATATAGTGCAACAATCAGTATACAAAATAATCATAGGTCCATTGAAGTGGACTGAACATATAATGCAAATGAATAAATTAAATAAATAAATAGTCCATAGTGATAGCAATGAATGTCCAATTTAAATAGGGAATTTGATGGTGACAACAGTAGCAGCACTTGATAGGTTGTATATACCTCCACCAAAAACACAGGACCACCCGGTGTGCAATCAAGGCTTACCGGATGAAATGGACCCCTTAAATTACAGGGGGTCAATGAGAGCAGACTCAGGACACCAGAGATAAAGACACCCAGTACCAAGGCAGGCAATACTTCCAATATACTTCCAATATGCTCCAAGCAGATCCTCCCTTGAATTTACTAGAACTGGGGATGGATGCCCATAAAGCGTACCCAGAAAGGAAACAGGAAGGACTTGGATAGTGAAGTACGTAAAATAATGGTAATTTAATAATGGTAGATGCGCTTACATGGTACAGGTATTGAAAGGGCATAACAAAAGCACAAACGCGGTCTCCGGGTAAGGAACGGCGCTTCCGTGTTCCACCGGGAGCCGGAAGTGACATGGTAGCGTGATCATGATCCTACGTCCCGACGCGTTTCGTCAGCTCATATCTGACGTCATCAGGGTCCAGGGTCCAGTTTTATTTTGTTTGTCTGAATGTCTGACATCATTGCGCACACCACAATAATGTGAGGGACCTTCCCTGTAGGAGACGATCCGCTTCCTCATACTCATCAGTTTGCAATACAGGCGGCAGTATGAGATGGGGAAATGCCACCCGTAACGCGCTGCAAACGAATGACACGCAAAACTTCTGGAAAAAAAAACTTGAGCGTCAATTTTCCGCCCCTCCGAAAGTGCTGCCTAGGTCAAATGGATCCATGGGACCATGGTAGGGCCAGTCCTGGCTGCGGCACCCCCCTTGTCTCTGCCCCCACCTTGTCTCGCCATGCAGCAGTGTGCACGGTAGCAATGGTGTGGTATGGCATTTTGAGAGTTAAATCAGGAGGTGAAAAGGCGACATATCACCTCCACACTGCGTGCCAAATGCCCTCTGAAAAGCAATCCACTGTGGAATGCTTTTCAGAGGAGTGGCTATTTTAGCCTCATGTGTGAATGAGCCTTTAGAGCTTGTGCACATGTCATTAAGTCAGCATATGTACAGCCCTGAGTGGCTGCATTCCCTTGTTCAGATGGGTGGTCAGGGGGACTAGAACACTTGTCAGTTTTTTTATTGATGTCCGTGTTCCCCTTAACCACTTTACCACCGGAGGATTTTGCTGTCTTCCGTCCAGGCCACTTTTTGCGATTCGGCGCTGTGCGACTTTAACTGACAATTGCGCGGTCGTGCGACGCAGTACCCAAACGAAATTTACTTCCTTTTTTTCCCACAAACAGAGCTTTCTTTTGGTGGTATTTGATCACCTGTGCGATTTTTACTTTTTGCGCTATAAACAAAAAAAGAGAGTTTATTTTGAAAGAATAACAATATTTTTCACATTTTTTTATATGAAATTCCCCCCCAAAAAAATGTAAAAATCAAATTTTTTTAAAATTTTTGGCCAATTTGTTTTCTGCTACCTATGTTTAGTAAAAAAAAATTGCAATAAGCGTATTTTGATTGGTTTGCGCAAAAGTTATTGCGTTTACTAACTAAGGGAAAGATTTCTGTCATTTTTGGTGTTTTTTTTTAACGCGTAATGGCGGTGATCTGCGATTTTTTTTGCGGGACTGCGACATTGCGGCGGACAGATCGGACCCTTGACTGACATTTTTGACACTTTTGGGGGTACCAGTGACATTACTGCAGTAATCAGTGCTATATATATGCACTGTTACTGTAAAAATGACACTGGCAGGGAAGGGGTTAATTTTATTGGAGAGGGAGGGGTTAATGTATGCCTGGTGCTTTCTGACGTGTGGGGGGGGAGGTGACTGAGTGACAGAAGGACAGATCGCATGTTCAGCTATGCTGAACACTCCGATCTGTCAGTCCCTGTCACTATGGAGATCCGCCCGCTGTGTTTACACACAGCGGGCGGATCTCCAGACTCGATCCCCGACAATCGGGGCAGAGCAGCGGCAATCGCCGCTGCTCCTCCGCTGGCCCGACTCCCACTGTGAATGAACACAGCGGGAGCGAGCCTCCGGCGGCGCGCGAGCGCCGCCCACAAGGGGCGGAGTCCAGCGACGTAGGTCTACGTCGCTGGACGGGATCGCGGCACTTTGCCGCAGTAGCCTCCATGTGAGCGGAGGTAAAGTGGTTAAGGGAGATTCACCCTCTCTATTTGTCCTGTTGACTGTTATCACCAAAAGTCAAAAGTGAAAGGAAAGCCCAAATTTTGGATTGTCACCAGAACAGGAATACAGGGGAGATCTTCCAATGGGTACACTAGTTCTGGTGATCACCAGGGATTTCTTCTCACTTCCTGTTTTGGCTACGAGACAGGAAGTGAAGGGAAATCTCCAAAATGAAACATATTTTTTTAGAACTTATTTTTTCAGTTCTTGCCATAATAAATAAAGTATGTGCAAAACCGCTCTAGATTCCCTATAAAGGGTTTTCAGGAATGTTTCCTGTCACATAACAAGGAATCTGCAAGGAAGACTGCTTCTCCTCCTCCTCAGCTTGGGATTAAAGTGTATCTATCGTCAAAATGTAAATGCATATATTCGTTTCCACATTGTGCTCCATTTATTTCCAGCCTACTTCTAATTACCTGAACAATCTCTAAGTTTGAGGTAAGATGTTTTGTGTAGTTGGTGATCAGGTTTGCACACATCTGAGGAGGGATTTTGGTCTACTCTTCTTTACAGATCTTCTCTAAATCCTTAAGGTTTCTTGGCTTGTGTATTGTGTGTTTTTTATGGATTTTTGGTTAATATTCTGTATCTATTATTTAAAATACACCTATGATAAAAAATTATAGACCCTTCATTTCTTGGTACAAAATCTTCAGGGGACCAAATAATTATTTTTCCCACTGTATATAATGTATTGTATTGTTATTACAATGATGCTGTTAGAAAAAAAAAATGTAAGTTGGGACTATAGATTTCCTTTAATTTTATTACAAAGATTGATAAAATCTTCTATCTATCGAACTATCATAACATTGCTTCCAGGACCGGGACAAGGGGTGGGCAGGAGGGCCAGTTGCCCTTGGCGCAGTGAAGCAAAGGGGAAAAAATGGACAAAGGGTGGTACACCCACTCTACAGCATGTATTAATAGTAGGGGAGATGTGAAATTCTGGATCCTCCCCCTGGGCCCTGCACAACCCTGTCCTGGTACGGATTGCGTTTATGGGTACAATGAAAGGGAATGAGCTGACCCCCACCCAGCTGCTTTACTTACTTCGTCCACCATCTTCTATCTTTACTACGACCACTTCCAAGGCTTCCTGGCCTCAGTACACAGAACTGTGCATACAGATCTAAAACTGCCAGCAAATGAAAGCTGGAAATCCCTGGGCAAATATATTTTAATTGAAAAAAGAAGAATCTCCAGCTTCCTGGGAACAGAAGTGACTTTATTTTACGGAGTTATGATTGAAAATCATTGCAGAGCCATCAAACCGACGAGATACAATGATCTCCTGTGTTGAATCTATTCAACCCCCTTCACCGATTGGTATTTAAAACTGAACTAAACTCTCTCAATCAACATTGACTATTTTTGATCCTTATGCTGCTAGAATTTGTAAATAGATAGGAAGGTCTATTATATATTTACTGCACTCTCCCTATGCTGGCGTGACGTCACGCCCCCCTCCGCCCGCCGGCTCGCCAGTCGGCCCACCCGTGTTTGTAGAGGCGCTGATGCGTCTCTCTCGGTTTGTACTACAGAAGATGAATCCAATCCAAATGTTGACTGTGTGCACATAATTAATTGGGGGGCACATGGGGGGCACAGACTAATTTTGGGCGGCCATGGCCCCCTTTGCCCCCCCCCCCCCGTGACACCACTGCTCGTTTTACTAGTTTTTTTTTTTTTTTTACATTTCTTCAGTTGCTTCCTGGTTTCTGGCCTAGGCCAAAATGATGTCAGACATCCATACCTCCCAACTTTCTGAGATGAGAATGAGGGACACCTATTAGTAAAAGTATGTAGGCATAGGACACACCCCCAGCCACGCCACCCATAAAGGAGAATTGTACTAAAAAAAGATTGGTTAAACCCACAAGTCCTTTTTTTTTTTCAACCAATAGTATTGCTTCATTTTGGAATTTACAGATGCAGCAATTTAGAAATTGGGTTAAAAGGTTTAGCACTGGGAAACACTTTTTAATAGACAAGTAGTGCATTTTATATACAACTATATAGATCAGACCAAAATGGGGGACATATGAGGAGGAAAGAGGGACAGAGGGACTTTGTTTTAAATCAGGGACAGTCCCTAGAATTCAGAGACAGTTGGGAGCTATCCTGCATCCCAGGAGTCTTCATGGGAGGAGGGGAGGAGGGGCTTTCTCATCCTAAAGTGGAAGTAAACTCCCCCCCCTCCGATGCTTCTTTTGAACTATTCAATTATATTAATCACTTGCGGACCAGCCACTGCAGTTTTACTGCGGCAGGTCAGCTCTGTTACGCGAAACGACGTACCTGTACGTCACTTCGTGTAGCAGATAGTGGGGGCGCGCGCGCCAGTTGACTAGAGGGGGAGCCAATTAGTGTCCTGGTGGACACGATGTCCGCTGGGCACCCGCGATCACTCCCTATGGAGAAAGAATGGCGGTCTGCCGATGTAAACACCACAGACCGCTGTTCTGTCAGTGATGAAAACAGGGATCCTGTGTTCCTCCTATTTAGGAACACAGGTCTCTGTGTTCATTCAGCAAGTACAGTACATCCCCCACACAGTTAGAAAGCATCCCCTAGGGACACATTTAACCCTTTGATCACCCCTGGGGTTAACCCCTTCCCTGCCAGTGTCATTAGTACAGTAACAGCGCATATTTTTTAGCACTGTAGTAATGTCACTGGTCCCCCCAAAAGTGTCAGTTATGTATCCGATCTGTCCGCCACAATGTTGCAGTACCGCTAAAAATCGCTGATCGCCACCATTACTAGTAAAAAATAAATAAATAAAAAAAAAATTACATAAATCTTTCCCCCTATTTGTAGACGCGATAACTTTTGCGCAAACCAATCAATATACACTTACTGAGATTTTTTTTTTCCAAAAATATGTAGCAGAATACATATTGGCCTAAATTGATGAAAAGATTTCATTTTTAATTTTTTTTTTTTTATTGGGAATGTTTTATAGCAGAAAGTAAAAAAATATTGTGTTTTTTTTCCAGAATTGTCGCTCTTTTTCGTTTATAGCGCAAAAAATAAAACCCGCAGAGGTGATCAAATACCACCAAAAGAAAGCTCTATTTGTGGGAAAAAAAGGACATCAAAAATTTTTTTGGGGTACAGCCGCGCAATTGTCAGTTAAAGTAACGCTGTGTCGTATCTCAAAAAAATGGATTTTTGACTTCCTGTAAAATTCTTTTCTCTATCTTCATTGACAGACGCAGCTTCATATCTTCCTGACCATTGGGTTATGCTGCCCCCTACGGGAGTAGGACACTAGGTAGGAAAAAACTTCACCATGGGGCAGTCCCTGCAGGCATAACCCCACACACTCTGCTACAGCCCTCAGTTTTGTTGCAAGCAGTGTTTAAAAGACAACAATCCCATTCCACTCATAATTAGAGGGGCGGGTGCTGCGTCTGTCAATGAACTTCAGAGAAAAGGATTTTACGGTAAGTCAAAAATCCAGTTTTCTCTATCGTTCATTGACAGAGGCAGCTTCATATCTTCTTGACCATTGGGACGTTTTTTTTTTTGCATGAGGGGTGGGAAAAAACAATGCAAAGAAGAACATAATTTCCCAAGGCTAAACCTAGTAAACCAGGTAACATGGAGCTCAACCAGGAACTGGAGCTCACCTAGAAAAAAACATACACCCTCAAAGAGAAAAAAAAAGTTCTCTTTTAGACAGCAGCCTGCAAAACCTTGCAGCTAAAAGAGGCAACCAAAGATGCCAACACATCTACCTTGTAGAATTTTGTGAACGTGTGCACCAACGACCAAATTCCCGCCTTGCAATTTTGCATCACTGACACCTGATGGCGAAAAGCCCAAGAGGCACTTAGCACTCGAGTAGAATGCGCCTTCACCGGGAAGGGAGGAACCTGACCCTTCAGTGAATAAGCCTGAACCCCCATCTGCCTGATCCATCTGGATATGGTCGCAGCAGACGCAGAAGCTCCTTTACGAGGTCCTTCGGGAAGGACAAAAAGAGTCAGATTTCCTGAAAGATTCAGTAGCCACCAGGTAAACTCTAATTGCCCAAACCACATCCAAAGAATGCAAAGCAATTTCCTTGGGATGCTTGGGCTTAGGACAAGAGTGCAGGCAGCACAATGTCTTCATTGAAATGGAAATCAGAAATCGCCTTAGGAAGGAACAACTGATTAGGTCGAAGTACCACCTATCTCTGTGGACCACCAGATAAGGGGAACAGAAGGACAAAGCCACCATTTCAGACACCCTGCAGGCAAAAGTGATAGCCACCAAAAAGGCAACCTTCTGAGCAGGGGAATCTCCCTAATGTTCTCAAACGGAGGTTTTTTAAGAACAGATAACACCAAATTCAGATCCCACAGAGGCAGAGGGAATCGCCTCGGAGGAGCCAGATGATGCACCCCCTGAATAAAAGTGCGAATCAGGGCATGCGTAGCTAAAGGAAATTGGAAATAAATAGCCAAAGCCAACACTTGGCCTTTGATAGTGCCCAAAGCCAAACACTGTTCAACCCCTCTTTGAAGAAAAGTCAAAACCCTGGCTACCGAGAACAAGCGAGGGTGTGCTTTTAGCGATTCACACCATGAAACGATTTCCACGTACGATGATAGATCTTCCTGGAAGTAGGCTTCCTGGCCTTCAATTGTGTAAGAATCACAGAGTCTGAAAGACCCTTATCTTTTACCTGGCTTTCAACACCCACGCCATTAAAGCCAGTGACTGTAAGCAGGATGGAAGAGATAGCCGATCTTCCCTGGGAAGAAGTCTCCAAGGTTACCAAACTTACTAGATCCGCGTACCAAGCCCGGCGAGGCCAGTCTGGAGCCACCAGAATGACCAGAATCCCTTCCACCTCTATTCTGCACAGAAGAGTTTCTGTGGAGGGAACGCATAGATCAGTCGATACTGACCCCAAGGAGCCACCAGTGCGTCTGTGGCGTCGGCAAGAGGATCCCTCGACCTGGTACAAACCTCTAAACCTTCTTATTGAGGCGAGAATCAAACAGGTCGACATTGGGTGTCCCACACCGAACACACCTCTGGATGTAGGGACCACTCACCTTGATCCAACACCTGACGACTCAGGTAATCCAGTTGTCCACACCTGGGATGTGCACAGCAGAGAGGGCCAGAACAAACTTCTCGGCCCAATCCAGAATCTCGGCCACCTACCGGGCCGCCAAGACACTCTTGGTGCCCTCTTGATGACTGATGTACGTCACGGCCGTGGCATTGTCCGATTGAATCTGGACCTGGCAACCTTGCAGACCAGTTGTCCAATGACTCAGGCAAAGCTTTATCGCTCTGAGCTCCAAGATATTTATCAGCAGCTTGGACTCTTCCACTGTCCAGGATCCCTGTGCAGTTGCACATGGCTATGCATTCCACTTTGACAGTGCTGATTGGTTTATCGCTGTTACATGGAGCTAGTGTGGTGCTTTAATGTGTTGGGTAAGGTTGCCACCTCATCCCTTTAATCCAGGACACATAATAATTACACAGGTTCTGAGGCTGATATAATTGCACATAAGGCACTAAGTGAGTTTAATTACCAACATAATCACTTCTGGACCGGAAGATTTGCCCCCTTAATGACCAGGCCATTTTTTTTGCGATTCGGCATTGCGTTACTTTAATGGACAATTGTGCGGTTGTGTGACGATGTACCCAAATAAAATTGATGTCCTTTTTTTCCCCACAAATAGAGCTTTCTTTTTTGGTATTTGATCATCTCTGCAATTTTTATTTTTTGCGCTGTAAACAAAAAAAGAGCGATAATTCTGAAAGAAACAATATTTTTCACATTCTGTTATATAACATTCCCAATAAAAAAAATTCAAAATCTAATTTTTTCATCATTTGTATTCTGCTACATAATTCCCAATAAGTGAATTTTGATTGGTTTGTGCAAAAGTTATCGCATCTACAAACTAGGGGAAAGATTTATGTCATTTTTTTATTTGTAATGGCGGTGATCTACGATTTTTAGCGGGACTGTGACATTGCGGCAGACAGATTGGACACCTGACATTTTTTACACTTTTGGGGGGACCAGTAATCAGTGCTACAAATATGTACTGTTGCTGTAATAATGACACTAGCAGGAAAGGGGTTAACCTAGGGGCGATCAAAGGGTTATGTGTGAGCCTAGGGGGCGTTTTCTACCTGTGAGGGGGATGGGCTTGTGGAATCAACACAGAGACCTGTGATCCTAAATAGGAGGATCACAGGCTCTCTGTGTTCATTTCAGAGAGAACAACGGTCTGCTGTATTTACAACAGCAGACCGTTGTTCTTTCTCCACAGGGAACGATCGCGGGTGCCCATCGGCAATCGTGGCCGCCGGTGCCGCCCCCCAGGAGTGCTCCTGCGAACTGACATACCTATATGTCGGTTCGAGCGACCCAGCCAGCCTACCACAGTATATCTGCGGCTGGTGGTCGGCAAGTGGTTAATCAGCCACAGAACCTGTGTAATTAATATGTGTCCTGGTTTAAAGGGATGAGGTGGTAATCCTAGTGTTGGGGTGCTATTCAAAATGAATTGTATCGAAATGCGTCAAAGCATGTACTGTGCGTTGTGGTAATGCATCACCCCTTAATGTTTAGGCCAAGTGCAATGAACCGTTATCGCAAACCTACCGACACAGGTTTGTTCTGCTGCTCAGTCTACTTCTTGCCTTTCATTGGGCATCACCTGCACTTCTGTTCTCTGGTTTGCTTTTTATTATTATATGATAATCCAATTCCAACTTTTAGAAACCTGTTTGCTAGTTAAGTGAGTGGTGCCAATATAGACTCAGAGCACATTTTCAAATTCAGCATCCATAGTCCCAAATGATTCTACCCTACAGCACTGCACAGTAATCAGCAAACCATGTGGGATGATGCGATACTCCAGCTGGACTGCAATTCTGTGATAAGTTGAAAACACTACACAGTTATGGAGTCCACATGAAGGATGCCTCAATTCTAGCAGTAATTGTTTCACATGATCCATGTGGAATATGACTCATTTTGGTGACTGCAATGGGTTATGAACAAGCTGTGGGGAAAATATGTTGTTTTGTAATATTTAACCCTTCCCAGGAACGCTGATGATGATAATGATGGGGATCTACAAGGGCTGCATGCAAAAGTAGCCATAACTTTTTTATTACCTTACGTAGATCGTTTACATTTTAAATGTTGGTGGAGTAACTCTTCCTCTATAATAACTCATCTTTTTCGTCTTCTTTTTAATTGCAGGTAAATAATGGATTCCAAGTAGAAGCAATGTGCCGCCATTGAGGTATTGACTTAGGAGAGGGGTGCAGGCTGTCTGACATTGAAGGTCTCCCACTGCGTGGCTGGTCTTTAATGCTGGTTTGACCTTCTTTAAATGTCTTCATCCATCTGCGTATATTGCTCTTGTCAATGGTGTCATCTCTGTAAACATTCTGCAGCCTTCTGTGGATGGCAGACAGCCTGCACCCCTTCTTTGTCAAGAACTCAATGAGGGCACATTGCTTCTGCTTGGAATCCATTATTTACCTGCAATGAATAAGAAGATGAAGAGGAGTTACTATAGAGCAGGGATGGCGAATCTTGGCACCCCAGATGTTTTGGAACTACATTTCCCATGATGCTCAACTACTCTGCAGAGTGCATGAGCATAATAGGAAATGTAGTTCCAAAACATCTGGGGTGCCAAGGTTCGCCAACACTGCTATAGAGGAAGATTTATTCTAGCCAAGATGTAAAATTTGAACAACCTATGTAAGTTAATTAAAAAGTTATGGCCCTCAACACTTCCACAATTTCTTTTATTGTATATAAATGTCTTAAAGCCCAAAATTCTGTCATATCCTCTATGCTCCTCTCCTGTACATACTGGTCACTGTCGTACCCTCTATTTTCCTCTCTTCTATATACTGACCCGTCATACCCTCTATGCTCCTCTCCTGTAAACACTGCTCACTGCTTCTCTTATCCACAGCTATTCAAAGTGCACAATTTACACATCTTTTCTGATCCTTAGAAGGCAGGGAGGGGCAATCTGATGTCACACACTGCACAGCTTAGTGTAATCTGAGATATGAGTGAAGGGAATGGATACCCCCCTACACAGTTTCATAGGGAAACATGCACAGCTGAGGCTGTCAATCACAGGCTGTATGCAGGTGCTCCCCTCCCCCATCCCCCTGGATCCCTTGGATTTAGCATAACCTGTAAGAAGTGACTCATGCAGATAGCAGAAGAAGGAGACAGTACATACCACATGCTCTGGTTTGAGGCAAGTAAACACTATAGAAGATTATGCTTTGTTTTTTTTTTTGTACTTCAGAGGTTTACAATCATTTTAATCTAATACATTTTGCTGCAAAAAATAAGAAATAAAATACAAGGCCTAATACCTTGATATGCTATGAATGAAAAGGATAGAAAATAAAACCCAAACGCCCCCGATGGTGGAATAGTTACATATAAATAACTACAGAGCTGTAAATACATTCAATTTAGGTGATATTGTTCTAAGGAAAAGATTTGAAGACGTGTTCTGCAGATAATACTACAGTTATTATCTCATTTGCTCTGGGCTTGCACATATTCATTACTGATACTTTTTACCACTTTGTTAAATCTATACAAGAATTGTCCGACGTTTTAAGGCCGCTTTTGCTCAAACGAGGAAATAATGAATATGCACAGCTGGAGATCTTCAAAGTCCACGCTGCAGCACATCTTTCATTGAGATCCCATCTATAAATAGTTTATTTCTTAAGCTTGTGTTTAAAAAAAAAAAAAAAAGGGTTTCTCCATGAGACTTTTCTTTCACACGCTTCTCTTCGTGTGCTTGAGAAAAAAAAGACAACGACACTGACCAATGCCATGAGGGCCTGAAAAATGCAAAATAGAGACTGGGGGATGAGAAAGAAGGGTACAGCCAGGGCTGGGACAAGGGGTGGGCAGGAGGGATGGCTGCCCTGGGCACTGTGGTGGGGGGGGGGGGGATCACCGTGAGGAGATTGGAGGGGGGGAATTTGTGTTGGAAGGGGGAATTTGGGGGGCAGCAGGGGATAAACATTGTTCTAGGAGGGGAAATTGGGGGTGATGTGGGATGCTAGGAGTGGGAAATTAGGGGCATTTGTGTTGGGAGGGGAGATGGAGGAAGAGGATTTGTGTGTGTGTGTGTGTGTGGGGGGGGGGTTGTGCTGGAAGAGGTGATATGGTAGAGGGAGTAGGGGAATTTAGCTAGTAGGGATGATTAGGGGGTGAATCATTCAGGGTTCTGATAAGGCACAATTATAGCTGAAATCTGGGAATTAGCCAAAACCTACCCTTGCAGTGGGGTGCCCGGGTGCCCGGGTGCCCCCCCCCCCCCCCCCCCCACACGCACAATATAAGGGTTTACTGCATATTTGAAAGCACTGCTTGTGGAAGCCAGAGGAAGATAAGTATGTCATTTCAACTTTTTCACCCACTGTTTTTTTTTTTGTGTGCTTTCATTCAGAATTTAAAGTGGTTGCAAACCTAAAATATGAACAAAGCATAACCTTCTATAGTGTGTACTTGTCTCAAACCAGAGCACTAAGTGTCATTTCTGTCCCCTACCCATTCCTCTGCTATCTGAATTAGTCACTGAGTCACAACTGACAAGTTTTCCTGACACCAAGAGAAAAATGGTGACGGGGAGGGAGGTCCAGCTGATTGACAGCCTCAGCTCTGTTCCTGTGGGAATGGGGTGTGTCCCTTCCCTCCAATCAGCTCTTAGATCTTGTCTCACTGATGTAACTTCAGCTCTCTGCCCCCTACTTTTTACAGCTAAGAGATACTGTGTAAATTGTGCACTCTGAATGGATGAAGGGGAAAGACCACTGTAGAGAAACAAGTACAACTTACAGTGTCTTGCGAAAGTATTCAGCCCCCTTGAACTTTGCGACCTTTTGCCACATTTCAGGCTTCAAACATATAGATATAAAACTGTAATTTTTTGTGAAGAATCAACAACAAGTGGGACACAATCATGAAGTGGAACGAAATTTATTGGATATTTCAAACTTTTTTAACAAATAAAAAACTGAAAAATTGGGCGTGCAAAATTATTCAGCCCCCTTAAGTTAATACTTTGTAGCGCCACCTTTTGCTACGATTACAGCTGTAAGACGCTTGGGGTATGTCTCTATCAGTTTTGCACATCGAGAGACTGAAATTTTTGCCCATTCCTCCTTGCAAAACAGCTCGAGGTCAGTGAGGTTGGATGGAGAGCGTTTGTGAACAGCAGTTTTCAGTTCTTTTCCACAAATTCTCGATTGGATTCCGGTCTGGACTTTGACTTGGCCATTTTAACACCTGGATATGTTTATTTATGAACCATTCCATTGTAGATTTTGCTTTATGTTTTGGATCATTGTCTTGTTGGAAGACAAATCTCCATCCCAGTCTCAGGTCTTTTGCAGACTCCATCAGGTTTTCTTCCAGAATGGTCCTGTATTTGGCTCCATGCATTTTCCCATCAATTTTAACCATCTTCCCTGTCCCTGCTGAAGAAAAGCAGGCCCAAACCATGATGCTGCCACCACCATGTTTGACAGTGGGGATGGTGTGTTCAGGGTGATGAGCTGTGTTGCTTTTACGCCAAACATAACGTTTTGCATTGTTGCCAAAAGTTTGATTTTGGTTTCATCTGACCAGAGCACCTTCTTCCACATGTTTGGTGTGTCTCCCAGGTGGCTTGTGGCAAATTTTAAACGACACTTTTTATGGATATCTTTAAGAAATGGCTTTCTTCTTGCCACTCTTCCATAAAGGCCAGATTTGTGCAGTTTACGTCTGATTGTTGTCCTATGGACAGAGTCTCCCACCTCAGCTGTAGATCTCTGCAGTTCATCCAGAGTGATCATGGGCCTCTTGGCTGCATCTCTGATCAGTCTTCTCCTTGTATGAGCTGAAAGTTTAGAGGGACGGCCAGGTCTTCGTAGATTTGCAGTGGTCTGATACTCCTTCCATTTCAATATTATCGCTTGCACAGTGCTCCTTGGGATGTTTAAAGCTTGGGAAATCTTTTTGTATCCAAATCCGGCTTTAAACTTCTCCACAACAGTATCTCGGACCTGCCTGGTGTGTTCCTTGTTCTTCATGATGCTCTCTGCACTTTAAACGGACCTCTGAGACTATCACAGTGCAGGTGCATTTATACGGAGACTTGATTACACAAAGGTGGATTCTATTTATCATCATTAGTCATTTAGGTCAACATTGGATCATTCAGAGATCCTCACTGAACTTCTGGAGAGAGTTTGCTGCACTGAAAGTAAAGGGGCTGAATAATTTTGCACGCCCGATTTTTCAGTTTTTTATTTGTTAACAAAGTTTGAAATATCCAATAAATTTCGTTCCACTTCATGATTGTGTCCCACTAGTTGATTCTTCACAAAAAATTACAGTTTTATATCTTTATGTTTGAAGCCTTAAATGTGGCAAAAGGTCGCAAAGTTCAAGGGGGCCGAATACTTTCGCAAGGCACTGTATGTAGGAGAATTTATTTAATCTTTGTGTATCACCTGAGGCCAGTCACTTCACTGGGTATATGGGAGGGTTTACAACCACATTAAGGAAGATGTAGGGTGGCACCCTGAAAAAGCAAACCTTGCTACTTAGGTGCTTTAAAAAGAGTGTATAAACTGCCTCCCTGGATATGTCTGGACGACACTTACACCCCTGGCACATGGGGGTGTCTAGCTGCACTGTGTCCCTCCCAGTGTTTAATGTGCCAGAGAGGGACAGGTGCAGCGGCCAGCCCCGCTGCCTGCAAGCTGTCAAAGTCTATGGCCCCACACATCCTACCTGACAGGGCCTTTTCCCTTCCCCCTCTTGGCATGACTGTAGTGTTAGGGCACAGCAGTACAAAAGTGCAATGAACAGTATGGAGTGCATGGCAGTAAGACATAGCAGGGCAGTCAATGAGCAGTATGTAGTGGCAGGAAAGGGTAGTATGTAGTGGCAGGGCATTGAGCAGAATAAAGTGGCAGAGCAGTCAGTGAGCATATGTAGTGGCAGGGCATTGACCAGAATGTAGTGGCAGAGCAGTCAGTGAGAAATATGTAGTAGCAGGGCAGTCAGTGAGCAGTATGTAGTGGCAGGGAATTAAGCAGAAGGTAATGGCAGGGCGGTCAGTAAGACAGAATGTAGTGGCAGGGCAGTCAGTCAGCAGTACGTAGTAGCAGGGCAGTCAGTGAGCAGTATGTAGTGGCATGGTATTGAGCAGAATGTAGTGGCAGGGCGGTCAGCAAGCAGAATGTAGTGGTAGGGCAGTGAGCAGTATGTAGTGGCAGAGCAGTCAGCGAGCAGTATGTAGTGGTAGGGCAGTGAGCAGTATGTAGTGGCAGAGCGGTCAGCAAGCAGTATGTAGTGGCAGGCTAGGGTAGTATGTAGTGGCAGGACTGTCAGTAAATAGTAAGTAGTGGAAGGACAGTGAGCAGTATGTAGCAGCAGGGCGGTCAGTGAGCAGTATGTAGTGATAGGCAGTCAGTGAGCAATATGTAGGGGTAGGGCCGTTAGTGAGCAGTATGTAGTGGCAGCGCATTGAGCAGTATGTAATGGCAAGACAGTCAGTAAGCAGTATGTAGTGATAGGCAGTCAGTCAGCAGTATGCAATTGCAGGGCCATCAGTGAGCAGTATGTAGTGGCAGGATAGGGTAGTATGTAGTGGCAGGGCATTGAGCAGTATGTAATAATAGGCAGTCATTAAGTAGTATGTAGCAGCAGGGCGGACAGTGAGCAGTATGTAGTGATAGGCAGTCAGTGAGCGGTATGTAGTGATAGGCAGTCAGTGAGCAGTATGTAGTGGCAGGGCCATCCGTGAGCAAAAAAATACATACACTGTATAGTACATTTTATCCTAGCAGACGGGCTGGCAGTGATTGTGGGCACTGCCTTTACAACCCCTTTAAGGCATCAGCATACCAAGACATTTTGGACTATTTCATGCTCCCAACTTTGTGGGAACAGTTTGGGGATGGCCCCTTCCTGTTCTAACTTGACTGCCCACCTGTGCACAAAGCAAGGTCCATAAACACATGGATGAGCAAGTTTGGGGTGGAAGAACTTGACTGGCCTGCACAGAGTCCTGACCTCAATCCGATAGAACATATTTGGGATTAATTAGGGCGGAGACTGCGAGCCAGGCTATCTCATCCAACATCAGTTCCTGACCTCACAAATGCACTTTTGGAAGAATGGTCAAACATTCCCATAGACACACTCCTAAACCTTGTGGACAGCCTTCCCACAAGAGTTGAAGCTGTTATAGCTGCAAAGGGTGGGCCAACTCAATATTAAACCCTACGGACTAAAGCTGGATACACACTATACAACTTTTGTTGTTAGATTTACCTTCAACTATGTAGTGCAAGGGCCTGCCTGATTGCATACAAATTGAAAGTGTTAAGGTCTAACCCCAAATTATATGGTTTTGGTAAATCTAAAGAGAAAAATCAAAAGAAAATTGTATAGTGTGTATCCAGCTTAAGACTGGGATGCCATTAAAGTTCATGTGTGTGTAACGGCAGGTGTCCCAATACTTTTGACAATATAGTATATGTGTCTATGAGACATCACATACATTTATGTGAATTATTATATGTGTTGCCCTATCACCTACAAGTAGCTGTACTTCAGGTTTACAGCTCCTTTAAGGACATTCTCATTGATATAATGCATATACATTTAGCTCTAAGATTTACAATCCCCCCACCCGATCTATTTCCTAACCAAGGACCCCCTTTGATATTCCCAACATGCTTCAAAAAGTAATTATTCTTTTAAAGGCTCAGCTCTGCGAGGACCCAAGACTGTTGACCTTTCCAATGACATCATTCTCCAAAGGAAACAGTTAATATTTTCAGATTTCATCCCCCGATGATTCTATATATGGAGCCATAAGAGGAATCTTCTATCCCAAGGCTCCTGGCGACCAGGCAAAGACAAACATACTTCTCTGGCGCTGGTTTCCTAGCAACCCGGCTAAGCTAAGCAAGCACAAGGAAACCCAATGTCATCAACTTCCTCTGCTGCTCTCCTACAACAGGCTGTTCTGAACGGGATCTACGCTACTATGCATAGAAAAGTTGTAGTCAAATATAGGATGGTCATAATTAACCACTTAAGCCCCGGGAAGATTTTACCCCCTTCCTGATCAGGCCCTATTCTGCGTGTGTTTAACGGACAATTGCGCGGTCGTGCGACGCTGTACCCAAATGAAATTGACGTCTTTTTTTCTCCCACAAACAGAGCTTTCTTTTGGTGGTATTTGATCACCTGTGCGATTTTTACTTTTTGCGCTATAAACAAAAAAAGAGCGTAAATTTTGAAAAAAATAACAATATTTTTCACATTTTTTATATAAAATTCCCCCCAAAAAATGTAAAAATCTAATTTTTTTTTTACATTTTTGGCCAATTTGTTTTATGCTACCTATGTTTGGTAAAAAAAAAAAATCGCAAAAAGCGTATTTTGATTGGTTTGCACAAAAGTTATCGCGTTTACTAACAAAGGGAAAGATTTTTGTCATTTTTGGTGTTGTTTTTTTTTTTAACGCGTAATGGCGGCGATCTCCGATTTTTTTTTGCGGGACAGCGACATTGTGGTGCACAGATCGGACCCTTGACTGACATTTTTGACACTTTTGGGGGTACCAGTGACATTACTACAGTAATCAGTGCTATACATATGCACTGTTACTGTAAAAATGACACTGGCAGGGAAGGGGTTAACTTTATTAGAGAGCAAGGGGTTAAGTGTGTCCCTAGGGGCGTGATTCTAACTGTAAAGGGGTGTGGCTAGTGGTGTAACAACAGAGACATACGATCCTACATAGCAGAACCGTATGATCTCTGTCCTTACACAGGGGAGAATGAGAGGCGGCTTTGTTTACATTAGCCGCCTGCCTTTCTCCCTCTCCACGGACAGATCGCGAGTGACCGGCGGACATCGGGTCCGCCGGTCACACGCGCGGACTGCTTAGGGAATGAGCGGGGGCGCGCGCTCGAACTCTAGAGCCTCACAGGCGAGCGACGTAGTACTACGTCACTTTACCTGTGAGGGGCTGACCGCCGCAGTAAATAGTCGGTCGGCAAGCGGTTAAAACCCAACTCGGGGGAAATAAAAAATGATCCCTTGGAGTGGGGTTGTGCCTGCATTGCAAGGGTTAATTACTCATTTATGTCTAGCCCAGCTGCCCAGGGTTTCTCAACCAGGGTTCCTCCTGAGGTTGCTAAGGGTTCCTTGAGCAATGGGCAATTTCTGCCTCTGGGGTAAGTTCCCAATGACACCATTGTTCCTTTTAGCTATCTGTAAGGGGAAAATTCTTCCCAATGATGACAAGAGTAAGGAGCATTCTTCCCACTGACTGTCATACTAATGCAGAGCCAGGACAAGGGGTGGGCAGGAGGAACAGTTGCCCTGGGTGCAGAGACACAAAGGGGCAAGAATTGGATGCAGGGGAGGGGGTACGGACAGTAAGGAGCATTCTTCCCACTGACTGTCATACTAATGCAGAGCCAGGACAAGGGGTGGGCAGGAGGAACAGTTGCCCTGGGCGCAGAGACACAAAGGGGCAAGAATTGGATGCAGGGGAGGGGGTACGACCATTCTACAGAATGTATTAATATTGGGTTGGGAGGCGCAGTTCTGGATCCCTGCTCAGGGTGCTGGACAAACTTGTCCCGGTGCTGCACTAATGTGTCATGAGTTGTAGATTTTTAAGTTTTAGCAGGGGTTCCCCGAGACCTGAAATGTATTTCAAGCGTTCCTCTGTGTTGGTATGGTTGAGAAAGGCTGGTCTAACCAATTAGCGACCACCCTATAGTAGTTTTACTGCTACAGGAAGGCCACTGTGTGCAGGATCACGTATATATACACACGTGATCCTGCACTTCCGGGTAGCGGGAGCAAATGCACGCCACTGCCGGCTCGCTCCCTCTGTGATTATTCACAGTGGGAGCCAATGGGTGGGTCCCAAGGACTTGATGATCGCCGCCACCTGCCGATTATTCGGTACACAGGCAGATGTAAACAAGGCTTATAGCAATTCTGTCAGGAGGGAAGGCATGGATGCTGTGTTCCTGTAAAGCAGGGGCATGTATCCATGCCTTCCCCTAGTGGAAGCACCTCCCACATAGTATACAAACACCAGCTAGGCACACATTTAACCCTTTGATCGCCCCTGATGTTTAACCCCCTTTCCCAGCCAGTGTCATTAGTACAGGGACAGTGCATATTTTTTTTTCTTTACTTTTTTTTTTTCTTTATTTTTTTTTTCTTTATTTTTTTTTGAATAGCCAGGTGCCAACAATTGCAACCACCAGTTAATTTAAATTTGATGACTGTTTTTTTTTTTTTCTTTAGAGATGTTAGTTTTGCTGCAGCATGTTCTATACATGCCACAGAAGCGCCATTTTACAGGCAGACTAAGTGGACCCCAAGGCACTATATTTAAATGAATTTTTCATTTTTTTTTTTTTTTTTATTAATTGATTATTTATTTTTACACTTTAAGCATCATTAAAAACACTACAGTAAACCAGCCTCCATTGCAGGGGTTACGTTCCGGACCCAGCCGCGAAAAGTGAAAATCCGCGAAATAGAAAAACCCTATTAAAATGCATTGTAGGCATGTTTTTTTTACTGTCACTGTACGTGTAAAAGCATTTTAAGGTCTTTAAACACACTTTTAAAACAATAGAAACTCATTTAAACACATAAAAGATACTGAGAGACATAGCAAGAGCTATGGAAAACACAAAAATATTTCATTTTTAATGATTTATATAGTAAAATAACATTACAAAAAAAGCCGCAATATACCGGGACCGCGATGGAGTGGGGGTTTACTGTACTCCTAAAAAAACAATTGTATTTAAAATACACTGTATTAGTGTGACTAGTTCCCAAAAAAGTGTCAAAAGTGTCAGTGTACGATTGTGCTCCGCAATATTGCATGTCCCACTATAAGTCGCTGATCACTGTTATTACTAGTAAAAATAAAAAATAAAAAAATAAATAAAAAAAATATCCCATAGTTTGTAGATGCTATAACGTTTGCGCAAACCAATCAATATACGCTTATTGGGATTTTTTTTTACCAAAAATATGTAGCAGAATAAAATTGTTAAGAAATTTGATTTTTAAAATTTTTTATTGGATATGCTTTATAGCAGAAAATAAAAATTATTGCTTTTTCTTTTTTTAAAACTGTCAGTCTTTTTTTGTTTATAGCGCAAAAATAAACCCAGTGGTGATCAAATACCACCAAAAGAAAGCTCTATTTGTGGGAAAAAGGACATACATTTTATTTAGGTACAGTGTCACACGACCGTGCATTTGTCAGTTAAAGTAGCGGAATGTCGCAAAAAAATGGCCTGGTCAGGAAGGGAGGTAAATCTTTCGGAGGTCAAGTGGCTAGAGAAACAATAAAAGGAGATATACTTACCAGATCCTCCCAGCAGCTAGACTGGTTCCCGTAGCTTCTACACTCCCACGCTCCAGGGCCCTGATCTCATCAAGACAAGAGCAGGGTCCATAGCCCTGCTCTGGGGGGCAGTCCACTGCTGGATCAGAGCTCTGCAGTGTGTAACTTCAGCTCTCCACCCCCTGCTTTCTGAAAGCTCAGGCACGCATTATAAATACTGGACTTTTTTAATGGCTGTAGAGATGAGAAGACTGCAGATAAACCGGTACAACTTATGTAGAGGGATTTGTTTCATCTCTGTGTACCACCTGAGGCCAGTCACTTCATTGGGTATATATGAGGGTTTACAACCACTTTAACTAACAATGCGCAGAGTAATGGCTATCAAGATCTGAGAGGCAGGCCAGACAGTCTAAAAGGTTATTAGAGCTAAATGACATATGTTTTATAGAGACCAGAAAGACACTTGTGTTTAAATATCTATAAAGTGGACCTAACTCAGACACTTGTGTTTAAATATCTATAAAGTGGACCTAACTCACATAGTAAATGTACAGTCCTGGCCAAAGTTTTGAGAATGACACAAATATTAATTTTCACAAAGTCTGCTGCTTCAGTGTTTTTAGATCTTTTTGTCAGATGTTACTATGGTATACTGGAGTATAATTACAAGCATTTTATAAGTGTCAAAGGCTTTTATTGACAATGACATAGTTTATGCAAAGAGTCAATATTTGCCATGTTGACCCTTCTTTTTCAAGACCTCTGCAATTCTCCCTGGCATGCTGTCAGTCAACTTCTGAGCCACATCCTAACTGATGGCAGCCCATTCTTGAGTAATCAGTACTTGGAGTTTGTCAGTGTTTGTGGGGTTTATTTTTGGTTACCCGCCTCTTGAGGATTGACCACAAGTTCTCAATGGGATTAGGGTCTGGGTAGTTTCCTGGCCATGGACCCAACATTTCGAACTTTGGTCCCCCCCAAGCCACTTAGATATCACTTTTGCCTTATGGCAAGGTGCTCCATCATGCTGGAAAAGGCATTGGATGGTTGGGAGAAGTTGCACCCGGAGGATGTTTTTGTACCATTCTTTATTCATAGCTGTGTTCTTAGACAAAATTGTGAGTGAGCCCACTACCATAGCTGGGAAGCAACGCCATACATGAATGGTCTCAGGGTGCTTTAATGTTGGTATGAGACAGGATTGATGGTAGTGCTCAACTTTTCTTCTCCGGACAAGGTTTTTTCTGGATGCCCCAAACAATCACAAAAGGGGTTCATCAGAGAAAATGACTTTACCCCAGTCCTCAGCAGTCTGATCCCTGTACCTTTTGCAGCGTTTCAGTCTGTCCCTGAGGTTTTTCCTGGGGAGAAATGGCTTCTTTGCTGCCATCCTTGACACCAGGCCATCCTCCAAAAGTCTTCTCCTCACTGTGCATTCAGATGCACTTACACCTGCCTGCTGCCATTCCTGAGCAAGCTCTGCACTGGTGGTGCCCCGATCCCGCAGCTGAATCAACTGTAGGAGACAGTCCTGGCGCTTACTGGACTTTCTTGGGTGCCCCGAAGCCTTCTTCACAAATGCAGTGGACATTTTTTTATGGGATTAGGTTTATTTTCATGGCAAAGAGGGACTTTTCAATGAATTGCACTTCATCTGATCACTCTTCATGACATTACATAGTTACATAAGTAGTAAAAGCGGAGTTCCACCCAAAAGTGGAACTTCCGCTGATCTGTTCTCTACCCACCTCCGGTGACACGATTGGCACCTTTCAGGGGGGAGGGGGGAACGGGTACCTGTTTCTGACAGGTATCCTTCTCCACTTCCAGGAGACAGCGCCGTGGCGCCATTCCTTGGATGTTTCGCCCCGCCACCTCCTCCTTCCTCCTGTGCAGGGCAAATTAGAAAGCACAGCGCGCTTTGTGCGTGCAAAATAGGGAACCGGCTGTGAAGCCAAAAGGCTTCACTGCTGGTTTCCCTTATCACGAATGGCAGCGGCAGCGCCTGACAGCCGATCCGATAATCGGCTGAGGTGCCAACATCACGGACTCCCTGGACAGATAAGTGTCTATATATTAAAAGTCAGCAGCTACAGTATTTGTAGCTTCTGATTTTGAATTTTTTTCCCCCAGGCGGTTGAACAAAGACAATAGTCCATCCAGTTCAACCTCTGCAGGTGTATGTGTGTCAGTGATGATAATCATTTCCCATATCCCTGTATATTGTGTTCTTTGAGCTGCACATCCAAGAGTCTTTTAAAAGTACCAATACTCCCTGCTGACACCACCAACCGTGGAAGAGAGTTCCACATTCTTACCGCCCTGACAGTGAAAAACCCCCTACGCAGCTTAAGGTTAAACCGCTTCTCCTTCAATCTTATTGTGTGGCCCCGTGTCCTCTTACACTCCCTGAGACTGAATAGTTTTTTTCCTGTGCTGGGATCACCTGTGAGGTATTTGTAAATTGCTATCATGTCCCCTCTCAGGTGTCTCTTCTCCAGCGAGAATAAATTTAGCGCTTGCAGTCGCTCCTCATAATTAGGGTCCTCCAATCCCCTAATTAGTATTGTTGCCTTTCTTTGGAGTCTCTCTAGCTCCAGCACATTCCTTCTGAGGATTGGTCACCAGAACTGGACAGAATACTCCAGATGTGGCCTGGCCAGAGTTTTGTAAAGTGGCAGGATGATAGTTTTATCTCTGGAGTACATCTTCTTTTTTATGCATGCTTAAATTCTGCCGACTTCGGCAGCTTGACATTGCATGCTATTGCTCAGTCTGTCTTCCACTAGGACCCCCAGATCTTTCTCCATTGTTGATTCCCCCAGAGCCCCCCCCCCCTAGTGAGTAGTTTTCATTTATGTTTTTAGCCCCCAAGTGCACTACCTTACATTTCTCCACATTAAACCGCATTTGCCATGTAGTTGCCCACTCCATTATTTTTTTCAGGTCATTTTGTAAGATTTCTATATCCTGATGAGAAGTTATTGCCTTGACTATTTCTGTGTCGTCCGTGAAAACTGAGATTGAGCTATTAATCCCATCCTCTATCTCATTTATGAATAAATTAAACAGAATTGGTCCCAGAACAGAACCTTGGGGTACCCCACTTACCACTCGAAACCAGTCTGAGTACATGTTATTTATCACCACCCTTTGGACGCACCCCTGTAACCAGTTTTCTGTCCAAAAATGAACCTTATGGTCGATGCCTGCAGACCTCAGCCTGTTGATTAAGCGTTAATGGGGAACTGTACCAAATGCCTTTGCAAAATCCAGATACACCAAATCCACAGGCCTTCCCCTATCTAGATCGCAGCTCACCTCCTCATAGAATGTTAACAGATTGGTCTGGCAAGAACGTCCCTTAGTAAACCCATGCTGATAGTCCCTTATCATCCCCTACAATAATTTACCTACTATTGATGTCAGGCTGACTGGCCTGTAGTTTCCCAGAATATGTCTCTGCCCTTTTTTAAATATTAGTACCACATTTGCTTTTCTCCAGTCAACCGGTACATTTGTAAGTATGCTGTTCGCAAAGATTAAGAACAATGATCAAGCTATAACTCGACTGAGTTCTTTGAGGACGCTCGGGTGTAAACCATCTGGTCTTGGTAATTTTTTGTGTTAAGCTTAACAAGTCCTCCTTGATTCCAGCCTCTGTTAGCCACAGCGGTATGTCCTGTGATATGCTGCTAACAATACTGTTGAGGTCAGAATACCCCTTCTTTTCCTGTGTAAAAACGGAGTATTTAGTACAGTAGTAACCATCCTCCCGTCATCGTTTTTTTATGTGTGCAGCATGCTCTGACCTCGCTTTTTTACTGTTAATATATCTAAAGAATTCCTTGGGATTTTTTTTACTCTTCTCTGCTATGTGTCTCTCATAGTCTTTTTTAGCCGCCCTATTTCGTTCTTACATTTTTGTTGCATTCTTTGTATTGTTGGAAAGCTGACAATGCCCCCTCCGCTTTATATTTCTTAAAGGCCATTTTTTTTTCTCTAAAAAGAATTTTTACTTTACGTTTTAGCCACCCAGGTTTGACCTTGGCTCGTCTATATTTATTTCCCATTGGAATGCACTGTGTGATACCTTTGTTTAATATGTTCCTAAAGCATTCACATGTTTCCTCTGTGTTCAATGTTTCTAGGGTTAGGTCCCAATTGATGTCCTGTAGTATTGAGTACAGTTTAGAAACGTTTGCTCTTTTGAAATTTAGAGTTCTTGTGCTCCCCTCGTGCCTCCTTTTCCTTTGATTTATGCTAAATGTGATCATCCAGTGATCACTAGATCCCAAGTTGTTATGTATTGCCACATCTGAGATCAGACTTGGATTGTTCGTAATTAAATCTAGCAATGCATTCTTTCTAGTAGGAGAATCCACCAATTGAGACACGAAGTTGTCCTGTAAGACATTCATGAATTGAAGGGCCTTTAATGAGTGAGCTGTCCCCTCTGCCCAGTCAATATTGAGATAATTGAAGTCCCCATTATGACGACATTTCCCTGCTTCGCTGGCATTCTTAACTGTGATAGAAGGTCCAGCTCCTCCGCCTTCTGGTTGGGGGGCCTATAACGTACCCTCACTATTAATTTCCCACTTACTCCTTCCCTGTGGAGTTCTACCCACACGGATTCCACCTCCCCCCTTGTCCCATTCACTTCACTCCTCCTTTCCTTCCTATACAAGGATTACCCCAGGATATTTGACAGCCAGTCACGTGAGATGTTAAACCAAGTTTCTATTATTCCCATAAAGTCTTAGTCCTCCTTGTGTAATAGCAGCTTCAGTTCCTCCATTTTGTTAGCTAGGCTCCTGGCATTTATGTATACTCCTCTCAGTGTTGTATGAGTGGATATTGACTTCTCTTTAAGTTTTCTCATGCTTTGTTAGTGATTTGACCACTCATTCACCCCGGGATTTGACGTTACGGTTATATTATCACTGCTGACTCCCATAATACCCTCTGTCCTTTGCTCACTGCTGACTGTCACTACATTCTGGAGTATATGCAAATTGCCATCATAAAAACTGAGTCAGCAGACTTTGCGAAAAATAATATTTGTGTCATTCTCAAAACTTTTGGCCAACTTATAGGAAACATCTAGAAATGTTCATTGTGCCTAAACGGTAACCTTAAAATCTTCTCTTTCTTGAATTTCCCGAAACATAGCAGTGTACTTCCTGTGCCTAGGCACTCATGTGCCTTCAGCCTTATATCTATTTATCTGCAGGGTGAGATCTAGGGCACTGCTGCCTCTGACTGCTAATCTTAAAGGAGAAGTACAGCCAAAGCTTGTTTAGCTGTACTTCTGTTGATCACAGGACTGCAGTTTGTTCTCCACTCCTGTGACCCCTTTTTAGCAGACAGCAGGCTGAAGTCCACTGCCTGATGACGTCACAGAGTCGGTCCAGGCTGGGACAAGATCATGACCATTTGGTCTGGATCCGCCCACATGCCTGGACCGGCACCAGGCTCAGCCTCTCAGCGTGCTGCTGAGAGCCTGAGCCGGCTACTCCCACCCCTCCACAGCTGAGCACTCCAGTGAGCATGACAGTCACCAGCTCTCTGCTTAGGGAGCCCTGAGAACCGAGCGATTGGCGGTGTTTGATCGATCAGTTCTAAGTGTTAAGAGCCGGCGGTGGACAGATGCAGCATCCGCCTAGGTAAGTATGATTAAAAAAAAAAGGATTCCCATATATCTCTTTTAAAGTTGTATTAAATCCTCAGCGTTTTTTAGCTGATTGAGCACAATAATATAAACATTCCCCAGTACATTTTTTGTTAAAAATTCTTACTCTTGTACCTGTTTACAAATTTCAACGTTTCTTTATGTACTAGCCAGAAAGATGCTGATAGGAGGAGAGAACAGAGTGACAGCAAGAGGAGCTCATCATTGTGCTGCTTCTCCTTTCCCTGTCCAGTCACAGACCAGGGCAGATCCAGGGCAACCTGGGCTCAGAGGAATTAGGTTGAATATTGGGGGCCATCAGATTAAGGACATCTAGTGGCAGAAAAAAAAAAACAACTGCTGGGGAAATCTCTGGATTAAACTGGAAAATTGCAACAAAAGCTTACATTTTAGTATTTCATCTTTTAATCCTTTTTTTTTTTTTTTGGCTGGAGTTCTGCTTTAAAATATAAAGAACATGCTGAAAGGAGGACTCTCTGGAATGACTGCAGTCTCTGAAAGGGAGGGAGATAGAGATGGACACATAAACAGCACACCAGGGTTCACATATGCTTTAAAGTGTTACTCCACTTTTGTTGAGAAAAAAAATTCCCCTCTGGGTGATCTCTGTACATTGCAGGGATTATTACAAACTTTGTTGCAGATTCCTACCTTTTGTTATTCCGAAGAAATCACTGTTTATTTCTCTGTGCCTCTGTGCTGAATGGGTCTAATGGGAGTGATTTAATAATTATCAATCAGCTGTGCCGCTGCAGGAACGAATTGTTCTGCCAACCTTAGAATGCCGGCTACTTTCTGAGCCGCCAGGACACTTCTCATGCCCCCTTGAGATTGACATAGGCCAGGGCCGAGGCATTGTTCAATTGAATCTGTACCAGACACCCCTGGAGACGACCAGGTGATCCAATGATCCAGGCAGAGTCTGATCGCCCGGAGTTCAAGTACATTGATTGGTAGCCTGGACTCTTCCAGAGTCCAGACCCCCTGAGCACACTCTGTCCTGAGGAAGCCTCCCCACCCGGACAGGCTGGCGTCCGTGGTGACGACCGTCCAGTACAGGGGAAGAAACTATTTGCCCTGATGATGTGCCCAAGGGCAAAGCCACAAAATCAGACACCCCCTCGTACTCCGGCTCAACGGGATCAGATTGTCTAGAGACTAAGGATTCTTGTTCCATTTAACCAGAATCTCTTTTTGCAGAGATCTCATGTACAAACGGAATGCCCTTGAGGGTAGACACCATCAGGCTCAGTACCCACATGCAAGACTGTAGAGATGACCATCTGCTGGACAGCAGAATTGCCTCCTGCAATTTCTGAAGTTTTTCCAGAGAAAGAAAACACTCTGGCTGAGGCCGAGTCCAGAGTCAGACCCAGATAGTCCAGGCTTGTGGATGGAACCAGAGCAGACTTCTGAAGATTCAGAATCCAACCGAATTCCCTCAGAGTTCGCAAAGTAATCTCCAAGTTGTCCAACAGAGCAGTCCAAAACTCTGCTCGCAAAAGCAGATTATCCAGGTACCCCAGTACCACTATCCTCCACTGACGCAGCAATGCTAGGATCGGGGCCAATACTTTTTTGAAGGCCCGAGGAGCGAAGGCGAGACCAAAGGGTAACGCCACAAACTGATAATGTTCCTCGCCCTCAGCAAAGCAGAGGAAGCGCTGGTGGCCAACACATATTGGGATGTGTAGGTAGGCGTCCTTGATGTTGATGAAGGCGAGGAAATCCCCCTTATGTAGGGGACACCACCACTGTGCGAATGGATTCATTCCAACAGGCCCATGATAAAAAGTTGTGGCAGGACATCAGGCTCCTAATCACAGCCCTCACACCAAGGACACCTCTACTCTTCCTGTTGTACAACATAGAGTAGGGAGAGCTGGTTTTTTAATAACAACCACTGCATCAAAGACACCTCTACCCTTCCTGTTGTACAACATAGAGTAGGGGGAGTCAGGCTCTCAATCACAATCCACACATCAAAGACACCTCTACCCTTTCCTGTTATACAACATAGAGTAGGGGAAGTCAGGATCCCAACCCAACCACTACATCAAAGACACCCCTACCCTTTCCTGTTATACAACATAGAGTAGGGGAAGTCAGGATCCCAACCCAACCACTACATCAAAGATACCTCTACCCTTCCTGTTGTACAACACGGAGTAGGGAAAGTCAGGATCCCAATCCCAACCGCTACATCAAAGATACTTTACCATTTCTGTTGTAGAAGACAGAGTAGGGGAGTCAGGCTTTCAATCACAACCCCAAAAAATCAAATATACATCTATTCTTCCTGGTGTACAACATAGAGTAGGGGGAAGTCAGGATCTCAATCACAACCACCACATCAAAGACATTTCTACCCTTCCTGTTGTACAACAGAGTAGGGAGAGCTGGCTTTTAATCACAACCACTGCATCAAAGACACCTCTACCCTTTCTGTTGTACAACATTGAGTAGGGGGAGTCAGGATCCCAACCACTACATCAAGGACACCTCTACCCTTTCCTGTTGTACAACTTACAGAAGGGGGGTCAGGCTCTCAATCACAACCACTGCATCAGACACCTCTACCATTCCTGTTGTAGAAGACAGAGTAGGGGAGTCAGGCTCTCAATCACAACCCCACATCAAATACACCTCTATTCTTCCTGTTCTACAACTTGGAGCAGGGGGAGTCAGATCTCAATCACAAGCCACAACCCTTCCTGTTACAGTGGTGTCACTGCTCTCTACAAGGCAAATGGAATGCCAGGGGGATTAAGTCAGAGGTGTAGAAAAAATTCTAAGTAGGCATTTCGGTAAGGGCACTATTTAGTCTGTCCAGCCAGCATGTCCTGTGAGTGAATTTAAAACAGCTGATGGAGCAGAATAGGAAAGTACCGGTATGTTTACGTGCTTGGGAAATGTTCACTTTAATGAGACATCCGAAAAAATGGCAAGGACTCGGCGTGCCCTTAGTAGCAGCTCTAAAACTTGTCACTACATCTGCTGCTAATCTGTCTTGTACAGGAGCCACTGCATACATGACATATCCCTGCAGTGCTAATCAAGATGTCGCTCTAATTCTCAGATCCCATTTCACCATGATGAAATGATGGCAGCAGCAGGATAGAGCCGGTTGTCTCTAGCGGAGCCGTGTCCTATAAATTCAGTTTTAGAATGCGGATCTAGACACAAAGGGTGATGCTGAAATTCCCCTATCTCCACACCCACTGCATTTTATTATGACCGATGGTTTGCTCTGAAAGAGCCCTGTCCTTAATGCTTTGGTCGGCACACATTCAACACACTGTAAACTGCTCAGCTTCCAGCAGCAGCGTGACGCATTGCAGAGACTACGACAGGAATCCTTTGGGACTGCATATGAAACACTGCACAGAGGGATTGTAGAAGGGAAGGATTCCCCACTTACCCTTATAAGGCCTTAACTATTTCTAGCACCCATCCGTTATTCAAAACCATTTCACTACTAGACCCCTGCCTGGGTTCTGAGCTCAGAAAATGAATGGGGTTATGTCATTGCAGCTGTCAATAACACGTAAAGTTGTTTACTAGTGTCATTTCTTTTTTTTTTTTTTTTGCAAGCACCGTTTCAAATTACAAACAATGCTCCATAAGGCTTTAGAAAGTAAACCCTCCTCTGCAAGTTGTACCTATAGGTAAGCCTATGATAAGGCTTACCTATAGGTACTGTAAATATCTCCTAAACATGTACCGTTTAGGAGATATTTACCTTACATGCAGCCAGCGACGTCACTGGCGCATGCGCTCTGAAGTAATGGCCGCTCGTGCCGTTCCTTCAGAGTCCCGTGCCGTGACCGTCGGCTCCCGCGCACGTGCGCGGGAGTGACGTCACCGCGGCTCCGGCCAATCAGATGGCCGGATGCCGCGATTCCGGAAGACGGGCGACTGGACATGTCGCCCGTCATAGAGGTAAGCAGGCGGCACGGCGGGGGCTCGTTCTAAGGTAAGTATTTCATAATGAGCTAGTATGCGATGCATACTAGCTCATTATGTGTTTCTCTTTCAGGGTGAAGAAAAAAAATAAAAAATGTGCGTTTACAACCTCTTTAATGCTTCTGTGGCTTCTTGGAAACTACGAGCAATTACACACAATGCAGTGTGACACACTGGTTCTATTATTGAACATCATTTGTGATAACTGGGGCAGGTCATTTCACAAGAAGGTAGCCATTCCAGCTTACATTTTTAACTCCCAAATGTTACTGTAGTTATGCTAATGCTGAAAAAAAATCTGGGCCTGTTTCAGCTCGGAACAGTGCACTTTGGCATCCTTGCCTTGGGTGACAGAGGACCTTGTCCAGCCCCTGTTGGCATATATTGCAATAGACACTCATCGGCCACTTTATTAGGTACACCTTGCTAGTACTGGGTTGGACCCCCTTTTGCCTTCAGAACTGCCTTCATTCTTCCTGGCATAGATTCAACAAGGTGTTGGAAACATTCCTCAGAGATTTTTGTCCATATTGACATGATAGCATCAAGCAGTTGCTGCAGATACAGGATGTGAATTCCACCACATCCCAAAGGTGCTCTACTGGATTGAGATCTGGTGAGTGTGGAGTACAGGGACCTCATTGTCATGTTGAAGAAACCAGTGGTGAGATGATTTGAGCTTTGTGACATGGTGCATTATCCTGCTGGAAGGAGCCATCAGAAGATGGGGACACTGTAGTCATAAAGGGATGGACATGGTCAGCATCAATACTCAGGTAATAAAAGAGAAGACAACAAGGCGCCTCTAAATGCAGACTGTAGACAATTTATTTAACATAACACATATAGATGCACTCACATGTTCCAAAAAGTACATGAGCCTGAAGATTGGGGGGCAATCAGTCCCTCTATGGCGTCCTGGGCAGATCAGTTCTGGTGCCTGCAATACTCAGGTAGGCCGTGGCGTTTAAACGATGCTCTATTGGTACTAAGGGGCCCAAACTGTGCCAAGAAAATATCCCTCACACCATTACACCACCAACCTGAACCGTTAATACAAGGCAGGATGGATCCATGCTTTCATGTTGTTTACGTCAAATTCTGACCCTACCATCTAAATGTCGCAGCTGAAATGGAGACTCATTAGACCAGACAAGTTATTCCAATCTTCTATTGTCCAATTTTAGTGAGCCTGTGCGAATTATAGCCTCAGTTTCCCGTTCTTAGTGGACAGGAGTGGCACCCGGTGTGGTCTCCTGCTGCTGTAGCCCATCTTCTTCAAAGTTCAATGTGTTGTGCATCCAGAGATGGTATTCTGCATACCTTGGTTGTAACAAGTAGCTATTTGAGTTACTGTTGCCTTTCTATCATCTCGATCAGTCTGCCCATTCTCCTCTGGCCTCTGACATCAACAAGGGATTTTCCTCCACAAAACTGGATATTTTCTCTTTTTTGGACCATTCCCTGTAAACCCGAGAGATGGTTGTGTGTGAAAATCCCAGTAGATCAGCAGTTTTTGAACTACTCAGACCAGCCTGTCTGGCACCAACAACCATGCCACGTTTAAAGTCACTTAAATACCCTTTCTTCCCCATTCTGATACTTTGTAATTCAGCAGGTTGTCTTCACCACATCTAGATGCCTAAATGCATTGTATTGCTGCCATGTGATTGGCTGATTAGAAATTTGTGTTACCAAGCAATTGAACTGGTTTACCTAATAAAGTGGCCGCTGAGTGTATGTTCAGACTAACTGATTGGGCCAAATGCTTCCATGTGCATAGAATATCAACATATACCACCAACATGGGGTCAGTGACCAGGCCTAGTTATGTAGCTCTGCTGCAACCCTTCACCCTATACTGGCTTTATGTGTTCATTTAAAGCTGAACTATGGGCCCTTGAAACTTTAATTTTCATCTCATTTACACCTCAGAAGCCATGAAGGCTATAATCCACTTTATATGCACCAAATATCTTTGCAAACAGAGAAATTTCCTTTTAAATGTGTCAGTGAAATCATTATTGTGCTATACATATCCTGTGCAGAGAGCAGAACAGTGGGAGGGACCGAACAGGCTCCACCCACTATGGGCTGTCGGTAGAAAACTAAAGGAAGGGGCGGAGACATGACCAGTCACCCTACACAAGGAGAGAGAGAGCAGCAGTGAGCGGTCTTTATTACAGGAAGCTCCTATACAGAGGGAAAGTTTCACACTGGATTACGGCAGGGATCTGGAAGAAATACACAAAGCACACCAAGATTCAAGAAGTATACACATGATAAGTGGATTTTTGACAGTATTTGCTTATCCCAGGATTTCATCTTAAAAGTGATATTATAGGCTGATTTTTCTTATAAATAATAAACATGTTATACTTACCTGCTCTATGCAGTTGGTTTTGCACAGAGCAACCCAGAGCCTCCTTTTCTTGGGTCCCCACCAGCGCCCCTGGCCCCTACCTCAAGTGCCCCCTGTAACAAGCAGCTTGCTATGGGGGCAACCAAGCAGGTTTGCTCCCGAGCCATTGCTCTGTCTGTCCATTCAAACACAGAGCGTGGCTCAGCCCTGCCCCTGCTTTCTTCTTATTGGCTCATTGGCTGTGACTGACAGTAGTCAAAGGCTCCCACTGCTGTTTCAGCCAATGACGAGGTAGAGATCCCGAAGAGCTGCTGCTCTTGTGCACATTGCTGGATCGCAATGGGGCTCGGGTAAGTATTGGGGGGGGGGGGTCGGGGTTGCTGATGCACACAGAAGGTTTTTTTACCTTCATGCATTGCATGGAGGTAAAAAACCTTGAGCCTTTACGACCACTTTCAGTACAACATACACTGGTGAGGCTGGCCATGGACAGCTCCAAGTTCGAGCCCTGGGTGGCCCTGCAAGCACCACCTAGCTTGACAAAAGTAAATTTAGGATTCATGCACATGACCACAAAAGGGGATACAGCATGCATGGAGCATAAACAGCTGGCGCAAGGGAGTCAAAGCTGCAGCATACAGTCTCCCATTGCAATAAATAAGGATTTACACTGGTGCTGGCGTAAGCTGCCACATGGACCCAGGCTTACAACCCTGGATGTAGATCGTGTTCAATCAGGCAATTGTTCCAGAAACAGAAATGCAGCACACCAAGATGCAAAAATATATTCTTCCTGTATTAATATAGCCAGCATTAAAAGTTTCTATTCTGACATGTTTTGCCCTAGGCACAGCGCTTTCTCTCTGTGTGTGCCCAGGGTTGTACACCTGTGTGCATTTGTGAGTTTATGCAAATGCTGGCATAAACCCTCAAATAGCAGGGAACATCTCTTCATTGTAATGGAGGCTGTATGTTGCATCTGTGGCTCCTTTGCATGGGCTATTTACGCTTCACACACGCTGAGAGAAAATCAAGCTGCTTATGGCTAGCTTTAGTATATGGCTTTAGACATACAGTACCTTTAACTATCCAATCAATGGGCTTGGGGTGGGTTGATGACCAAGCTGTATAGCTTAACCAAAATGAAGAAAAACGAAGTCACTGACCTAGTTATACAGTATGGCATTGATGGGCTTATATATGCAGCTGGTTTACTGGAATTCAAGTTTATCTAGGGTCAAAACATTTCTTTTTACCTTACTTAGAGTACGTAAGAGCTGAAAACCTGTCTATGTCTCATTGCAGGGCTTTGCCTTTACTTCTGTCCTGAAGACACAACAGGAAATAAGCTGAAATCTCTCCAACGTGAGGGCAAACCTCCTCTAAGTTATCACTGGAACAGGTGTACCCGTTGGAAAGTTTCCCCTGTTCCGGTGACAATTGTAACATTTTTAAATTTCACATCTCTTTCTGTACTAGTAACAATAGTTAGAAATAAAGAGAGTGATTCTCCCCAGCAGGAATAAGAAATAAAAACCTGGGTGGCACAGAGTCTTGGGCCCAATGCACACTTGACCTAGCTTTACCTATGTTTAGTGCAGAATGTGCCCAGGGACAAAGCCTGGAACCCAAGAATTCTGCTATCCAGGGATTCGTCCCTGAGCGCATACTGCTCTAAATGTATGTACCACTCTGTACACCATCCAGCCACAGGAGCTTTCAGACTCTCGAAGTTTAACAGGTTGCCACCTGTGCCTTTTTCTGTGGCTAAACTCGAGAGCTCCATACAGCGGGGCTAAATGCCCAGTGTGCGTAGAGTCTTAGTGGTTGACACTTATGCTCTGTAGTACTAGGGTTCTTTGGTTAGAATCTAGGCCAGGGGGGTCTCCAAACCTTCTAAGCAAAGGGCTAGTTTACTGTCCTTCAGGCTTTAGGGAGGGCCATACTGTAGCCAGTGGGAATAAACAATGCCCCGTTGTTGGTATTAGTGGGAGAAAAAAATGCCCTACTGTTGGTATCGGTGAAATGAATAGTGCTTCATTGATGGTGTCAGTGGGAGAAATGGTATCCTATCATTGGTGTACGTTGGAGGCATAGTACCTCAAAGGCTGGATAAAGGCAACCAAAAGGGCCCCATCCAGCCCTCAGGCCAAAGTTTGGAGACCACTAATTTAGGCGAAGATACTATCTACCTGTAGTTTATATATTCTCCCTGTGCTTGCGTGGGTTTCCTCCCAAAGACATGCTGATACATATTTTGGCACTAGTATGTGTGTGTGTATAAATTGGCTTTGTACATGCAATATCACATTCTACAGTCCCAAGCCTCAACAACAGGGGTGGGGACCTGGAGGCCTACCTTACAAAAAATTGGCCGAGAAAATCCTATATAAAAGGCTTTCAAGTGTAACAGACATGGTGCCCAAATTGATGACCCATAGAATTGCCAAGATTTAGAGCAAAAATCCCAACAGAATTTCTAACCATGCCCTATACCAGTCTTTCTAAACCTTTCTACCCCAAAGGATCCCTAAACACTAAAATAATTTTTCAAGTCTTGAGGAACCCTTACTACAATCATGTTGGTGGTCATTTGAAAGAGTGACTTCCTTGCAAACAGCTAAAACTATAATTGGTGTTTTGCTGCCAGCTTTGCCAATGGCGGTAGACCTGGTTCTACCAAATAAGAGGTCAATCAGCCATAACTCAAGGAACCCTTGGCAATTTCTGGAGGAACCCTAGGGCTCCTTGGTACCTTGGTTGAAAATGACTATATTAGATCAAAAAGAGTGGCATTGGCTACAAACCTATCTCGGCACCATCAAATGGGAGGTTAATCAGCCACAACTCAAAGAACCCCTAGCAATCTTTGGAGGAACCCTAGGGCTCCTTGGTACCCTGGTTGTGAATGACTATATTAGATCAAATGAGCGGCATTGGCTACAGAACTATCTGAGCACCATCAAATGGGAGGTTAATCAGCCACAACTCAAGGAACCCCTAGCAAGCTCTGGAGGAACCCTGGTTGAAAATTACTGGCCTATACCATGCAAAATAAAAAAAAAGAAATATTTGCTTATAGATACAAATATCTTCTCTTCATTATACTGTATCTCCTACATTTTCCTTATATCCATCCCTGAATTAATTCAAGAACTAACTTCCAAAAAAAATCCTTCATGAAAGAACTTAAATGAGATTTACCGGCCTTTTGACCGGACACTGTCCATGCAAGCCGGGACTAGCTGGCAGTTGTGTTCCTGGCTCGGCTCCCTGGTGTACATTTCTGCCCAAGCTGCGGTCTTCATTGTCTTTTTGTCAAATCCGATATGACGAGCTCAGCAGTCCTGACTAGGGGGATATAATAATTTACAAGGCGACAGCTGTATTAGATTCCTGTGGAAGAGTTATTTGCAGGGAGCTATTTAAACCCTGCAGTGGACGGTATGACATAAGATGATTCATTGTGTCATGTTCGCTTAATGAGAGTGCAGCAGGACGGCGTTTGGCAAAGTGACATCAAATAGCGAAGCTGGTATTTTGAGGCACAGCTCGGTTACATCTCACTCTCAGATTTCACCCACGAGGAAATACAAACTTCACAGACTACTATCAGCTGTGATGTAACTTCACAGAGAAAAGTGCTTTATTCTCTGAACTTCGAGAGAAGACAAAATAGGAAATTTCAAATTGAAATGTTCAGACTTGTTGTTTTTGATTTTTATTTACGCCCATGCTGAGTTGTGAAATGGCATGAATGTAGCAATTACTGAATCGTCAAACTGTGTCTGTGGGTAGTGGCTTAAGCCTCGTACACACGCAACTAATTTCCGCCGACCGGTCGTCAGTCTTTTGTCCAGAGTGGTGTCTGTTGGTTGGAATGTGCTCTAGACTGCACACGAATTTTCCCGCACGACAGAATTCTACTTCAGAAGTGATGTCATGTGTTGGATTGCTTTCTTTGTGTTCTTTCATCTCTGAGCATGCCCAGACTTACTCATCAGATTTTTCCCCATCGAAATCTGAACTAATGAGATGAAAATCGGACGTTTTTTGACGGTTGACAAAAATTATATAGCCTGCACACCAGGATTTTTTCGGCCGAAAAGTCAGTCGGTTGTCAGAAGCACCATACTAACAAGCCGAAAATCGGCAGATCGGTCGTCGGACGAAATTTCCTGGCCGAATTTCTACTCGTGTCTACAGGGCTTTAGGCCCATGCACACTGGACAGCCGCAAGAGCTGTCAGCCTTTCTTAGAGTTTAAAAGGTTGCTCCCTGTGTTCTCTACCTGTGGCTAAACCCCACAATGCACCGGGGCTAAGTCTAGGTTCACATCTATGCGGACTGAGCTTGATGCATTTTTCAGGAACGTTTTGCGGTGCGTTTTGCATTTTTAAGCCTGTGTTTTTGCATGCAGTTTTCATGCATTTCAAGTTTTTTTTTTTTTTTCTTTAAACGCACTGTAAACACATTGTATATAGCTGGTTGCTAAGGAGCAGAATGGGAAGTCCTTAACAACCTATGAGCCATCATCTGTCAGCGGATTTCCCCGCTAACAGCTGCATATAAAAAAAGAATTGGAAGCAAAAAAATTTGTGACAAAAACGCAGTGGGGTCCACCCCCAATCCATACCAGACCCGAAGGGCCTGATATGAATTTGGAGGGGCCCCCAAGCCAAAATTTTTAAAAACAATGTTGCGGGGTCCTCCCCAAAATCCATACCAAACCCTATGCAGTAACTTTATAGATAAACTCATGTTCCAAATTGCATTGTGTGATACAAAAACTGTAAGTTGAAGAAAACAACATTTTAAGTGGAAACTATAATGGTTTTTCATTTTACCTTATTTTTAAGTTTAAGAGGTAAAACATTGATTTTATTTAATTCCTATATAAAAAAATTAAAATAAAGAACAAAATAGAACTAGAGGCAGCTTGAATATTCTCTGTCTGGAAAGTGGCAACTTCAATCTTAGCTCTCCTGCAGAGCTATGGCTGCTGCTAATATCCGACCCTTCTAGGTGTGTCAGATGCCACACCCCTGACTACAGACTGTGGCCCCTCCCATCAGCCTCCACATCACTACAAGACCCAGCAGTGACGTAGTGGCCAGCAGGTGGAATTACAGGACCCAGTAAAGTATGCAACCTCTGGTAGATACCATCGGCGGCCATAGCTCTGCCAGAGGGCAAAGATCTGAGTCAAAGTTGGCCCAACAAGTAAATATTCTTCTTTTTCTTTCACAGGCTGGCTTTAATTATTTATATATAGTGATGCCTTAGGTAGTGGCAGTAAAAGGGTTAAAGATTTCAACCAAGCTCCTTGAAACTTGCTAAAAGCCTTGCAAAATCCCGCTGTACACGCTGCTCTTCTACAAGATGAAGCCCATGTAAACATGGACAATAATTAGAATCTGACTGATGTAGGTTACAGTTGCATTTTTTTCCCCTAATCACAAAAATAATCCCAAAATTGTAATCTTCGTTGTGCCATGCACCTAATACCTTACCTTGCCACAAGACATCATGGATAATGCCAGCTGATACCAAAGATGAAACTCTCCACATGCAAACTTCATGGCTCTCTCCAGACACTGAAAAACAGAGAAAACCCAAATCAGAAAAAAAAAGTTTCAGATAAGAACTCCAGTCTATCTAGTAGTAGTTTGTAACATTTACTCGGACATGTTCTGTAAGTTTGAAGGTGTATCGTAGCTTCTCCAAGCCACTTCTTTAGTTCTAATGAGTGTCATGAACATACTCTAAGATTATATCCACACAGGTAGCACAGACATCCTAATCCAATCACTGGGATATGTAGATAGTGATTGCCCGAACACAGGGTGTACTTGTTAAGGTTGTAGAACCATCTATGGCAGTGGTCTCCATACTGTGACCTGGGGGCTGTATGCGGCCCTTTGCTTGCCTTTTTCTGGCCCTTGGGGCACTTTTACTTCCACTGATACAAGACAATATTCATTGAAACCCACAATGGAGCAATATTCCTGCTACTGACATAAAAAATGGGGCACTATTTCTCCCATTGATGCCAACGATGGGGCATTATTCCTCAAACTGACAACGATGATGGGGTACTCTTCCTCCCACTGACACCAATGATGGGGCACTATTCCTCCCACTGACACCAATGATTGGGCACTATTCCTCCCACTGACACCAATGATGGGGTATTCTTCTTCTCACTGACACCAATGATGGGGTACTCTTCCTCCCACTGACACTAGCAATTGGGTACTATTCCTCCTCCTAATACCAAAGACGTATTGTTTATTCCCACTGACACCAGGACAATTTCTACTCCCAATGACTATAGTCCAGCCCCTCTAAAGACTGAAGATCAGTAAACTTACCCTTTATTTTAGAAAGTATGGAGACCCCTGATCTACAGTATAATGTTAGGAAGTCTGGATAGGTGTTAATTACTTGTTTTCCATGACTAAATGTGTGAATTGTTGTCAAACTGTCAAGGAAGAGATGTTAAAATGACATTATATGTGAAGGACACATGGTGTAAAAGGCCCCCACCCCCATTTAGGGTTGGTTGTACCAGTCTGACGTAGAAGGCCTCTTCCTTACATCTTATGAACCAACTATCATCTCTGTCCAAAATGTGCACCTCGCAGCCCTTGAAAGAATGTCACTCCAGTCTAAACAAAAAGGACTATGTTGAGCATTGAGGGTGGTGACTCCATGATCTCCACCTCATCCAATTAAAGAACGCTGTGTATTTACTGAAAAAAAAATTCTAGGCGCACTGTCAATGGTGCCATGCCCAGTGACTCCCTCTGGTTCCTATGACCCTCTAACTAGGCCCTAAGGGAACACGGTGCTATATATTGCTGAATAAAACCACAATGCATTAAACAAGTAGTGGCCAACATATCTGCACAGCAGCATGGTGCACATTGACCTTTATGTTAATGCATGTTAATGCGCCTCAACAAACCAAACCCAGCCTTAAACCGAACCTGTGCTTTGCTTTTGTGGGTCAGAGCAACTGGTACACTTAAATGACACTACCCTCCTTCCTTTCCCTTTATTCGCTCCTTTCTACACTCCCTGACCACACTGGTCACCCATGGAGAAAAGGGGGCTCTTTGTGAGCTCCAAGCTGCACCCACATGACAGCATTGGACTGGCTGCTTAGGCACCCATCACTTAAATATTGAAGAAAGGAAAGAGTGACATGCTATCCACACCTATACCACTGGCAAATATTCTTTGTTCCAGGAGGCTGAATGGAGCAGCAGGGGAGCAAAGGAAGTTACATGTTTGATAGGGACCATTTAGGCGAACCTTATGCTTTGCCTTATATGGTTAAAGAATATGAAACCCCTCACCTTGTAAAGCAAGCCATTCAGTTTAAAATAGTCAAATAATAAAGTCAACAATTGTGTGTGTGTGTGTGTGAGTGTGTGTATATATATATATATATATATATATATATATATATATATATATATATATTATAAATAAATATAAATATTACAAATTATAATTATAAATACCTTTTTTCCTTTTTAAACTGTGATCACGTACCCTCTGTTCTCAGTTGCATAAAGAGCTTAGAGAGCTTGGGGAAGAGTAACAGCAGTACACTGATCTTCCCAGTAAATGGCTGCGTTTGTGTGTGTGTGTGGGGGGGGGGGGTCTGGACAAATCTAATCATTAGAGGACAGCAGGCTGAGCACAGCCAGTTTTCTGACCGTTCTGTGCTCCCATGCCTAGTGTTGTCAGTTTTTTAATAGGAAAGCAAAGGGACCGGCAGGAAGACCAGGGATTTCACACAAAGGAAGCAATACAAAGAGAACTGGATACTTTTTAACACAACTACACGGTATATCAGGCACATATCAGGAATATGAAATGTTCGGTTTACATATTCTTTAAAGCCCATGTTCATTCTAATCTATGCTTTATATAATCCCCTGCATTCAACTAAATGGGTGATCAACTTTTTTTAATAGTGTTTTAGGACTCTTCTCACAATGCTATGTTCTGCAAACTCCTTACCTGAAGTAAGTGCTTAGAACCAGGGTACAGTGACACAGATTTAGGAATATTTGGAAAATAAGGATACTGACAATCAAAAAGAGTGAGCAGAGCCACCAGATGCAGAAGATCTTTGGAAGGATGAAATAAGGAGAACGTTGGCAGGTAGATTGTCTCAAATGGGTCAGTTTATAAGAATATCTTTCCATTACGTTTTTTGGATGCATTACAATCCAATGCAAAATAAAAAATAAAAAATCAGACAACTTGTGAATTGATAGACTGAACAGAAGAACCCCTTGCTACCTCTTCATCTTCTAGGGTGCACGGTATAGAGCGAGCACCGGTCACGATGTTGGTGTTTGTTCGGCCGGTGGGTGCAGCTGTTACAGTGTGATTTCATGCAGAAGTATGGCTCAAGAGCAGTCATCCACACAGCTCTATTCCGAGCACATGAGCAATTAAGCTGTGTAAAAACTGCAGGATCAGAGTTGCCAAAAATCACGGGATCCCCACAAATGGATTTATGAATCACTGCGGCAATAATATGCTATAAAGAGCTTGATAAACACTCAAAGAAGCAATGTACATTCCAGGTAAGAAGAGGAAAAATGACACTGTAAAATGCTTTAGGAACATAGAGCTTCACAGCAGCAATACGGGAAAGGTGGCCATTAATAAAATGTTATACTGCATTTTGCATAAACGCTAAGTCCATCCTCCCGTATCATTAACAATATAAATACACTATATTACCAAAAGTATTGGGATGCCTGCCTTTACACGCACATTAACTTTTAAGGTATCCCAGTCTTAGTCCATAGGGTTCAATATTGAGTTGGCCCATCCTTTGCTGCTAGAACAGCTTCAACTCTTCTGGGAAGGCTGTCCACAAGGTTTAGGAGTGTGTCTATGGGAATGTTTGACCATTCTTCTAAAAGGGCATTTGTGAGGTCAGGCACTGATTTTGGTCGAGAAGGGCTGGCTCGCAGTCTCCACTCTAATTCATCCCAAAGTTGTTCTATGGGGTTGAAGTTAGGACTCTGTGCAGGCCAGTCAAGCCCCCTGCCCGCAGACCCCCACAACCAATGGCCAGGTTGTGGGAAAGAGGCCCTTGCCCCATCAACATGGGGACAAGGTGCTCTGGGGGGGGTGGTGCATGGTTCAGGAGGGGTGGGGCGCTCACTAGCCTTCCCCCTTTCTTGACCTGCCAGGCTGCAAGCCCAGATAAGGGTCTGGTATAGATTCTGGAAAGAACCCCGTGCCATTTTCTTTCCTAATTTTTCATTGCTGGCATGTTTTTTTTTTTTACACTTACATTCAGCTGTCAGCGGGGAACCCCACTGACAGCTCATGACTCATCAGTTGCTAAGGACGTGGCGGTTGCCTGCTCTTTAACAACCATGTTGTTTACTGGTTGCCATCAAATGGCATCAAAAATGCAACAATGGGTGCATTTAAATTGGGAGGAGCGTTTTGGTGCGTTTTTTTTTAACCAAATATGCAGCAAGCAGCATTTTTAACACCGCTTTAAAAGGTGCGGACGATGGCCGTCAATAAATTTGTTTTCATATAAATTCATAAAGGTAATTAAAAAGTCGACTATATTAAAATTATTTATTAAAATATATATTTTTTAAAAAAAATTAAATTTCGTTCTCAGCCAAGTGAATCCTGATTTTTTCGGTATCGAACTTTTCATTTCAATGCACCACTATGCAGCACCATTCAAAAAGCGCAGTGTGTCTTGCGCATGTGCAGTGGGAAATCAGCTGTGAAACACTAGGAAGTCACAGCCGGCTTTCCCCATTCAAGATGGCGGCGTGACCCGAAGAATGGTTTAGGGACTGGCCCAGCGCTGGATCCCTGGTATGGTAAGTGTCAAAAACTACAATATGTGTAGCTGCTGCCTTTTCATTTTTTTATGAAACCACTAAAGTTCCTCTTTACCATGCAGTGTTAATTTTGGCAGCAAATTTCAATTTAGTTTTAGTCTTAGTCTTAGGACTAAAATGGCATTTTAGTTTTAGTCCCATTTTAGTCTTCTGCAAGTGTTTTAGTTTTAGTCGTATTTAGTCGACTAAAACTCCAGTACATTTTAGTCGACTAAAACGTCCTACATTTTAGTAGACTAAAACTAATTTTAGTCATCTATAATCGAATGGGTGTAGTTCAATTGTAATTTGTAATGCATTATTTAAGCATTTCTCTACAATTTCCAAACTCATTATATACTACTGCTGGTCCTGGAGTGAAAAATCTAATATGTTATTATTTATGGTATTAAGCTTTGAGCATGCACCAATTTTGGCAGCAAATTTCGATTTAGTTTTAGTTATAGTCTTTTGACTAAAATGCCATTTTAGTTTTAGTCATATTTTAGTCATCTGAATTGTTTTAGTTTTAGTCGTATTTTAGTCGACTAAAATTTTGTTAATTTAGTCGACGAAAACGTTTTAGTCGGTTTTAGTCGACGAAATTAACACTGTTACCATGACAATGAGGTACATTAAAGTATAACTAAAGGCAAAACTTTTTTTAAGGTTTTAGTTAGAGTGGAGAGGGATTAGAACCCCTGTTTTTATCGATGTCTGTGCTCCAATTAGGGAGATTCATCCTCTCTATTCATCCTGGTGACTGCTAAAGTGAAAGAAAATCCTAAATTTTGAGTGCTCACTAGAACAAGAATAGAGGAGTAGTTTAACAATGGGGCCCCTAGTTCTGGAGACAACCAGGGATTCCCTCATTTAAGGCACCCATCAAAAATTTTGGGGCCCCTTACACAGCATTAGGCCTGGGCCCCTCCAGGCGTGACAACCAACATTCCGCAGGGCCGTCCCACCAAATCAGTCCACTGGCCATCCCACTGAGTCCTTCAGTGCACCCACTTTTATTTTAACATTCTTACAACTTAATATATGAAAATAATCCAATCCAGCAGAGACATCTCAATATATTCAGCAAAGAGACATCCCAATCCAGCAAAGAGACATCCCTTCTGCTGCATCGGCTTATTCTGCGGCCGTCCTGCTTTAGCAATTTCTAGTTACTACAGCAGTAACAACTCAATTTTGTTGGTTGGGCCTGGGCGGGCAGGCCTCTCGGGACGCCGGCCCCCTACTTCTGCATGAGTTGTCCCCCCCCCCCTGATGGCAGCCCTGCCCTCACTTTGAAGGGATTTCCTCTCATTTCCTGTTTTGGCTATTAGACAGGAACTGAAGGAAAATCTCTCCAACAGGGGTTAGAACGCTCCCTTAACCGCTTCCCGACCACCCGCCACCTACTTACTGTGGCAAGGTGGCTCTCCCGGGCAAACTGATGCAGGTCTACATTGGTCGTGCGCAGGCAGCTAGGGGGTGAGCGCGCGCCGCCAGCGGTGCACTCATCCCCCCCCCCCCCACTTAGCAGTGGGGATGCCGATGCACGGGGCAGGTGGCATAGATTGCTGCCTGACACCTGCGATCGCTCCCTACTGAGAGAGTAGGGAGTTGTAAACACAGCTAACCGTTCTTCTCCCTGGAAAGATCACAGAGCTCCTGTGATCCTTCTATGTAGGATCACAGGTCTCTATGGTCATTCCATAAGCCCCGCCCCATACAGTTAGAATCACTCCCCTAGGCTTACCTTTAACCCCTTGATCACCCTCAATGTTAACTTCTTCCCTGCCAGTGTCATTATTACAGTAACAGTGCATATTTTGTAGCACTGATTACTGTAGTAATGTCACTGGTCCCCAAAAAAGTGTCAAAAATGTCAGTTAGGGGTCCAATCTGTCCGCCGCAATGTCACAGTCCTGCTAAGAATCGCAGATCGCCGCCATTACTAGTAAAAAAAAAAAAAAAACACAATAAAAATGACATAAATCTTTCCCGTAGTTTGTAGACACGATAACTTTTGTGCAAACCAATCAAAATACGCTTTTTTTGCGATTTTTTTTTACCAAAAATATGTAGCAGAAAACAAATTGGCCTAACATGTTAAAACATTTTGATTTATAATTTTTTTTTTTGAGAATTTCATATAGCAGAATGTGAAAAATATTTTTTTTTTTTTTCAGAATTGTCGCTATATTTTTTGTTTAAAAATAAAAAATTGCACAGGTGATCAAATACCACCAAAAGAAAGCTCTGTTTGTGAGAAAAAAAGGACGTAAATTTTGTTTGGGTACAGCGTTGCATGACCGCGCAATTGTCAGTTAAAATCACGCAAAGTGCCGAGTTGAAAAAAGTGTCCTGGTCATTAAGGGGGCAAATCCTTCCGGTCTTAAAGTGGTTAAAGCGGAGTTCCAGCCATTTACTCACCTGTCCAACGGTCCAGCGATGCGGCCGCCGGAAGCCTCGATCCTCTCCCTCGGCGCCGGCATCACTGCTGTGGGCACCCGGCTGTTACAGTTTGCGGCTTCACAGCCGGGTACCCACTGTGCATGCGCGAGTCGCGCTGCGCGCCGTGATTGGCCGGCAATCTTCTGGGACCTCTGACGTGTCCCAGAAGATTGCAGGGAGGGAGGGGGAGGGGAGAACTTCCGCTCAGGGCGCCGCGGCGCTCCGAGCGGAAGTGGGAGCGGGTTCCTGTCAAAACTAGGTACCCGCTCCCCCCCCCAAAAAAATGACATGCCAAATGTGGCATGTCGGGGGGTCAGGACTCCCTAAAGCGGAAGTTCCACTTTTGGGTGGAACTCCGCTTTAATCAATCCAAAAATTAAAGAAGTGTTGCATTTAGTTCTACTTTAAAACCCATATCACTACAAAATCAATGTACAATGTCTATTTCCCATGTTCTTCTTCCCCGAAGCTTAATGTTTACATATTAATTAAAGCACAAATGGCAGCAGTGACCTGTGATCACCAAATTCCCTTATCAGTCTTGTCTTCCTCTTTCCATAACTCATAAACAGACTCCACAGAATTCTCACCTCCATCTGGCAGGTCATTGCTTCCCCATGCAAAGTCATGCCTACTTGTACAAAGTCAGGAAAAATCACTTCATCTGTGTATTATTTTTTATATAGAATATATTAACCACCTCAGCTCCGAAAGATTTTACCCCCTTTATGACCAGGCCATTTTGTGCTATTCAGCAATGCACTACTTTAACTGGCGATTGCAATGCTGTATGCAAACAAAATTTATATAATTTCTCCCAAAAATAGAGCTTTCTTTAGGTGATATTTAATCATCGTGTTTTTTAATTTTTGTGCTATAAATGAAAAAATTGAATACATTTTGAAAAAAAAAAAAAAAATAATAATATTGTTTTGTACTTCGTTATAAAACATATCCAAAAAAAACATTTTAAGGCCCTGTTCACACCTGAGCGTTTTTCAGCTCGTAAAATGCTCATCTCTGAAGTCTCTAAACGCCCAACAAGCAAAGTTGCATTCATTTCAATGGCCCCTGTGCACATAGGAGCGTTTTGTCGCCTGAAGCAAAATGCTTGAAGATCAAAAAAGTACAGGAGCTTCTTTTTTGGCAGATTACAAGCATTTTTGTTAGATGTCAATGCCTGCCTCCAAACACCTGCAAAAAATGCCTGAAAAACGCCTGAAAGACGCCCAAAGAAACCCTGAAAAACGCCCCAAAAAAACAACTGAAAATGATACGCTCAGGTGTGAATGCAGCCTAAAAATCTAATTTCTTCATACATTTAGGACAAAATGTAATATGCTATATATTTTTAGAAAAAAAAAAAAAAGTCCCAATAAGTGTATGTTAATTGGTTTGCATTATAGTTATAGCCTCTACAAACTATGGGGTATATACTGCCATTTTTATTTATCTTATACTAGTAATAGCGGTGATCAGGGCCTTATAGCAGGACTGCGGGCAATCTGACACTGACACTTTGTGCAAACTGGCTCACTGCCACTGACATCTTCAGTGACACTAAAGCCCCATACACACGTACCGAATGTCGGCCGAACGATCGGCCGTCTTTTGTCCGGTGCTGTCCTGTCGGTTGAAAAGTGCTAAAGACTGCACACGAATTTTGTCGGCCAACAACAGCCGACTAAAGAAGTGATGTCATGTGATGGTTAACTTTCCGTGTGTTTTTTCTTCTCTGAGCATGCCCAGTCTTGCTCATCTGCTGTTTGTCGGCCGAATTCTGTACTGACTGGCGAACAATCGGCCGTTCTGGTGTTGGCCAACAAATTTTAATGCCTGCACACCAGATTCTGTTCGGCCGAAAAGTCGCAGTCGGTTGTCGGAAGCATCATACTAACAAGCCGACAATCGGCCGATCGGTCGGTGGCCGAATATTTACGGCCGACAATCGCTACGTGTGTACGGGGCCTTAAGTCCCTTTTCACACTTGTGCGACTTGTCCTGCGACTTAGGACTGCAAAGTGGCATGACAAGCCGTACTCCATGATTTCCAATGAGTACCGTTCATATCTGTGCAACTTCAAGCCGCAGCAACTGCAGTAGTCCCTGCACTACTTTGGTTCGACTTTGACCCCACTTGAGGTCCATAGACCTCAAGATTACATAGGTATTCCTTCAGGTCGCGTCAAAAGTCACAGCAAAATTGCGGCAAAAATTGCAGCAAAATTGCAAGACTTTAAGGTCGCACAAGCGTGAAAGGGGCCCCACTTATACTTGTATGACTCCAAAGTTGCGCCGACTTTGGAGTGCACCTTTGGTGCAACTTTAATGCAACTAGGACGCAACTTTGAATGGGTGAAACTTGGATACAACTTTTTCTTTGACCAGTGACAATGGACAATTGATGCACACAAGTTGCATTGTAAAACATTTAGGTACGACTTTCATGCAACTTCGGAAGGTTAACATTGAAGTCTATGGCCCTCAAGTTGCAAGAAAGTCAGAGCAAAGTAGTGTTTGGACTACTTTGAAGTTGCTGCAAATTTAATTTCAAGCATATATGAATGTGTATCATTGGAAGACATGGGGAACGACATGTTATGCAACTTTGATGTCCAAAGTTGCATGACAAGTCGCACAAGTGTGAATGGAGCCTAATACAGTGATCAGTGCTATAATATACACTGACACTGTACTAATGACACTGGCTGGGAAGGGGTTAACATCTGGGGCGATCAAAAGGTTAAATGTGTGCCTAGCAAGGTTAACTATGTGTAACGTGTGCTGATTTTACTTAGCAATGTGTTTCCCCAAAAAAATTGAATTTAAAAACAATGTCCACCAATTAAAATTTAAAACTCCAAAGAATCCTCTTCTCAATGAAAGTCCATCAAAGTGTTTCACCAACGTGAATCCTTCACCACTCTCACTAGATTGAACTCACTAGATCGATAGGCTAGTCAGATTATAGATCAGCATACACGCTCTCTATCAATCAGAGTTCCATCTCAAACACCATAGCCTCCAATGTGGGAAATAAAAAGAAGCAAGGAAGCTTCAATCGTGTAAAAATTGTACAACAGGCTTTTAATAAAATCCATAAATATTCCACTCACATGTTTGTAGTGTCTACCCGACACTAGGGAAAGCACGCTCAGCTGTATTCATCATTCGCTTCTGGTCAGACCATGGATCGCGAGCGTGAACCGACATACGCCATGCGTCAGAGTCCCTGCTCCACCCTTTGCGTTTCGTCATGCGACGTCCTCACAGAGCAGCAGCGGTCCATGGTCTTACCGGAGGCGAACGACAAACACAGCTGGACATACTTTCCCCAGTGTCGGGTAGACACTACAAACATGTGAGTGGAATATTTATGTATTTTAATAAAATCCTGAGATGGGACTGATAGAGAGCAGCGCATTCAGCGATTATTTGGAGAGATTTGGCATGTATGCTGGTCTATAATCTGACTAGCCTATCGATCTAGTGAGTTCAATCCTGTGAGAGTGGTGAAGGATTCACGTTGGTGGAACACTTTGGTGGACTTTCATTGAGAAGAGGATTCTTTGGAGTTTTATATTTTAATTGGTGGACATTGTTTTTACATTCCATTTTTTGGGGATTTTTTCTTTGTAACTTTGTGGATTTTCTATTTAAACTCTTTAATGATGCCATTTTGTTTTTTTCTCATTTAAAGAAGAGCTCCAACCAGCTATAAAAAAAAAATAAAAGTCAGCAGCTACAAAAAGTGTAGCTGTTGACTTCCAAAAAACAGCAAATCCCCTTTCCCACAGTCTAGCGGTGAGCTCAGCGATTCCATTCAGCAGTGGCTATCTATTACTCAGCGATGATGTGCAACGCAGTTGGAATTTATAAGTACAATTTAGCCTATGTAATGTTCTGACTATGATATTACTATATATTTCTTTGAGATATACTTGCCTTTATATACATTACTTATGATAGACACAATTCTGTTACTAATAAAACACATTTATGTTCTAGAAAAGAATAATACCCATTGCTGCACCTCTGAAGAAGGACACCAATATACTAGTCTGAAACATGTTCGGTGTTCTTGCATAATCTATGGCAGCCAGCCCGATGGTTCACCACGGGTGGCCGCATAATTGCCATATACAGTGCCTTGCGAAAGTATTCGGCCCCCTTGAACTTTTCGACCTTTTGCCACATTTCAGGCTTCAAACATAAAGATATAAAACTGTAATTTTTTGTGAAGAATCAACAAGTGGGACACAATCATGAAGTGGAACGAAATTTATTGGATATTTCAAACTTTTTTAACAAATAAAAAACTGAAAAATTGGGCGTGCAAAATTATTCAGCCCCTTTACTTTCAGTGCAGCAAACTCTCTCCAGAAGTTCAGTGAGGATCTCTGAATGATCCAATGTTGACCTAAATGACTAATGATGATAAATAGAATCCACCTGTGTGTAATCAAGTCTCCGTATAAATGCACCTGCACTGTGATAGTCTCAGAGGTCCGTTTAAAGCGCAGAGAGCATCATGAAGAACAAGGAACACACCAGGCAGGTCCGAGATACTGTTGTGGAGAAGTTTAAAGCCGGATTTGGATACAAAAAGATTTCCCAAACTTTAAACATCCCAAGGAGCACTGTGCAAGCTATAATATTGAAATGGAAGGAGTATCAGACCACTGCAAATCTACGAAGACCTGGCCGTCCCTCTAAACTTTCAGCTCATACAAGGAGAAGACTGATCAGAGATGCAGCCAAGAGGCCCATGATCACTCTGGATGAACTGCAGAGATCTACAGCTGAGGTGGGAGACTCTGTCCATAGGACAACAAGCAGTCGGATACTGCACAAATCTGGCCTTTATGGAAGAGTGGCAAGAAGAAAGCCATTTCTTAAAGATATCCATAAAAAGTGTCGTTTAAAGTTTGCCACAAGCCACCTGGGAGACACACCAAACATGTGGAAGAAGGTGCTCTGGTCAGATGAAACCAAAATCAAACTTTTTGGCAACAATGTAAAACGTTATGTTTGGCATAAAAGCAACACAGCTCATCACCCTGAACACACCATCCCCACTGTCACACATGGTGGTGGCAGCATCATGGTTTGGGCCTGCTTTTCTTCAGCAGGGACAGGGAAGATGGTTAAAATTGATGGGAAGATGGATGGAGCCAAAAACAGGACCATTCTGGAAGAAAACCTGATGGAGTCTACAAAAGACCTGAGACTGGGACGGAGATTTTTCTTCCAACAAGACAATGATCCAAAACATAAAGCAAAATCTACAATGGAATGGTTCACAAATAAACATATCCAGGTGTTAGAATGGCCAAGTCAAAGTCCAGACCTGAATCCAATCGAGAATCTGTGGAAAGAACTGAAAACTGCTGTTCACAAACGCTCTCCATCCAACCTCACTGAGCTCGAGCTGTTTTGCAAGGAGGAATGGGCAAAAATTTCAGTCTCTCGATGTGCAAAACTGATAGAGACATACCCCAAGCGACTTACAGCTGTAATCACAGCAAAAGGTGGCGCTACAAAGTATTAACTTAAGGGGGCTGAATAATTTTGCACGCCCAATTTTTCAGTTTTTTATTTGTTAAAAAAGTTTGAAATATCCAATAAATTTCGTTCCACTTCATGATTGTGTCCCACTTGTTGTTGATCCTTCACAAAAAATTACAGTTTTATATCTTTATGTTTTAAGCCTGAAATGTGACAAAAGGTTGAAAAGTTCAAGGGGGCCGAATACTTTCGCAAGGCACTGTATTTATGATGTAAAGGGTACTCAGGTTTTACTTGTATATATTTGTCCAAGGATTGTAATTTTTGTATGTTTTTCTATACATTTTATTATTCAACAAATATAAAATTTTTTTACAATTTTTGCCTATCTTTAAAGCGTAACGCCACTTTATTTGAGAAAAAAACATTCCCCTCTGGGTGATCTCTGTACATTGCAGGGATTTTAACAAACTTTGTTGCAGATTCCTACCTTTTGTTATTCTTAAGAAATCCCTGTGTGTTCCCCTGTGCCACTGTGCTGAGTGGGTCAAATGGAAGTGGTTTCATAATTATCTATCAGCTGTGGCAGCTGCAGGGCTCTAATGAGGAAATCTGCTGGGCCTGCATCCCTTTAGATGTGTTCCTATTGGGAGTATCTCACCAAAAATGACATTTTAGTTGCAGGGGATGCCAGAAATCTGACTTGTATCTTAGGCAGACTTCTGGGAAAATTGGTGAGCCAATCACACAATCAGGAAATGATGTTTCTGGGGTGTGGTCAGTATACATTCTGTGTACAGAACACCTCCAGGCGGCCATATTGCATTGCATTTTCAGAAAATTACAACAGCTGCAGATTGAAAAGGAAAGGTCATTTTGAATAACATTCAATTACAATATGATTTGTTTCGCAATTGTATACGCTATATTGTTTTTTCTTTATTTGCTTATTCTTTTTCCCCACGAAAAGTGGAGTTACCCTTTAAAGTCCATGAGGGGTTCTGGTGCAGTTTCTGCACACAATTTACTGCTATTAGAAAGTAAATGCATGTGTTTAAATGACAACTGCAGTATTTGACAAGAAAAGGCTGCCCTTGACCCGCTTTGCCTGCCGTTCACCTAAAAAATGCACCTAAAAAGGACAAGCTGCATCCAAAGAAACGCAGAGTGACGCAGGTCAAACGCAGGCTCTGGACTGCCAGTGTACAGCTCAATAAGAGTCAAAAGGATTTCGTTGACCTGCGTTTGACAGGTGTTACAAGTGCAGGAAAACAAAGCCCATTGACATAAGCCCCTACAGAGGTGAAGAAGAGCCTATAGGAATCTCTATCCAGGACAGTACATTACCTCCGAAAGCATGGCATACTGCCCCCTTCTGGCCATTGTGATGCTCAGCAGGTCATATACCGCAGAAGCATTCTGTAGGCTGACGGCGTGGTCTTCCTTCTGGTCTGGAGCGCGGCTAATAACAGCATCTCTGTTGGCCTGTAACAAGGAGACAATTCTTAGTGGCTACTGTTTTAATACATTTTTGCAAAAAAAAGTCGAAATTCTAAAATGTAATTATTTCACTCTTTTTAAGAACAGCTAAGTCAGAAGCAGAAAATGCTTTAACCCATAACATTTTAAAACTTTGTCAGACATTTAAAATGTTCTTCTTATAGTGTGTGTTGGTGTGTGTGTACAGCATATACATATATACAGTATATTCCCTGGGCAATATATACATTGTGGCAGAGCGATGCCCTGCCAGGGTCTAGAAGGAGGTTGTGACTGATAATTCTTATCCGGACGGGTTGAAGGGCTCCAGGGAGCTTGTGTCATGAAGAGGAAACTGGCTTTTTAGTTTTCTCTGTGTTTTCTAAAGTCCATTGTGGGACCTGGAGGCTGGAGATTTCATAGCGATCTGGGTGGGGTGAAATCTCCAATCCTGGGACCAGGTCTTGGGAACAGCCAGGACACTGATTGTGCAGGGGTGTCTGGGCCTTTTAGTAGAGACAGGACCAGGGTTCTACCCTCCCGAGGAGTCCTAGTATGCAAGGGAGAAGTATGCATGTCTGCATGATGCAGTCTGACAGAGCAGATGTAGGGCCCAAATCTGTAGGCTTGAGCATCAAGGAAGCTGTGAAAGAGTCAGCAGGGGTACAGAGTTACAGGGTCAAGAGGACCGGGGTCAAAGCCTGAGCCGCAGTGCTTACCAGACAGCCAGGTGGCTTGGTAGTATTCGTTTATTAATTCTTTATTGCTGTGTAAAGTTGAAACCCCTGTGTGGGAATCCTGCATGAACTGTTTTTTCTTAATTAAAGTGGGCCGACAAGCCCTTGAACGGCAAAACTGGCGTGGACTCAGCTCACTTATAGGCTCTAAACATAGCTAAATAACCCCCATATATTACAATACACAAAGCATCAATTCTCATTAGCTTTCCCCCCAGTCCAACCATGACTAAGGTACCAAAGATGGCTTGTCCCCAGTCCAACCATGACTAGGGTACCAAAGATGGCTTGTCCCCAGTCCAACCATGACTAAGGTACCAAAGATGGCTTGTCCCCAGTCTAACCATGACTAGGGTACCAAAGATGGCTTGTCCCCAGTCCAACCATGACTAAGGTACCAAAGATGGCTTGTCCCCAGTCCAACCATGACTAGGGTACCAAAGATGGCTTGTACCCAGTCCAACCATGACTAAGGTACCAAAGATGGCTTGTCCCCAGTCCAACCATGACTAAGGTACCAAAGATGGCTTGTCCCCAGTCCAACCATGACTAAGGTACCAAAGATGGCTTGTCCCCAGTCCAACCATGACTAGGGTACCAAAGATGGCTTGTCCCCAGTCCAACCATGACTAGGGTACCAAAGATGGCTTGTCTCCAGTCCAACCATGACTAGGGTACCAAAGATGGCTTGTCCCCAGTCCAACCATGACTAAGGTACCAAAGATGGCTTGTCCCCAGTCCAACCATGACTAAGGTACCAAAGATGGCTTGTCCCCAGTCCACTCTGACCATTACCTCCCCCTCCACCAGTAAGTAACCACTCGGAAAACAAGCTCGAGTTAAATGGCCAAAGCAGCCTTTTATTAACAAAATTTTAATAAATGACATAAAAACGTGACCATGAAACACAGTATAACTGGAGCCTCAAGGTCCCAGTAGGCATCAAGAAAAAAAAAGTACAGGCGGTCTCCAGGTTATAAACATCCGACTTGCATACGACTCATACTTACAAAGAGGGAAAAAACAGAAAGTGAGAGTAAATCTACCCCTAGGAAAGGAAATTCTCTCCTGTAGGAGTTATCATGGGGAAAAGGTGTCTCCACTGAAGCTTTATCACCAATCCTTGTTTCCACGGCAACCCAAAATTTTCAAAATCCAATTGTCACAGGGACAGAAAGTGAGGTGAAATCATATAAACACAGACAGCGCCAAAAAGGTTACAGGGGTGTTAACTATTGATCGACCAATATCGTTTTTTTTTACCGCCGATACCGATATTTTGGTCATCGGATATCGGTATTGGCCGATATTTTCAGACATTAAAAAAAAAAAATGTATTTATTTTTTTTTAATGTCTACAGGTACTCTTGTGGAGGGTGTATATATGTTCAAATAAATGTGAGACATAAACAAGAACTATATAAATATATAAAAAAACAAAAAAGAGTGAAACAATATCAGTGAAGTCCAGAAATCCCCACAAGAAATTGGTAATATTGCTGAAAAAATAATCTGTGAACTAAAATCAAACAGTGCAATACTTGGTGAATGAACCACAAGTTCCAGCAGAGATGTGATGGGTAGGAGGCCTTTTCCCAACGTAGGTGGAAATCAGAAAAAGCACCCGTGAGTAGGATGTAAAAAATGGCTGCTTACCAGAAATCAGTGGCCCCCAAACTAATGGGTAGACCATATGCACAATGAACACACAGATGATGCAATCAGGCACCAATAGGACAGGCCATATATGCGACAGGAGATGCGAATAGGGGCAGTTGGATGCACCAAATATAATTCCTCATAATATACACCACAAGTGCCAAGCCGTAGGTATAAAGGGGAGTTAGAAGGAACACATAGCGTAATACTGCTTGGATTAAAATAAACCCTTTATTAAAAAATCACTTACAAATGTCCGGATAAAGTGTGCATGTCAAACACAACAGATAAGAAGGTAAACCGCGGCGTCCAGCGTTCACAATGCAACGCCCCAGGGGACGTCAACCTATGACTAAACGCGTTGGGTGGTACCAGACGTGACGTCACCCTGCCCCCTTGGATGCTGGGGACTGCCTGTACCCGTGTCTTACCTAAAGCAGGTCTACACCCGCAACATCACCAACTCAAAGACGACCAACCGCAGATACCTCCTTTAGAACACCTCAGACAGGTACCTTTGTGCCCACAGTAACCTACAAGGACCTTGCATCCTTCTGGCTGCATGACAACAAGCACCCTACAAGCAAAAAAAACAAAAAAAACAACCCACAAGAAAAATAGGTAACTCTAGCTCCAAACCCCTTTAACCCCTGTCATGCCAGCCCTTCGTTCATGTTTTTCTTCTGTTTCATCCGGGCCCCCCTGTATAAAAGTATTCAGTCCCCAGATCAAATAACATGTGTATACCATAATATTGATATCCTTGCCCTAATGAGTGTCCCTTAAAGTGTATCTTAGGCAAAAACATAATTCAAAATAATTTTAGAAGGAGCAAGGAATAGTTAAAGCTCATTAATAATTTTTCTTTTTTTGCTGTTGTGTGTCTGTGTCCTTTATATTGTAAAGCCACGTGAAAACTGTTGGCACTATATAAATATACTGTATACAAAAAAACTAGACCTTTATTATAGGGCCTAGACTTACAATTTAAAGTGGTTGTAAACCTCTGAAATGAAAAATGATCAAAGCATATCCTTCTATAGTGAGTACTTGCCTCATTCCAAAGCACCTAGTGCAGGCATTACTAAATGGCGGACCTGCGGTCCACATCCAGACCAAGTCAATGTACTATCTGCACCATAGTCTCGCCATTTAGGTGCCATTCTGCCCAGAGCCATCACCGCCGCCGCTGTCATTCTCACAGAGCGGAAAGCAGGAGGCGGGACAGCTCTGGATGGAGGGAAGGGCTGCCCGAATTACCAAACAGGTAAATGCTTTTTAGGATGCAGGGCGTTCCTAGCAACCAATCACCAGGTTTCAGTCCCCACCCCCTGTCCAAACCTGCTGTGCCTCCCTCCCTCCTCCCGGTCTGTATAAGGTAGTACAGGAAGAGGGGGGATGTAAAGGGGGGCTGAGGACATGAATAGGGCACTCAGGACAGTTAAGGGAGGGACCTCAGGAAAGTAATTGGGGGGACTCAGTACAGTTAAGGGGGGAGCTCAGGACAGTAATGAGGGGCTAATGACATTACTGGGGTCACTAAGGAAAGAAATGGCGCGGGGGTCAGAATTGCAATGGGGGGCTAAGGACAGTAATGGGCAAGGGGCTCAGGTCAGTAATGGGGGAGTGGGGGTAAGGACAGCAAAGGGGAGGACTAAGAACAGTAATGTGCGGGGGAGGGGGCTCAGGACAGTAATGAGGGGGTTGGAAGACAGTAATGGATGGGCTAAGGACAGTAATGGGAGGGGACTGGGGACCATTATGGGGGACTGAGGACATTATTGTGGGACAGTAATGGGGCAGGGCTAAGGACAGTAATGTGAGGGGGGCTGAGAACAGTAATATAAGGGGGGGGCTGAGAATAGTAATGTGAAGGGGGGATTTTGATGTTAAGGGGAGGGACTATGATGTGAAGGAGGGACTGAGGATGCTGATGTAAGAACGGGAATATGATATGAGGTTCGATTCAGATCTGTACATGGGCATTTGCACGCTTCACAAGTCAGGGAGCAACCCTGCCCGCCCCCCCCCCTCCCGCACACAGCAGATGATTGACAGCCTCAGCTGTGCATGTTTCCCTATACGACTGAGTGGGGGGGGGGGGGTTGTCCATTCCCTTTACTCGGGTCTCAGATTACAATCAGCCCCTTGCTCTATGCTGTGCAGTGTGTGACCTCAAATCCCCACACTCTGCCTTCTGAAACTCAGAAATGCTGGGTAAATCTGCATTTGAACAGCTGTAGACGAGAGATAAGAGCTGCAGATAAACAGGTAAAACTGATGTAGGAGGATTTGTGTATTACCTGAGGCCGGTCACTTCAATGGGTATATATAAGGGTTTACAAGCACTTTAATCATAAGGAGTGTTAAATAGAATATCCTGCAATACACCAAATGCCTCCTGGGGGGTCTGCTACCTAATTACTGTTCAGATAGGGGAAAGTGATATTTTTAGCAATATCGGAATGTTTCTCCTGTGGGACAGTGTAAAAATAAAATCTTCTGCAGTTGTTATGGAAATATTACGGGTGGGCTGTATTAGAGAAATGAGAGTCTCGAAAGGCGTATGATGTCAGGGTTACATAATCCATAAATGTCTGCTTACTGTTCTATGGGGAATGAAAGCCCGCCACATTATGTTATAGTGCGCTAAGCATTCTACATCATTATATAAGCTGAAGTAGGAACACTGGCTATAATGTCTTTCTGCTGATAACTACATACAGAAGGAATTAATATATAGTATCTCACAAAAGTGAGTACACCCCTCACATTTTTGTAAATATTTTATTATATCTTTTCATGTGACAACACTGAAGAAATGACACTTTGCTACAATGTAAAGTAGTGAGTGTACAGCTTGTATAACAGTGTAAATTTGCTGTTCCCTCAAAATAACTCAACACACAGCCATTAATGTCCAAACCACTGACAATAAAAGTGAGTACACCCCCAAGTCAAAATGTCCAAATTTGGCCCAAAGTGTCAATATTTTGGCCACCATTATTTTCCAGCACTGCCTTAACCCTCTGGGGTAGGGAGTTCACCGGTTGCCACTGGAGTCCTCTTCCACTCCTCCATGACAACATCACGGAGCTGGTGGATGTTAGAGACCTTGCACTCCTCCACCTTCCATTTGAGGATACCCCACAGATGCTCAATAGGGTTTAGGTCTGGAGACATGCTTGGCCATTCCATCACCTGGCCAGGCAGTGGTCGTCTTGGAGGTGTGTTTGGGGTCGTTATCCTGTTGAAATCCTGCCTGTGGCCCAGGGTCTGAAGGGGGGGAATCATGCTCTGCTTCAGTATGTCACAGTACATGTTGGCATTCATGGTTCCCTCAATGAATTTTAGCTCCCCAGTGCCGGCAGCACTCATGCAGCCCCAGACCATGACACTCCCACCACCATGCTTGACTGTAGGCAAGACACACTTGTCTTTGTACTCCTCACCTGGTTGCCGCCACACACGCTTGACACCATCTGAACCAAATAAGTTTATCTTGGTCTCATCAGACCACAGGACATGGTTCCAGCAATCCATGTCCTTAGTCTGCTTGTCTTCAGAAAACTGTTTGCAGGCTTTCTTGTGCATCATCTTTAGAAGAGGCTTCCTTCTGGGATGACAGCCATGCAGACCAATTTGATGCAGTGTGCAGTGTATGGTCTGAGCACTGACAGGCTGAACCTCCACCCCTCCAACCCCTTCAGCAATGCTGGCAGCACTCATACATCTATTTCCCAAAGACAACCTCTGGATATGACGCTGAGAACGTGCACACAACTTCTTTGGCGGACCATGGTGAGGCCTGTTCTGAGTGGAACCTGTCCTGTTAAACTGCTGTATGGCCTTGGCAATCTTCTTATAGCCTAAGCCATCTTTATGTAGAGCAACAATTCTTTTTTTCAGATCCTCAGAGAGTTCTTTGCCATGAGGTGCCATGTTGAACTTCCAGTGACCAGATTGAGAAAATGAGAGTGATAACACCAAATTTAACACACCTGCTCCCCATTCACACCTGAGACCTTGTAATACTAACAAGTCACATGACACCGGGGAGGGAAAATGGTTAATTGGACCCAATTTGGACATTTGTACTTAGGGGTGTACTCACTTTTGTTGCCAGCAGTTTAGACAGGACCTCTCCTCCTATGTTATAGGGGAAGGGAAGAGGAGTAGAATGCGTAGTCCTATCCTGGTTCTACTGTGTTGACACAATAGGGTGAGTGAATGTTGTCACCCTAGGACAGAAAGCATGTTCCTGGCAAGATCACCAGGTGACAACAAAAGACGTGTCTGTGCATGAAACGCGTTGAGAGGACCTACAACCTGATGTCATGCCGCCGCTTCCGTTTTAGGGGACGGCAGCCATCTTAGTAAGTTCGGCCGAGCTTTGTTTTGGTTTAATCATACTGAATTTTCTATTTTGGATTTCTGCTTGGATTTATTGAATTTTGAAGCTGTGTTTTAATTTCACAATAAACACTATACTATATACAGCATTACTTTGTGTGGTGAGATACTTTTTATACAGTATTCTTCCTGGTTGGGTCGTCTCCTGTTGGAGAATTGTGGAATCGCTGGTGATTGTCCTTAAAGCGGAGTTCCGCTCCCAAATTCCAAACATTTAAAGTCAGCAGCTACACATACTGTACACATACTGTACTACACATACTGTACACATACTGTACTACACACACTGTACACATACTGTACTACACACACTGTACACATACTGTACTACACACACTGTACACATACTGTACTACACACACTGTACTACACACACTGTACACATACTGTACTACACACACTGTACACATACTGTACTACACACACTGTACTACACACACTGTACACATACTGTACTACACACACTGTACACATACTGTAGCTGCTGACTTTTAATATTAGGACACTTACCTGTCCAGCAGTCCAGTGATGTCGGCGCCTCAGCCGATGTTTCCATCGGCTGTCGGATGCTGCCGCCACCATTGCCGATAAGGGATCCCAGCAGTGAAGCCTTGTGGCTTCACGGGCGGGTCCCTACTGCGCATGCGCAAAGTGCGCTGTGCTTTCGGATTGGCTCGGCGGCGGGGGAAGGAAGAGGGAGCCAAACGTCCGAGGGACGGTGCCATGGCGCTGTCTCCCGGAGGTGGGGAAGGGTACCTGTCAAAAACATGTACCCATTCCCCCCTCCCCCCTGAAAGGTGCCAAATGTGGCACTGGAGGGGGGATGAACAAATGAGTGGAAGTTACACTTTTGGGTGGAACTCCGCTTTAAGAACTGAGAATGAATGTACAACAGAGGCTGTGTCTGCTGCATTCACTCGCAACTAAGTGTCTGGTGAGTGCATACATGGTGGTGGACAAGTGGCACAAGTGATCATTTCTGCACGGTGGATGGTTACTATGTTTTGAGGACACCGCAATTTTTATTTACAAAGCAAAAAAAAAACATCCTGAAAAAAAAAAAAAAAAGTATACACCACATCTAAAGATGGGTAAACTTCAATATACACTTGCACCGATCAGCCATAACATTATGATCACCCACCTAATGAGTGGCGGTGGCTCCCTTTTGCTAAAACAGCCCTGACCCATTGAGGCATGGACATCAAAGTAACATCCACATGAATGGCAGGACCCAAGGTTTCCCAGCAGATCATTGCCCAAAGCATCACACCGCCTCTACCGACTTGCCTTCTTATACCACATCCTGGTGCCATCCCTTCCCCAGGTAAGTGACGCACATGCACCCGGCCATCCACATGATGTAAAAGAAAACATGATTCATCGGACCAGGCCATCTTCTTCCATTGTTACGTAGTCCAGTTCTGATGTTCATGTGACCATTGTAGAAGCTTTTACACGGGTCACATGTGGGCTTTACAGCCCCATACACTGCGATGCCCATTGTTTTCTGCTTTCACCACATCAACTTCATGGACAACATGTTCACTTACTGCCTAATATATCCCAGCAATGTTCAGGTGCCATTGTAACGCGATATTCCCTTTACGTGTCAGTGGTCATAATGTTATGGCTGATCGGTGTATATACAGTAAAACCTTGGATTGAGAACAACTTGGTCTAAAAACGTTTTGCAAGACAAGCAACATTTTTTTTTTTTATCAATTTTGACTCGATAAACAAGTGATGTCTTGATATATAAGTAGCGTCATGTCACAACTGAGTATATAGAGAAGAGAGACGCCTCTAAGTGTAGCAATATTGTTGCATTTATTGAAGGTTCAACATTTAGCAACTCACATGACTGATAATTAAAACAGGCACATCTAAGTATGCAGGCATCCAGGGTAAAGCTGTCCATATAGACCATCCTCCTCACCGCCATCAATGTCATCCCTTCCATACTGCGCTCCACGAGCGATTCAAGCCTCTCTTTCAGATCACTCTACTGCAGGGTAGTCTTCCCAGTCACGACTGCAGACTGATGGCAGTGAGAGCCGACAGTGCGGAGGATGGTCTATGTGGACAGCTTTACCCCGGATGCCTGCATACTTAGGTGTGCCTGTTTTATTCATCAACCATGTGAGTTGCTAAATGTTGAACCTTCATTAAATGGAACCATATTGCTACACTTAGAGGCGCCTCTCTTCTCTTTTATACTCTGTAGCTCCTGCTGGATTTTGCTTCTAGTGAAGGCACCATTTGTGGATGGACATTTAATGGTTACACAACCTATCACATTGCTATAATCTTTTTATATGGACTATAAACTGAAGAACTTATGAATAAGACCCCTTTCACACAGGCTTTCAGTTCCGGTCCACCTGTCAGTTTTTCAGGCGGACCTGATCGGATGCTCCATGCAGCCCTATGGAGCAGCGGATGTCAGTGGAGACATGTCCTCTGACACCCGCTGCTCTCCGATTCGATACTGTCCATGAAATCCAGATGGGTGGAAACCCTATTATCCATCCACCTGGCGGATCGGATAGGATTGGATGAAAACAGACAGACGGTTCGTTTTCATCTGATCTCCCATAGAGTAGAGCGGGGATCTGACAGCTCCGTCTCTACAAAGTAAGCGGAGACGGAGCTGTCATCCGCCTGCTCAGCGGAGATCGGCGGATCGATCCCGACTGAGCAAAACAGAGTTTGTCGGGCGCACCGCTTGTGTGAAAGGAGCCTTAACAGTTAGGGAACGAATTATCCGAGTTTCCGTTATTATGGGCAAATTTCTTTTGATATAAGAGTGCTTTGGATTACAAGCATGTTTCCAAAACAAATTATGCTCAATCGAAGATTTTACTGGATTACATTTTGATTTTTGGGTCTGGATATACAATAATTGTGAAATCCATAAAGTGTTTATGATTTGCATCAGTTACAATATTATATAAGGAATGCAGTGAAAGGGCACAGTGTGGTTGTCTAGAATTAGAAGGCTTACAATGTGCTGGGAGCGTTCTATAACAGGCAATGTGACACTTATTGAATCATGCCACAATACAAAAGGCTGCACAAGGCTGTGAATCACCCTGACAAAGCAGAATCTATCAACCTGCAGGCTTATTAGGAAAGAGCGAGGATAATGTGCCAAGTGATGTAACTTACAGCAACTACACCCCATCACTACTAATATTTGTACAATGTCACTCGTGTATCGGGAAAATATTCCGCTTCCCACAGAAAGCAAATATAATAAATTATTTGCAATGCACACCAACCAGGCTAAACATTATAACCACTGACAGGTAAAGTGAATTCCATTAATTATTCATTGCATGTGAAAGTGGGTGGGATATATTAGGCAGCAAGTAAAAACATGTTGTTCCTGAAGTTGATGTGTTAACCACTTTAAGACCGGAAGGATTTGCCCCCTTAATGACCAGGCCCTATTTTGCGATTCGGCACTGCGTTATTTTTAACGGACAATTGCGCGGTCGTGCGATGCTGTACCCAAATAAAATTGTCGTCCTTTTTTTCCCACAAATAGAGCTTTCTTTTGGGGGTATTTGATCACCTGTGCAATTTTTCGCTCTATAAACAAAAAAAGAGCGACAATTTTGAAAAAAAAAAAAACAATATTTTTCACATTCTGCTATATGAGTCCCCGTTCACATTAGGTCGCTCCGACCTGTGAAGTCGCGTGCAGTGCGACTTCGGCGCGACTTGCACGGACTTCACATAATGGAAGTCAATGCAAGTCGCCTCCAGGTCGCCCCCAAGTAGTACAGGACCCTTTTTCTAAGTCAAAGCGACTTGTGTCGCTCCTATTAGAACGGGTCCTGTACTGCACAGTGGGAGCGACGGTGCACGACTTGTCAGGCTGACCAAGTCGCCTGACAAGTCTTGCTAGTGTGAATTGGACACTGACATTCTCCAAAAAAAATATTAAAAATCAAAATTTAACATTTTAGGCCAATTTGTTTTCTGCTACATATTTTTAGTAAAAAAAAAAAATCGCAATAAGTATATTTTGATTGGTTTGCGCAAAAGTTATCGCATCTAAAAACTGGGGGAAAGATTTATGTAATTTTTATTGTTTTTTTTTTTTTTTTTTTACTAGTAATGGCGGCGATCTGCAATTTTTAGTGGGACTGCGGCACTGCGGCGGACAGATCGAACCCCTAACTGACATCTTTGACACTTTTGGGGGGACCAGTGACATTACTACAGTAATCAGTGCTAAAAATCTGCACTGTTACTGTACTAATGACACTGGCAGGGAAGGGGTTAACATTATAGGTGATCAAGGGGTTAAATGATGACCCTAGGGAAGTGATTCTAACTGTGGGGGGGGTGTGGCTTCTGAGATGACCATAGAGAAATGTGATCCTATATAGAAGGATCACAGGCGCTCTATGATCATTTCAGGGAGAAGGACGGTCAGCTGTGTTTACAACAGCCGACCGTCCTTCTCTCACATCGGGGAACGATCGCGGGTGTCAGGCGGCAATGAGAGTCGCCTGACACACGCATTGGCTTCCCCGCAGAGGATCGGGGCGGGAGCGCGCCCCCTAACTGCCCCCGGGCAAACAACGTACCGGTATGTTGTTTTGCCTGTAGGAGCCACTCTGCCGACGTATATATACAGTACGCGGTCCGCAAGTGGTTAAAAGCAGAAAGAAATGGGCAAGCATAAGGATTTGAGGGACTTCGACAAGAGCTAAATTGTAATGGCTAGACATCTGGGTCAGAGCAACTCCAAAACTGCAGCTCTTGTGGAATGATCGTGGTCTACGGTGGTCAGAACCGACCAAAAGTGGTCCAAGTAAGGAAAACTGGAGAGAGCGCCATGGGCAGCCAAGGCTCATTGATGCTGGAGGTTCAAGAAAGGAAGGTTCATACCTTGACAAAGCGCATGCGTGCGAAACATGTAGTCACGGCAACCAGGAGCTTGCGTTTCACTATCTACATCCGGTCAGCGTTCCATCTCTGCTTCGGTCGTCACTTCTGGTGACGTAGCCAAGGGAACACTTCCGGTGTTAGAGGCAGGTCCGGTACACAGCCTGTATTGCGGCCGCACACAGCATCTGCACAGTTAAACCTGTCTGCATTGGTGTTCCTTCGGACCCCCCAGATCCCACTCCTTTCCACCATCTTTGGCTTTGGGCTATCCTGCTTACGATCCCAAGCTACGGGACCCCCACAGCACCCTAGAGTGACATCGAAGACTTCAGGACCGGTTTGTTTTTAACCCCTACTATCAATAAACTTCCATGACACCCTTTTGCCAACACTCCATGCCAGTGTTTTGATTTATGGGACATGGCTATTTACCACACCTTAGTGCCCCATCCCTCTTTCCAGCAATCTTCATCTTGGAATATTCCCGTGCCATCAGGGAAGAACAAATCCATTGATGGAATAACCTGGTCATTTAGTATATTCAGGTAGTCAGCTGACCTCATTCTTTTGGCACATGCAGTAACATGCTTAGTTAATTCCAGGTGGCGACTTTTCTTTTGGCCAGGCACTGCATTTACTCGGTGCAACCTCAGCTTTTATATTTTACCAAAATTTGGGTAATTTATTAAATTAACTTTTAATGTGTTTTTTTTACAGAAATTGGAACTACCACTATTTCATTCTCTAGGGTGTCTGCCTTCAGAAAATGTATAATGCTTGGGGGTTGTATGTAAGGTTCATTCCTAAAATGTTTTTTTTTTAACTTGTGCAAAAAATGCAAAAGTGGCTCTGGTTGTGAAAGGGTTAAAGCAGGGGTCTTCAAACTATGGCCCTCTATTTGTTCGGGAACTACAATTTCCATCATGCCTAGTCATGTCAGTGAATGTCTGAGTTTTACAATGCCTCATGGGATGTGTAGTTCCGCAACAACTGGAGGGCCGTATTTTGAGGATCCCTGGGTTAAAGGATGAGTCCACCTTCGGGAACATGTTACATATCCAACCCTTATGTTAGTTTAAAAAAATGTCTCGTAACTTTTTTAGCTGGCTCCTAGATTGATACACATTTGTCAAGTCCTGGCTTTAAAGCGGTAGTATAGTCATTTTGTTGACTTTTACCTACAGGTAAGCCTATAATAACGATTGCTGTTTCAGTCCATTAACCCACCCCAATATGGCCGTCAGCCGTATGCTAGTAAAGCCTAATGGTTGTTGCTGGCAATTTCCCATACTAGACATGGCGTTTGCTGCATGTGGGTACGGTCCAGAGGGGGGCGGTGACGATTGTTTATTTCCGCCAGTCTGTGGATATTTAAGTGGTGAGTCAGCACGCCGCCCGAGTCCCCAGGAAGACGTCATCTATGACGAAACGCGTCGGGAAGGTGTGCTGACGTCACCACGTGATACCCGGAAGTCGGGCGGAAGTGTTTTGTAGATCCTGCCGATACAAACGCTGTTCCTTTACGTACATGTAAGTGTTTTACCATTTTTAATAAATGTGCATCCATACATACTTCACTATGGTGGCCCTTATTCTTTCATGACCACTGTTGGATTGTGGACTGCCCGGGTCTATATGCTGCGGTGTCTGTCATCTTGCTGGTCTGAGGGGAGTCATCCTGCTGGTCTGAGTGGAGTTGCCAAGGGTCCTGGTTTGAGCTGGTTGGATATACTCTCATGAGTGCTACATGCCTGATTATAGCCATCATCTGGTAAGCGCATTAGCGTGATTTAATTCCCAGCACGGTGGAAAGAATATCATTTAGTGGTGGAGGATTCTGTCCCTGAACACTATTTATTCACCTTTAGACTCTTTATTTTTTCCTTTATGAACTTTTGTGTTACTGTATTTATTGCATTACCCCGGAGTCACTTCTATTGATTTGTTGAATGCACTATTTTTTGATTAGTCACCAATTTGATAGTTTATTGCTATCTCCTAGAGATAATTTTCACTGGATTGTTTTATTACATACATCATTTAGCGCAGCTTTACCCCCTTTTACTTGTTACTTTGGTGTCTCCCACTGTAGCTGCAGCTTTGATTGAATTCAATTTTTCGCTTTATTGGATTTTTTGTGTTCAGCGCGGTTATTTTATTACACGCTATAATAAGGCTTACCTGTAGGTACAATTAAAATCTCCTAAACCTGCACGGTTTAGAAGATATTTTCACTGCATGCAGCCACTGACGCTAGCGGCGCATGCGCTCTGAAGGTCCAGCGGACCTTCAGAGTTCCTTGCCGGAAAGTTAATCCCCCGCGCGCATGCGCGGGAATGACGTCATCGCGGCTTCCGGCCACTCACAGCGCCGGAGCCGCCGAACCCTGAAGAGACGCTGAGTGATCATGTCCGCTCCCACAGCGGTGTTCGGGGGTCTGTGTTGGGGCTTCGTTTTAAGGTAAGTATTTCATAATAAGGTAGTATGCGATGCATACTAGCTCATTATGCCTTTGTCTTGCAGGGTTTTTTTTTTTGAGTATACAACCGCTTTAGGGGTTTGTAGAAAGCTGCTCGAAGCCTGCTGAAAGCTTTTAAAATCCTTTATAAATGCTTGCTGCGCACATTGCTCTGCAGTTTAGTGTTTACTAGCTGAGGCTCGTGTGAACTAGACCTAAATCTTTTTAACATTTCCAATCTTATGTAATCAAGACATACATCAATTACCTTTACTGCATTTTATAGTGCCGGTAAAAATAATCTGCACGCTAAATCACATGAAAGAGCTTTTAATGTCATACATGGATAAACTTAAAAGCCTCAGGAGCCCGTCAGAGCGTAATATCATTAAGATGACGGGAATATCGCAGGGAGAGACATTTTCCTACACACAGATGACTTCCTGTCACTAATTCAATTTTAATTCAGTTTTAGCACTTTCGTTTATTTGCTTTTATATGCATTCATACCCATTACCACCATGGTACGTACATCACCTTATATTAGAATTGATATCATATATAATATAACGATATCAAGAAAAATACATGCAGAACAAGCCAATGTGTCACATATAGAAATACACTATATTGGCAAAAGTATTGGGACGCCTGCCTTTACACGCACATGAACTTTAATGGCATCCCAGTCTCAGTCTGTAGGGTTCAGTATTGAGTTGGCCCACCCTTTGCAGCTATAACAGCTTCAACTCTTCTGGGAAAGCTGTCCACAAGGTTTAGGAGTGTGTCTATGGGAATGTTTGACCATTCTTCCAGAAGTGCATTTGTGAGGTCAGGCACTAATGTGTGGCTCTGAGGAAGAGGCAGAGCCTCGAAACGCGTTAGCCATCATTCGTCAAGGACAGTGGACATTGACATAGAGTGCTACTGATATTTGGATTTGATATGCTGGTTATACCATTGTTTGTGAGTAGTCATTTTTTACTTTCTACTAATAAAGCCTGTATTGAGGATAATGCGCTAGGCCGGTGCGCCCTTTTTTTGTCTTTTTGTTTGCAGTACTTTCAGACTACCCCGGTCTTATAGGGCAGCAAGGCCTCAGCCATTTGGGATGCCAAGTGCGAGTTCCGTGGAAGTAGTAGTCGGGGGGGCTCTGGTTCTGAGCGCAGGAGCAAGGTGCTATGCATCCCAAATTTGTTTCGAAGCACTGATGTTGGAGAGAAGGCTTGGCTGGCAGTCTCAGCTCTAATTCATCCCAAGGGTGTTCTATTGTGTTGAGGGCAGGACTCTGTGCAGACCAGTCAAGTTCCTCCACCCCAAACTTGTTCATCCATGTCTTTAATTTACACAGTAAAAAAAATTATAGAATTCATTGTTAGAGCCCATTCACACTAGCGCGGCACGACTCTGTACTACTTCGGGGGTGACTTGTGAAGTCCTGTGCACCGCGACTTCGGCGCGACTTGCACGGACTTCATATAATGAAAGTCTATGCAAGTCGCTCCGAGGTCGCCCCGAAGTAGTACAGGACCCTTTTTCTAAGTAGGAGCGACTTGTGTCTCTCCTATTAGAACCGGTCCTGTAGCGGTCAATGGACCGCGAAGGACTGCGTCTTGTCAGGCTGACAAGTCGCCTGCTAAGTCGCGGGGTAGTGTGAATGGGGGCTTAGTCTTTCATCTATAAACATCTTACCAATAATCATTACAATAAAACATAAAATAAAAAATAAAGTGTTTCCATTAAGCCCGGTTCACACTTATGCGAGTGCGGGAAGGCTGCGAATCCGCAGCCTGTTCCCGCATCGCACACGCACCCCCGGCAGTTCACACTGCCATATGCGATACGCTGGGGGTGTCAATGTAATCTTAACGACACCCCCAGTTTGATCGCATATCGCAGTGCGATCGTGCAGTTCGCACAGGATCGGATCGCACAAGTGTGAACCGCTGTGCGATCCGATCCTGATGCGGCTTCCAAAAAGGGTCCCTGTGCGTGTTTGGCACGGCTGCGGTGCGAATTTAGCCATACAAACTGTATGGCTAAACTCGCACCGCACAGCCGATCGCATGTAATGTCGGAGCAGTGCGCTATATAAGAAGCTGCAAAGCGCGGAGCCAGCATAATCACGGGAGACATCGTCGGAGGAGGACCGGATTGGCAGCAGAGAAGATAAGAGGGAGAAGATCGGAGGGAGAAGATCAGAGGAAGATTTTTAATAAAGGACTTCTCAAAACCGTCTCTTGTCATCATTTACACTACACTGCCTTTTTTTGGGGTGAATGGGTAGGGGTACAATGTTCCCCATACTCATTCACATGGGGGGGGGGGCGGGATCTGGGGGCCCCCTTGTTACAGAAGGCGTCCAGATTTAGATAAGTCCCCTGCCCTTAGACCCCCACAACCACCGCCCAGGGTTTTCGGGAAGAGGCCCTTTGTCCACATGGGGACAAAGTGCTTTGGGGTGGGGGGGTCGCTCGCTCACCCCCTCCCCTTTCCTGACCTGCCGGGCTGCATGCTCGGATAAGGGTCTCGTATGGATTTTGGGGGGGACCCCACGCCGTTTTTTTGCACGCCGGGTTTTTTTCATTTTGGCATGGAGTTCCCCCTCAAGATCCCCAGAGCGCAAGTCGCACCACAAGTCGGATCATCCTGATCCGACTTGGATGCGACTTCCATTCACATCAATGGGCTTAAAGCCGTCTCAAAGACGGCTCATAGGCAACCACTGATTTTGAATAGAGGCAGAAAAACGCTGCTGAAAGCCAACGCGGCTAAACACGCATTAACGCCAATGGAAAAAGCTACTAAAAGCACGTTTTAACAGCTGCTTTTTCCTGGAGTTGGTAGTGGCTCTGCAGGTCATTTTTTCTAATGTCCTGTGTGCATGAGGCCTAATGATAATCCATCAGTGAGTCCTCTTCAGGCAGTGAGTGGTAGGCAAGTGAAGTCTAGAAGGCTGTTTACTTTGCAAGAGAAGTTGCACTCTGCAATAGATATTTTCCCCAGAGCTTACTAAAAGTAGTGTTATTTTACATTACAAAGAATAGCCAATCATTTGCAAGGAAGAAAAAAAAGCAGCATTTTTGCTGGTACATGATTGGATGATGGAAGTTTTGGGGATATTTCCTTTCCAAAGTGAACCGCCTACATACATATACACAGGGCTTTTTTTCTCAGAGAATAGGTTCAGGAACTCTTTTCTTTTAAGTCACCCTTCGCCTCTGCCCCTTACCCACCTCCATGAACCGTTCCTTGATTCCGCCCCTTACCCACCTCCCAATACCGCCCCTTTTAGAGAATAGAGACCCAAGTATTATTTTGTGGTGCTAAGTATTTTGGATGGAATTTGTTAATGATAACAAGAAAGACAGTAAAATAGATCTAGCATGGACACTCCAACGACAATAGATCCACCCCAGCAACAATAGACTCCCAACAGCCGGCATCAATAGACCCTCCAGCAGCCAGAAACAAAGACCCCTCCCTCAACAGTACATCCCTCCCAGCAACAATTGACGCCCTGCAACATAAGATTCACCCCCAGCAACAATAGATGCCTACCAGCAACAATAGACCCCCCCCCCCCCCTGCAAAAATAGATCCCTTCCAGCAACAAAAGGTTCCTCAGTAGCCAGCATCAATAGACCCCTTCCTCTACAGTACCTCCCTCCCAGCAACAACTGATCCCCAGCAACATACATTACATACAGTACATACATTCAGTTCTGGAGGTGCCGGAACTGCATTCCCCCGCGTTCCCGCTGAAAAAAAGTCCTGCATATACAGACACACATAGGAACACCAACATACAGACACATGTATATATGCACACAGACAGACAAAACTGCAGCAGATGTGCAAGTGGAATACAAAATAAATAAAACAAAAAATCTGTGCCACCTATCAGTGCCCCTCAGTGCTGCCTATCAGTGCAACCCATCAGTTCCCGTCAGTGCCGCATATAAGTGCCCATCAGTGCAACCTATCAGTGTCACCTATCAGTGCCTCATCAGTGCCCATCAGTGCTGCCTATCATTGCCTCCTCGTCAGTGCCCATCAGTGCTGCCTATCATTGCATCCTCGTCAGTGCCCACCAGTGCTGCCTCATCAGTGCAGCCTATCAGTGTATATCAGTGAAACCTTTCAATGCCCATCAGTGCTGCCTCATCAGTGCACATCAGTGAAGGAGAAAGATTACCTGTTTGAAAAATTTTACAACAACCTTTGAAAAACGTTTTTATTTATTTTTTTGCTACATTTTTGGCCCTATTTGGTTTGTTTAGCAACAATTAAAAAAAAGCCCAGTGGTGATTAAATACCACCCAAAGAAAGCCATATTTGTGTGAAAAAATGATAAAAATTTCATATGAGTACAGTGTAGCATGACCGTGCAATTGTCATTCAAAGTGTGACAGCGCTGAAAGCTGAAAATTGGCCTGGGCAGGAAGGGGGTAAAAATGCCTGGTAGGCAAGTGGTTAAAAAAAGCTGACATAAACTCTTAGGGCTGGAAGTGAAATACCAATTCTTTAATCCATTCCCCCAAAGTCATTTTCCAACATACATCTCTTCATGCCTGTGCTACTGGTACGCCACTAGAAGTCACTCTCTCGCCAAGAGGCACAGGCAGTAAGGGAGCCACCTTTGGGCAATTATACCGGCATGCTGTGACCTTTACCCCCCTCTGGTCAGTGTACAAATGTTCCCCCGACACATGGAAGGGGTCCTTCTCCTTTTTAAAGGAAAAGGAATAACAAGCCCAGTGTTCATAAAGAATACCTAAAAGACTGGAAAATCTCTAAAATAAATCACATACAGTACATATCTGTCAACTCTGATAAAAAAAAAAAGAAAAAAAATATTCTTTCCAAAACATTAATAATCGTGGAAGCCGTGACTTGATAGCTTACCATTGATTCGCTGATTAGCAGCAGCAGTAGAGCCTCCTCGATATTGTCCTGAGGGCAGAAGAGGCTACAAATAGTGAAGAAAGTGAAGAATTAGGTTATACTGCAGCTCCATACAAGCGTTACATTGACAGAGCAGTAACGGAAAACAAGCCATGCATGATTCATGTGCCACCTAATACCGTCACTGGGGCTCCTCATCCTTCATACCCATCAAGACACATCTGTATTATGTACTGTGATCCTCCTCAAAGTGCCTCGTGGGACATGTAAATATATACAGGGGGGCTTCCGAAGGATGTCAGCTCTCAGGAGAATATTTTGTGCTTTTTACAATAAAAATGATCCAGATAATAAGTCAAATCGCCAGGCAGAGACTTCTGGGAAGGTCTGGAACATGGCAGTTGTTGAGTCAATGGGGTTGATTTACTAAATCAGCCTTTTTCAACCAGGGTGCCCAGGCATTCTGGGGTGCCTTGAGGTTTCTTCAGGAGTACCTTGGCAAAATGCCTAAAAATTGCCCAAAAATTGTATACAAGGACATCCCTACTCCCTTGAATTTTCTCATCACTACAGTCGTACACGATCACTGATTTGAGCATGCTAACCATTAAAAAAAAATCGAATGAACATTTCGAAAATGAAAAATTTCAAACAAAATTCTACTAGCATATGGCCAGCTTTAGCCTTCTCCACTGATCGTGCGTTTTTTTTTGCTGACTTGAAGCTGCACTGACTTCACAGTCGTCTCTGATCTAGTATTTTGCTCAGTTTCTGAATTTCTATGTGCACCTGTCATCCCAACTGCAACAGCTACTGCACTGTAGAAATTCACACCGCCTGCCCTTTTGAGTCCCGGTCATCACTGCAACTTCCCACAGGCAATCATTCCACCACTTGAGTGCTACCTGTTACTTTAAGGCCCCATGCATGCTGGGTGTTTGGCCCTGTGGAGGACACAGGTGCCCATCCAACACTTTTGCATGTAGCCTTTAAAACTCTATGACAGGCTGTCAGGATGGTGCACCTAGCTGTACGAACCTTTTGGGCAGTATGCACTGAGGGATGAATGCCGTGACACAGTCTTCTTTCATTCCAGGGATTAATCCTTGGGCTCATTCTGCCATTAATATTCAGGGCATGTCAGGAGAGTAGCCGGAGGAAAGTTGTCTGTAGACCTGGTACAGTGAGCAATTTTCAAAATGGCCACGCCCATTTATGCAAAAATGCATGCACACGTATTGGAGGCGAACATACGAATATATGTTCTCCATGGCGCACACATGTGCACTATGTGTCGGGGCACGCAATGCACGACAGATCCTGGCCCCCTCTGGCTTTTAAAAGAGTGACTGTGGCACATTGACATTGCTGACTGGTCTTTAGCTTCCTGCTTCCTGTTCCCTTATTTTGCTTATGCTTCTGATTACCCATTACTGACCCGGCTTGCCCTTGGATACCCATTGTCTCTCCCGACTCTGACCTCAGATTGCCCACAGATCTACTCTTGTCTCCTGTCCTGTGTATGACCTCAGCTTGCTTGATCAAGTCTCTGATCTCCTGTTTGTAGACCACTGGCTCTCTGACCTTTGCATCGGTCCCTGACTACGCCTTCTGCTTTGCCACGTCTGAAGTCATCCACCTTGGTTCCAGGACCAGGTACATGACAGGGAACCTGTGATCACAGCTAAACACCAGAGTCCTATGCACCAGGGCTAAATGCCCAGTGTGTTTGGTGCCTAAATCAGGTTACACCACGCCATCCAATAAGGAACAAGCCACTGCAATAAGACACTGTTGATAAGTCAATGAGTTGTGTATACAATGGGCTTTTTCATCAAAGAAGCAAACTGAGAGCCTTGAAAAGATGAAAGTTCTAATAGGTTGAAGATCTCACTGGACTGACTTGCTCAGTAGAGGGTCTGTGAGTGGGTGATGGTGGGGGTGGGTTGGGAGAGTTCGGTCCGGATAAATCTGGCCCGACTGGATGGAAAGGTGGCGGTGAGCCCTTTTGAAGGGCTTGGGGTGCTACCTCTTGGTACGGCCCCAAAGTTGTTTCCGCAAATACTTGTTTAGGTTAAGGTTGGGTTTATGTTGTAGGTTAAAGGAGCACCCAATATCCAATATTTTGCTTCTTATTGGATATAGGGCGCTCCTTTAACCTACCACTACAAGTATTTAAAAGATGAAAATAAGACTAAATCTCCACTTGCTGGCTCAAAGGCAAAATTATAATATGCTTTATTTTTTAATTGAAGATATATAATGAGGGGTCTTCAAATAGTTTCTGCACGCTTATATTTTTTCGTTGGAAACAGTGGGGGCGGGAGGAGCAGTAATTGGTCGTGTCTCAGTCATGTGACTAGTCTGTCTGGAAAGCCGGCTGACCTTGTAGTTTAGTAAAAGTGATGCATTTTGTTTTTGAATTTCCGAATAAAAAGAGTTAAAGAAAAAAAATGCAAAAACTTTTTGAAGGAACCACGTAAAAAAATAAATAAAAAGTCTTTATGCAAGAATGCTAATAATTTTCTTTCTATTATATTTTTAGGGTGTGTATTACGTAATATATAAAGTAAGTAATCCTTACTTATCTCCTGAGTGAATTTGAGGTTTCTGACTGATGATGTGGTAAGGGAGCGAACTGTCTTCTCTCTTCATGGTTTCAGCTGGAGGACTTTTCATTGGAGACCAATAGCAATTCTCACTTAAGGAATGGAGCAAGATTTCAGCAAGCTGTCGACATGATGTCTGGTAGAAAAAAAAAAATAGACAAAAAAATAAATACATAAAATCAAGGAAAGAAATGTAATAAACTGCGCATAAAATCCAGTGATCCTAGAATAATCCCCACTGGTTATCTTCTGTGTGTAAACAAATGATCGTGTTAAAAGATTGTCTTTTCTAAAACTCTAACCAACACTAAGCCCCCAGTAATAGCTGGGATAATATAAAAATAAATCCCTTTTAGCATCAATAAGTAAATGAAACAAAATACTGCGGTCATGGATAATGTTTAATAGCGATCCTGCCCAACAATGACAAAGATGAACACAATGACATGTTACTGTACATGTTCATCGGGTAAATATAAAGGGTCGTTTCATTGATGGATTTCTCTATATATACAATTTGAGCTTTTACTAAGTTCTGAATATATCAAACTTTTTCAGCAAAGCAGCTAAAATAAACCTGGTGAAAAAATCAAAAAGTAGCTTGGTTGTCAATCCTCTGGCAGGATATAGGTAAAACTTCATATGCAACATTTCACATACAAACATTTTAATTTTTTTTTGTCCTGAATATAATAAAAACAATATACATAGAAAATCAGGGAGGAATCATCTGGTGCAGCTCTGCATAGAAACCAATTAGCTTTAAGTTTTTTGTTTTTTTTTTTTGTCATAGCTTTAAAGTGGAGTTCCACCCATTTTTGGAACTTTAGATCTTTGTAATCCCCTTTAAAATGGCTTTTACCAATGGAAACTTTTTTTTTTTTTTTTTGCTAGTAAATACCTTAATTTCGGCTTTATTCCTCCTCTCCTCACTTCCTGGTCCGATCGGCGATGATGTCATTCGGCGATCCGCAGTGTCTGCTGGGATGTATTCTATTCCAGAAATCTCGCAGTAGCTGTATCTGTACTGAGCCGTGCCTGCCCTGCCTCCGCCCCGCCTCCTCTCATTGAGTTGCATTGTATGAATGTATTAAGGCTGTTCTCTGCCCCGCCTCCGCCCCGCCTCCTCTCAATACAACTCAATGAGAGGAGGCGGGGCGGAGGCGGGGCAGAGAACAGCCTTAATACATTCATACAATGCAACTCAATGAGAGGAGGCGGGGCGGAGGCGGGGCAGGCACGGCTCAGTACAGATACAGCTACTGCGAGATTTCTGGAATAGAATACATCCCAGCAGACACTGCGGATCGCCGAATGACGTCATCGCCGATCGGACCAGGAAGTGAGGAGAGGAGGAATAAAGCCGAAATTAAGGTATTTACTAGCAAAAAAAAATAAAAAAAGTTTCCATTGGTAAAAGCCGTTTTAAAGGGGATTACAAAGATCTATGTATTCCAACCTATTAAAAATGGGTGGAACTCCGCTTTAATGAAAAAGCTGAAGTTTGAAGCTGATTGGCTACCATGTACAGCTGCACCAGATTTTGCACTGCACAGGTTTTAGTAAATCACCCCTCACCCCCTATATATTCTGTGCATGTAATCACTGCACTGTTAAGCCCCGTACACACAATCAGATTATCGAACGATCTGCCGTCCGTTTTTTGTGGCATGCTAGTCTGATGTGGAAAGTGAAGAGGTTTTTTCATACGAATTTTCCCGTACGACAGAATTCAACTTCAGAAGTGATGTCATGTGTTGGATTGCTTTCTATGTGTTCTTTCGTCTCTCAGCATGCCTAGTCTTGCTCATAAGATTTTTTTCAGACGAAAACTATACTAATTAAACGAAAATAGGACGTTGTGTTGACGTACGATAAAAATTGTATAGCCTGCACATCCAGTTTTTGTCATCCGAAAATCCGTAATCGGCTGTCGAAAGCACCATACTAACAATCCGAAAATCGGCAGACCGTTCGTCGGATGAAATTTCCCTTCCGATTTTTGTATCGTGTGTACGGGTCTTAAGGCTCAGTTTACACCTATGCGTTTTTAATGCACTGCAGTCCATTTAACCACTTCTGGACCGGAAGGATTTGCCCCCTAAATGACCAGGCCACTTTTTGCGATTCGGCACTGCGTTATTTTAACGAAAAATTGCACGGTCGTGGGATGTTGTACCCAAATAAAATTGATGTCCTTTTTTTCCCCACAAACAGAGCTTTCTTTTGGTGGTATTTGATCACCTGTGCGATTTTTATTTTTTGCGCTATAAACAAAAAAAGAGCGACAATTCTGAAAAAAAAAAAATATATATATATATATATATTTTCACTTTCTGCTATATAACATTCCCAAAAAAAAAATTAAAAAATCAAAATTTTTTAACATTTTAGGCCAATTTGTTTTTGCTTTCTGCTACATATTTTTGGTAAAAAAAAAATCCTAATAAGCGACTACGGGAAAGATTTATGTCATTTTTATTGTTTTTTTTTTAAACTAGTAATGGCGGCGATCAGTGATTTTTAGCGGGACTGCGACATTGCGGCGGACAGATTGGACCCCTAACTGACATCTTCGACACTTTTGGGGAGACCGGTGACATTACTACAGCAATCAGTGCTAAAAATATGCACTGTTACTGTAATAATGACACTGGCAGGGAAGGGGTTAACACAGTGGGTGATCAAGGGGTTAAATGTGAGCCTAGGGGGAGCGATTCTAACTGTATGGGGGCGGGGCTTGTGAAATGATCACAGAGTCATGTGATCCTATATAGAAGAATATGCTCTTTGCAGCTGCTGCATTTTTGGAAAGGGTCAGGGACTTCTTTAACCGCTTGCCGACCGCCGCACGACTATATACTGTGGCGGTCAGCCCCTCCTGGGCAAAGAGACGTACCGGTACATCGCTCGCCCAGGAGCCTGTAGGGGGTGAGCGCGCGCCGCCGGAGCCCCCGCTCGTTCCCTGACATCCCCGCGCGAGTGACCGGCGGCGCCGATGTCCGCCGGTCACTCGCAATCTCCCGCTGCAGAGGGAGAAAGGCAGACGGCTAATGTAAACAAAGCCGCCTGTCATTCTCCCTGATGTAACAGCAGAGATCATACGATCCTGCTATGCAGGATCGCATGTCTCTGTGGATACTTCACAAGCCACGCCCATTGACAGTTAGAATCACGCCCCTAGGGACACACTTAACCCCTTGATCACTAATGAAGTTAACCCCTTCCCTGCCAGTGTCATTTTTACAGTAACAGTGCATATGTATAGCACTGATTACTATAGTAATGTCACTGGTACCCCCAAAAGTGTCAAAAATGTCAGTCAGGGGTCCGATCTGTCCGCCGCAATGTCGCAGTCCTGCAAAAAATAAAAAAATCGCAGATCGCCGCCATTACTAGTTAAAAAAAAAAACAATAAAAATGACATAAATCTTTCCCGTAGTTAGTAAACGCAATAACTTTTGCGCAAACCAATCCAAAAACGCTTATTGCGATTTTTTTTACCAAAAATATGTAGCAAAAAACAAATTGGCCTAAAATGTTAAAAAATTTTGATTTTTACATTTTTTTGGGGGAATTTCATATGTGAAAATGTAAAAAATATTGTTATTTTTTCAAAATTGTCGCTCTTTTTTTGTTTATAGCGCAAAAAATAAAAATCGCAACAGGTGATCAAATACCACCGAAAGAAAGTCCTGTTTGTGGGAAAAAAAGGACGTCAATTTCATTTGGGTACAGCGTCGCACGACCGCGCAATTGTCCGTTAAAGTCGCACAGTGCCGAATCGCAAAATAGGCCCTGGTCTTTGAGCAGCCAAATCCTCCAGGGCTTAAGTGGTTAAAACCAAAAAGGTGGATTTCTGGTTCAATAGACTTCAATGGAGAAGCTGTAGAAAAGCATGTAGTGCGTTTTGGCCGCCATTTTGCTGCGACTTGTGTTTTTTAATCCCCCAACAGCAAATTGGGGGGGAAAAAAACATAACAAGTGCAAAATGCATAAAAAAAAACACGAGAAAAATGCATATAAAATGTATGCAAAAAGCACTGCAGAATCGGATCAAAAGCAAACTGCATCTTTATAAGGATTGATGGAACTACAGAGATAAACGAAAAAAGTAGGGAGCGGTTGATGAAGGGGAGGCTAAAGAATATGATTTATGAAATAATAAATCCATTCCTGTCTTGTCCTGGACACAATTTAAAGGTGATGTTTAACCTGCCTATTTTTTCTCCTCCTTGGCTCCTCCCACCCCCTGTCAACATGATATTAAAAATTAAAAAAAAAAAAAACAACTCTCTTTTATTATATAACTTATTTTAGACCCAGTAATTTCATCACAGGGTCTCTGTGCTTCTCTATACAATCCAGACAGGTGGGAGGAGCCAGGGATATAGCATTCTGAAAACATCATTAAACCCCCCCCCCCCCCCCCCCCGCCTCAGTATTCCTGAGGAGTATTCCTGCCTGGCTCTTGGGAGGTATTATGCAAATATCAAAATGCCTTAATAAGTGGATACCAGTCTGGAGGAATACTGTAGGTGCTCCTAAGCACACTGCATTTGTATACGGAGTGCTCTATGCAATGCACACAAGTGAGGCTGAGCCTCCATTATTGAAAGGACTCAATTCCAATAAAATTGTGGTCAAGATACAGCATAAAGCTGGGGAGGAAAGAGTTGAACGATGCTGGATAGATGTCCCCTCTTCCCTTCCCATCCAGGAAATGTGACAGACCCAACCAGGACAGGGGATTTTGGAGGGGACTGCAGGCTAGCCTATTGTCTACTGACAACCGGCCCAGGCTTTTTTAAGGGGCTCTATTCTTTGGGAGATCTGTGCCTGGGGGACATTTGGAGGGGTTTTGCTTCAGATTCAGGTCATATCTCCAGGAAACACAAAGACTCTGGGAACCTAGGACCTGGATACAGATTTGTGGCACCTGTGCCCAAACCAGCAATGACTGCCTCAACCCCCCCAGACTCAGAATAGATGGTAATATATTCAGCTCAAAAGAACCTGATGCTGGTGTCTCCTGCGGTTTTGTATAAATCTGTTTAAGATGTCTTTCTCTCATTGTATAATTCCCCATTGTGTGCCTCCTAGGTGTGAATTCCCATTGTTAATTGAGTCACCTATTGTTTCTGTCTGTCTGCTAGTATTGTCTTCACTTCACCTCGTTACCAAACTATTGAGGGATGTTATATGTTTACGTTAATTAGATCATTGTTTATGTTTACGTTAGCTGTTCATTAGATGTACTGATATTAACGTTTACAGTTTGCATTGTTTAGGACAGGTATCTCCAAACTATGGCCCTCCAGCTGTTGCAGGACTACACGTCCCATGAGGCATTGTAAAACTACATTCACAGACATGAGTAGGCATGATGGGAATTGTAGCTCCTAAACAACTAGAGGGGCATAGTTTGGAGACCCCTGGTTTAGGATAATGTGATCAAGCTCTCATCTGATTCTGTATAGTATACTGCATGTTCTGTGTGAGTTTACAATAAAGTCAGTTCCAATTTGCACCTAAGTAGCTAGTATTGTCTCGTTCTTGGGTGCAATTCTCAGCTATAATATCTGGTTCCTGGTTCCAGAGTGGAGGAAGCTGTATTTTGGCAGAAGCACCCAAGTGGGGTGCTAGGGGGTCCGTCACATCTTCCTGTCCAGGTAATGAGATGGGCTCTAGCTGACTTGCTGCAGCTTCTAATACACATTGCGATAAGCTCACAGTGTGCAGTGAAATCAGAGGAAGCAATTTTATTCCAGGAGAGGAGTCGGTACTACTGCGTACAAAAGAAGGGAAGCTCAGCTCTATTCCTAAAAATTGTTTCATTTATTTCCTATTCAAAGATATATTAGTGATGTCTTCTATAATGTGTTAAAGGGTAACTCCACTTTCGTGGGGAAAAAAATTGCAAATAAAGAAAAAACAATATAGCGTATACAATTGCGATACAAATCATATTGTAATTGAATCTTATTAAAAAGGACGTTTCCTTTTCAATCTGCAGCTGTTGTAATTTTCTGAAAATGCAATATGGCTACCTGGAGCTGTTCTGTACACAGAATGTATACTGACCACACCCCCAGAAACATCATTTCATGCTTGTGTGATTGACTCAACAATTTTCCCAGAAGTCTGCACTAAGATACAAGTCAGATTTCTGGCATCCCCTGCAACAAAAAACGGAATTTTTGTAAAATCTTACCTGTAAAATTCCTTTCTCTGAGTCCTCCGACAGTCGCCGCCTCTTCATATTCGTCACATATGGGGGTATTAGACTTTGCTCCGAAGGAGTAGCTAGGCAACAGAATATGTTAACAATAAAGCTTTAACATATCCCACCCTCAAGGGGTGGTCCCCTCAGTCAATACCCTCCTACTTCCTGCAACCATATCTCAGTTTTAGTGGAATAGCAGTAGAGTATACATTCAAACCCCAAAAGAGGGGCGGGGGCGGCGACTGTCGGAGGACTCAGAGAAAGGAATTTTACAGGTAAGATTTTACAAAAATTCCGTTTTCTCTTACGTCCTCCGACAGTCGCCGCCTCTTCATATTCGTCACATATGGGGACGTCCCAAAGCAGTGCAAACATGAGGGGTGGGAAACGCATCCGCGCCGAAAGGCAACGCAGTCTCCACATCAAAGAAAGGAACCTTACCAAAGGAAGGAAACCAGCTGGGCAACAGCAAAAATAAGTGCTCAACAGGAGCAACAACCCAGGAAAAGACAAAAAAACCAGGGGATACAAAAAAACTATCCCAACAGCCAGGAGTCCCCAACAAGGGACCCTATGGAACAGCCGCACTAAGAACCTTGCGGCCAAAGGAAGCATCCGCCGATGCCTGAACATCTACTTTGTAGAATTTTGTGAAAGTGTGTACGGTCGACCAAGTCGCCGCCTTACACACCTGGGCTACAGAAGCCCCATGACGGCAGGCCCAAGACGTACTCAGTGATCTAGTAGAGTGCGCCTTCACAGGCACAGGGGGAACCTTCCCCTGCAAGGCATAGGCCTGTTCAATGGTCTGCCTGATCCATTTGGTAATGGTAGAGGCGGAAGCCGCCATGCCCTTCCGAGGACCCTCTGGAAGAACAAACAAGGAGTCAGTCTTACGAAAAGACTCAGTCGATTTAAGGTAAACCCTTATCGCCCGAACAACATCCAGAGAGTGCAATCTCACCTCCTTCGGATGTTTAGGCTTCGTGCACAACGAAGGCAAAACAATATCCTCGTTAAGATGGAATTCCGAAACTCGTTTCGGTAGAAAAGAAGGATTAGGTCGCAAGACCACCTTATCCAAATGAACAACCAGGTACGGAGACTTGCAGGACAAAGCCGCCAGTTCCGACACTCTGCGAGCCGAAGTGATCGCCACCAAAAAGGCGACCTTTTTGGACAACATAGACAACGAGATCTCCCTGATCTGTTCAAAAGGAGCACGTTGTAACACAGATAGAACTAGATTCAAGTCCCAAGGGGGCAAAGGATCCCTCCTAGGAGGAACCAGATGCCGCACACCCTGAATAAAAGTGCCAACCAAGGAGTTGGAAGCCACGGGACGTTGAAACAGAACGGCCAGCGCCGACACCTGACCCTTAATCGTAGCCAGCGCCAAACGCTGATCGACACCCGTCTGAAGGAAAGACAGCACACGGGAAACCGAGTACGTGCGGGGTGAAAACCCCCTGGACTCACACCAGGCAAAATAGGCCTTCCAAGTACGGTAATAAACCTTCCCCGAGGAAGACTTCCTCGCGTTGATCAAAGTATGAACGACCTCACATGGCGTGGGGAACCCGCACAGGCGAACAAGCCGCTGCACATGAGGCAGGGAGAGTCGCAATTCAAGACGCACACAATGGCGGTTCAGAAACCGCACAGCGTCCGGTGAGGTAGCCACCTCACCAATCATCCCTGCACCGAACAGGGATGGGTCGTTCACTGTGCCAGGAGCGTTACCTGGCTGAACGCTCGATGGCAGACTGGGAAGCCACTGACCCACGACCTGCGACCAGGGGGATCAGCCCGAGACCCAGTCCGCATGATCCTCTTCGTCCGAAGAACTAACTAATGCTGACAAAAATAACAGCTAAGTAAAGGTAGAGAGAAAACTCAAACAAAATATCAAAAAGAAGAAAGAGTCTGGGACAAAAAGTCCCAGCACAGAGAGAGCCAGCCACTCCTGACAAGCTAGACATTAAAACTGAGATATGGTTGCAGGAAGTAGGAGGGTATTGACTGAGGGGACCACCCCTTGAGGGTGGGATATGTTAAAGCTTTATTGTTAACATATTCTGTTGCCTAGCTACTCCTTCGGAGCAAAGTCTAATACCCCCATATGTGACGAATATGAAGAGGCGGCGACTGTCGGAGGACGTAAGAGAAATGACTTTTTATGGTGAGATACTCCCAATAGGAACACCTCTATAGGGATGCAGACCCAGCAGTTTTCCTCATTAGAGCCCTGCAGCTGCCACAGCTGATAGATAATTATGAAACCACTCCCATTAGACCCACTCAGCACAGAGAAACAAACAATGATTTCTTCAGAATAACAAAAGGTAGGAATCAAAGTTTGTTAAAATCCCTGCAATGTACAGAGATCACCCAGAGGGGAATGTTTTTTTCTCAACAAAAGTGGAGTTACGCTTTAAGAATTGTGTGTCATTTACAATATGATTTGTAGTTTGTCCCCCACATGGTGTTGTTCTGTTCTGTATACATTAGGAGGGTTTAGATGACAGCGTCACACTGAGATCACTTCTGATGCTACGATACGGATTATCATCGCAGTAGAAGACAATGGCGGATGAGTACTGAAGGTCCACCAGGGGATCACTTTCTCCAGTAACAGCTCACAATTATACAACATTATATAGAATCACTCTGGGTAATAACTGCTGCTGGAGAAAGCAGATTGCTGGATAATGTACAGCTCCTGGAGCACACTACGACACGTCGTATCCAAAGAACTTCATTAAATTTGTTCTAAAGTTCCCGACTCAGAAAGCTGTGTGTGCGTGTTAAAGAAATGTCTATAAAATAGTTGAAAAGAAAAAAACAACCAAACGAATCAACACAAAATCCAGGTTGGTATGTTGTGTAAGGCCTCATTCACATTAAGTGAGTTGGAATCATGCGTTTTGCTGAGATTTGGAGATTGCAAATCGTGGGAAAACACGTGACATATTCTGGTGCCATTATCCTTAATGGCATCCCAAATGTGGTGCGATTCTGCCACGACTGTCACACAGCAATTGTGGAAAAATACATCGAGCTTGTTACTCAGAAAAGAACAGAAACTTCCTTTCGGTGACAAACCCTCATTCACTTCAATCGGCTGCCCTATGTGAGAAACACAGCTTTTAGAATCGCAAGCAGGAACGTTCATTACTGCAATGCAATATCTGAATGGGGCCTAAGGCCTGGTTCACATCACAATTTCTGTGTTCCGGATACATTTCTCGATGTGCATTTTTGTTGCATTTCAGTCCATTTTTGATGCGTTCTGGATTGAATCTGGTGTGAACCAGCCCTAGAGGAGTTTTACTTATGACCCTTTTGGCTTTTTGAAAAAAAACGCTCATATTTTATTTGAAGAGCAAAACATTGATTGCCACTTAGGACAAAATAAAAAGTTCACCTAAAGCGAAATTAAACATTCAGGTTTTTTTTTTTTTAGCACTTTCAGCAATTGATCACTTGTGAAGTATGAAGCCTTTATCTTTTAATTCTTGCTAATGTTCCAGTTTAAGCCGGTGCCATGATTGTTGATCCAGGTTTCCTGTTTCAGGGTGGCTCCTTTCTCTTGCAACATTCTGTGGAGTCACCCTTGTATGCAGGTATAAGAGTTGCATTTTATTAAGGAGGAGTTAAGCTCTAAAGGAACCAAAAGAGCCAATCTAGTATCACTTCCATCAAAATCCACCCCCTCCAAAAAAAGGGAGGCGGAGTTAATCGCTAAAACAAGGGGTGGAGACATGCAAATCATTCCGTTATGCTCCAGGCCAGTGGTCTCCAAACTCCAGATGCAGCCTCTTGCCTCTATCTGACCATTAAAGCACTCCCACTGACACCAACAATGGGGCACTATTCCTCCCACTGACACCAACAATGGGGCACTATTCCTCCCACTGACACCAACAATGGAGCGCTATTCCTCCCACTGACACCAACAATGGGGCTCTATTACTTCCACTGACACCAACAATGGGGCTCTATTACTTCCACTGACACCAACAATGGGGCACTATTCCTCCCACTGACACCAACAATGGGGCACTATTCCTCCCACTGACACCAACAATGGGGCATTATTCCTCCCACTGACACCAACAATGGGGCATTATTCCTCCCACTGACACCAATAGTAGGGCAGTTCTTCCTTCCATAAACATCTATGATGGGGCACTATTCCTCCCACTAATACCAACGATGTAGCACTATTCCTCCCACTGATACCAATAATGAGAAACTATTCTATCCACTGACACCAGGGATTGGACTATTCCTACCAATGATACCAACAATGGGGCACTATTCCTCCCACTGACACAACTAATGAGGCACTCTTCTTCCCACTGATACCAATGATGGCGCATTATTCCTGCCACTGATACCAATGATGGGGCACTACTCTTCGTACTGTTGATAATGATATCCATCAAGGGGCACTATCAGGGATGGAGCACTATTCCTTCCACTGACACCAACAATAGGGCACTATTCCTTCCACTGATACCAATGATGGGGCACTATTCCTCCCACTGACACCAACAATGGGGCACTATTACTTCCACTGATACCAATGATGGGGCAATATTCCTTCCACTGACACCAACAATGGAGCACTATTCTTCCCATTGCTATCAATGATGCGGCACTATTCCTCTCACCAACACCAATGATGGGACACTATTCTCCATACTGTTACCAATAATGGTGCACTATCCCTCCCATTTTCCCCGTTTCCCACCCCACTGGCCGCAGTATGGCCCCAATAAAGTATGACGGACAGTAAACTGGCCCTGTGTTTATTAGGATTGGAGATCTCTGCTCCAGGCCAACTGTCCATCTAGAGCCCCATATTTACAGCACAGATATTATAGAGCCCTTTATTCCAAGCTTTTTTTAAAATTAAACTAAAAAAAAAAAGCCTGCGCTAGATTAAAATCCTAACACATAACCACCATTGCTGCTGTTCAAGGGTAATAAATAATCAATCATAAATCACAGCACAAAACAGGGAGTTATCAAAGGCGATCTTTGGTCTCTGATAACGCCCTGTGGGAGGGGCGAAACACGTCGACGTGGATTTCGGTTTCTCAGTGACGCTACATCCGGCTCAGCGGTGTAACGCACACGGAGGTTTGCGTTCAATGCTCGCCTCACATTACGAACTCTGACTGAGAGACTGATTGCCCTGTTAACCTATGTTTTCACTTGATGCGATAGGTTGCCTACAACACTGTAAGTGCAATTTTAATGTTTTTTACCAATAAAAAAAGCTTTATTACACTATTGGGATTCTCTCTTCTCCATCCATGAGTGCCAAGATACAAGATATATATGAGCTGACATCTTCCTACTTACCATACAGCTATATAGAGTGACCCACATGCAGTACTGCAGTCCACATACTTTGGTAAGTGTAAGCACAAGAGGGTGATGAGCATATTTCACTGCACGAGTCCAAAGTTGTGAAGCACTTCAGCACTTTATCTGGATCAATGTTAGGTCTTTTTACTTAGGACTTTCACTGATCACTTGCTTGCAATGATTATTTGCATTATTTGTCACATATGGTATTTGTAGTATGTTTACACTGTTTTGTGCTGTGAATTATGATTGAATATTTATTCCAAGCAGCTAACAGCTGTTTATAGCTTATACAAAGAAAAAAGAAGGGGTTGCGAGACTTTAAATGAAGCACACGATTGTGCGAAGCATGCGCCTCCATCCCTAATACAAATCAAGAAAAGAGAGAAGGGAAGTTGGGACTTTAAATGAGACGTGTGACACAGCTGGTAAGATTGATACACAATACCACATTTTTATTGTTACATAAAGTACACGCGAAAAACATAATGTTACAAAATAGAAAAAACTGTAGATGTGAGCTGATACAGGCTATATAAAAACCAACATTGCACAAAATTCCATGAAATAATTCGTTTATAAAACACATGATAATATGATAACTGCATCAAATAGGCTCAACGCATTTCGTGGACTATTTTCCACTTCCTCTGGAGCAGGCAAATCATGTGTGTCTGCAAAAAAATATATATATGTAAAAAATGCTAATATGATCTAATAAAAGAAAAGGGGGAGGGGAAAGGAGAAAAAAAAAATCACATCCCCAACAACTTACAATCCAGCTCAGATCTCGAAAACATGGCGTTAAAAGTTGGGTTTGGCCCAAAATTCTCCATCCCGGGAGCTGAGGGAGCGCAGGCTGGGCAGTCAGGGCACATACACAACACACTGGAGAGAGCAGGCTGGGCAGTCAGGGCACATACACAACACACTGGAGAGAGCAGGCTGGGCAGTCAGGACACATACACAACACACTAGAGAGAGCAGGCTGGGCAGTCAGGGCACATACACAACACACTGGAGAGCGCAGGCTGGGCAGTCAGGACACATACACAACACACTAGAGAGAGCAGGCTGGGCAGTCAGGGCACATACACAACACACTGGAGAGCGCAGGCTGGGCAGTCAGGGCACATACACAACACACTGGAGAGCGCAGGCTGGGCAGTCAGGGCACATACACAACACACTGGAGAGCGCGGGCTGGGCAGTCAGGGCACATACACAACACACTGGAGAGCGCAGGCTGGGCAGTCAGGGCACATACACAACACACTGGAGAGCGCAGGCTGGGCAGTCAGGGCACATAGGATAATTGGAGAAAGGAGCCGCTCAGGTGTATCAGTCCAACCTGGTGCTGGTGAGACCCGTCATCCAGATAAATGCAAAGGAAGTAGTGGAACCGCACTCAGGTAGATGAAAGCAATGGAAATACTTTTATTCTTCAAATCATAAGTAGACAGACAGTGCAAGGAACAGGTAATCCAAGGTTAACGCGTTTCACGGCACATACAGCCGCTTACTCATAACCGTGTTAAAAACGGTTATGAGTAAGCGGCTGTATGTGCCGTGAAACGCGTTAACCTTGGATTACCTGTTCCTTGCACTGTCTGTCTACTTATGATTTGAAGAATAAAAGTATTTCCATTGCTTTCATCTACCTGAGTGCGGTTCCACTACTTCCTTTGCAGTCAGGGCACATACACAACACACTCGAGAGCACAGGCTGGACAGTCGGGGCACAGACACAACACACTGGAGAGCGCAGGCTGGGCAGTCGGGGCACAGACACAACACACTGGAGAGCGCAGGCTGGGCAGTCGGGGCACATACACAATACACTGGAGAGAGCAGGCTGGGCAGTCAGGGCACATACACAACACACTCGAGAGAAGATGGGTCTTAGAGTTGTGGTTGACAATTCCTATCAAAAAATATATCGATATAGTATTCCTAAAATGAAATGCATAGTGCTGCTTCCATGATAACAGTGTCTAGAAATATTGGTTGAATAACAAAGTGGGGAGGGGAGTCATAATAGAGGATGAACAAAAGTACCCCAAGTCAAAAAAGAAAGGAAATAATGCAAAAGTATAAAATGGGGTGATGGTACAAAACCGGCTGGAAGTTGGACCCAATAGTGTACCCAGAGTACAGCAAGAGGGGGAGAAAAAAAAAGGCAAACAAACACCACCATAATGGAAAAACAACTCCTCCACAAGATCACGGACGCCTTCTCTCTGCTTGATCTGTTTTCGCCCGCTACATGACTCTAGGGTCCCAGGCTTGCTGCCAGCTTCGGATCAACATGGTAGGTTTGGAAGGTGCAATTCCCTACTACATACTCATTACCCACCTGCCATGGACCCCCCTCTCTGGTTTGCTATCCTTTTGGGACCCTTCAGCTCCCGGGTCAGACACGGTATACTGCTGCCACACGGGAGTCTAATTTTCCATTTGAGTCTTATCGATCCATACATTTTGAATACATTGATCTCTGAAGAAGGGAGATGTTGCTCCCGAAACGCGTCCGATCACGATGTTATATATATTCTACTGTCATGGAATCCTAATATACTATTCAGGCTATTTTTGAACCCAAGTGGTTACAACAAGATGTTTGCCAATATGTGATGTAACATTGTTCATGTTGTATATCATTTACATTTTAGCTACTGAGCTACGTCATGTGCCACTGAGTACATGTTACTATTTTTACTCTAACATAATGGACTAGGTGGGACTTTAAGTGAGACCCAAGCAGGTGGTGCCCGGTGTCTCCATCCCTATAACAAGAAAAAATGAGGTTGAAGGATTATAAGAGGTGCATGAAAGTCAGCCAGCCCCCAGTCCGATGTACTCACCCTCCAGTCTGTCACCAACCAAGTAGACCTGTCTCTTGATACAAAGAACAGGGGTTTAGTTGACACACATTTGCAAACGCATGTGAAAGCTGCAGAGCCACTTCACGGCACCCTGTTTTATCTGCAGTCCTAACACTCCTAATTTAGTGTCCTCACACTGGAGGCACATGGCTGGGGGCTGGCTGACTTTCATGCACCTCTTATAATCCTTCATCCTCATTTTTTACTATTTTTACTCTTACAACTTGTTTACATAATGCAATAAAAACCAAATATTGTTTTACTTATCTATTGTGTATTTCATTGATCTCCAGCCACTAAGCACATACCTCATTTAAAGTCCCGCGGGCCAATCTCTTTTGTTTCTATATGAATTTTGGGATGGAGGTGTGCTTTTGTGGAAACCAGACCATTTTCCCTTGAAAAACAAGGAATGGACTTTGTTTTTCAACCAATATTTCTAGACACTGTTATCATGCAAGCAGCACTAAGCATTTCATTTTAAGAATACTATTTCTATTTTTTTATAGGAATTTTTGATGCTGCTGCACATGCATTGTTAACCACAACTCTAACACCCACTGCCCTGCTTGCGCTCCCTCAGCTCTCAGGATGGAGAATTTTGGCCCAAACCGAGTTTTGAACCCAATGTTTTTGAGATCTGAGCTGGATTGTTATTTTTTTGGGGATGTGATTTTTCTACCTTTCCCTCCCCCTTTCATTCATTAGATCATATTAGCATTTCTAACATATATATCATTTTTTGCAGATACATATCATACACCTGCGACTGAGGAAGTGGAAAATAGTCCACGAAACGCGTCAAACCCATTTGATGCAGTTATATTATCATGCGTTTTTATAATCTAACCATTTCATGGAATTTTATGCAATGTTGGTTTTTATATAACCTGTACTTGGGGTATGCATATCAGCTCACAATTTTTTTATTTTGTAACATTTTATGTTTTTTACATGTACTTTATGTAGCAATAAAAATGTGGTATTGTGTATCAATTTTACCAGCTGTGTCACACGTCTCATTTAAAGTCCCAACGTTCCCTTCTCTGTTTATGGCTTGTCTCAGCTTCCTCAAAGGCAGGATAAATAAAGTCTATCTGCAATTTCACATGTTAAATGCTGAGGAATAATTATTGGTTATCTTGAAGTTTAACCATGGAAACCAAATATTAGTAGTTTTTTTTTTTTAAATCCACTGCATTTTTTTTTCTATATTAGCTATGTTTTCTATTTCATGGAATGGCTTTATGAATTTAGGAACATTTGTAGATTTCCGTCATATCCATCTGTCATCTGAGTCAGGAAGATCTCTCGGTATAAGCTGTTTAAGGACAGGCAGCTGTTCCACTCTCCATTTTCCCGATGAGCCATCTGCCTGTCTATGGTCATCATATAAGTCATCTCAGACCCATAGTGATTTATATAATACAACAAATCTATAGGAGGCCTATCGTGTAATTGGCTTTTATCTCAGCAATCTTCCAGCAAATCTTATGATAAACCTGCCACCAAAAGAATATACAAATCTGAATATCACCTGAAGGTGCGGAACAGCAAGGAAGTACAAAAAAAAAACAGCAAAAATGACTTTTTGGGTACAACTTTCAGTAATAACTCAAAAAGATGCACAATCATGTTAGAACAAGAAGGGGTCATCCCCAAACTGTTCCCACAAAGTTGGGAGCATTAAATTGTCTGAGTTCCCTTCACTGGAACTAAGGGGCCAAGCCCAACCCCTGAAAAACAACCCCACACCATAACCCCCCCTCCACCAAATGATTTTGACCAGTGCACAAATCAAGGTCTATAAAGACATGGATGAGCGAGTTTGGGGTGGAGGAACTTGCTTGGCCTGCACAGAGTCCTGACCTCAACCTGATAGAACACCTTTAGGATGAATTAGAGCTGAGACGGCGAGCCAGGATTTCTCATCCAATATCAGTGCCGACCTCACAAATGCACTTCTAGAAGAATGGTCAAACATTCCCATAGACACACTCTAGAGCTACATGATTAAGCGTTAAACAATTGCTATCTCAATTCACCTCCCTCACGATCTTAATCCAGCATTTTCACGATTCATGCAGTGCAGAGCCGTTCTCTGCTCACTCACAGCTGTCAGACCCTCTGTGAATGTTTATCAACATTGCTCAGCGGTGAGAGATGACTATAAAAAATCTATCATTTGGTTCTTTTAGATCAAAGGGATGAGCTTCGGTCTGAAAACGAGGCCAGTTTAATCACTTAAAGAGGAAGTAAACTCTTCCTTTTTTCTCCCCCTGCAAAGTAAATGCATAATGTGCTAGTATGTATCGCATACTAGCACATTATGTGACACTTACCTGCAACAAAGCCTGCGTTGTGCCTGCGTTGTCCATCTTCGCCCCTCTTTCTTCCGGATCTGCAGACTCCGGCTGTATTACTGGCCGGAGCCATGTGACATCACTCCCGCACATGCGTGTGGGAGCCTCCGGCCACGGCACAGGGCTCTGAAGGAACGGCACGAGCGGAGGTTTCTTCAGAGCGCATGCACCGATGACGTCCTGAACTCCTGGGCATGGAGTTCACCAGAGCTTCACAGGTTGCCACTGGAGTCCTCTTCTACTCCTCCATGACGACATCACAGAGCTGATGGATGTTGGAGATCTTGTGCTCCTCAACCTTCCATTTGAGGATGTCCCACAGATGGTCAATAGGGTTTAGGGCTGGAGACATGCTTGGCCAGTCCATCACCTTTACCCTCAGCTTCTTTAGCAAGGCAATGGCTGTCTTGGAGGTGTGTTTAGGGTCGTTATGTTGGAATCCTGCCCTGCGGCCCAGTCCATGAAGGGAGGGGATCATGCTCTGCTTCAGTATGTCACAATACATGTTGGCATTCATGGTTCCCTCAATGAACTGTATCTCCCCATTGCTGGCAGCACTCATGTAGCCCCAGACCATGACACTCCCACCACCATGCTTGACTGTAGGCAAGACACACTTGTCTTTGTACTCCTCACCTGGTTGCTGCCACACACGCTTGACACCATCTAAACCAAATAAGTTTATCTTGGTCTAATCAGTAATCCATGTCCTTAGTCTGCTTGTCTTCAGCAAACTGTTTGCAGGCTTTCTTGTGCATCATCTTTAGAAGAGGCTTTGTTCTGGGAGGACAGCCATGCAGACCAATTTGGTGCAGTGTGCGGCGTATGGTCTGAGCACTGACAGGCTGACCCCCCACTCCTTCAACCTCTGCAGCAATGCTGGCAGCACTCATACGTCTATTTCCCAAAGACAACCTCTGGATATGACACTGACCTGTTCCGAGTGGATCATGTGCTGTTAAACCCCTGTATGGTCTTGGCCACCGTGCTGCAGCTCAGTTTTAGGGTCTTGGCAATCTTCTTATAGCCTAGGCCATCTTTATGTAGAGCAACAATTATTTTTTTCAGATCCTGAGAGAGTTCTTTGCCATGAGGTGCCATGTTGAACTTCCAGTGACCAGTATGAGAGAGTGAGAGCGATAACACCAAATTTAACACACCTGCTCCCCATTCACACCTGAGACCTTGTAATACTAACAAGTCACATGACACCGGGGAGGGAAAATGGCTAATTGGGCCCAATTTGGACATTTTCACTCAGGGGTGTACTCACTTTTGTTGCCAGCGGTTTAGACATGAATGGCTGTGTGTTGAGTTATTTTGAGGGGACAGCAAATTTACACTGTTATACAAGCTGTACACTCACTACTTTACATTGTAGCAAAGTGTCATTTCTTCGGTGTTGTCACATGAAAAGATAGAATAAAATATTTACAAAAATGTGAGGGGTGTACTCACTTTTGTGAGATACTATAACTCACAGCAGCATATGTTCTGTCAGAGATGGAAAAAATAACATTATTTTCCCTTGTTACTGCGCAATCTGTTCCATAATTCCAAAAATGAACTGGAAGAGACTAAGCAAAAGAAGAAGTGACAGGCTGCTCTGTATGTTTTAAACGTGCAAAAAAATCAGCATGCAGAAAATTGACATAGAAACTCTCTGAAACAATGGGGAAATGCCCAAAAAATCGAACATACGTTGGTTTCACATTTCCTACCAACACACATTGACTGACCATTGTCTAATGGACCCGTGATGTGGATATACTTGGCCCCTTGAGCCTGATATGACTTCCCCTTCATTCTCTATCTCCCTCTCTCACCAACCCCTATCCGATTCCAGCCGCTTAGGTTTACATCTCTGTTTCAGTTGCAGGTTAGATTTTTGCAGGCAATTTTTTTAAATTCTTTCTATTCAATTTAAATCTGTTATTTACAACGATACAGAAAAAAAAAAAAACAGAGAAAAAATACAAAATTAACATAATGTGGCTTCGCAGGGCCTATATTTTTGGTTTATCGGGCACTTTCACTCCCTTCCTGCCCAGGCCGATTTTTAGCTTTCAGCGCTGTCACAGTTTGAATGACAATTGCGCGGTCATGCAACACTGTACCCATTTTAACACAAATTAAACTTTATTTTGGTGTTATTTATTCACTACTGGATTTTTTATTTTTCTACTAAATAAACACAAAAAGAGTGAAAATATATAAAAAAAGAATTTTTCATAGTTTGTTATAAAATTTGCAAACAGGTAATATTTCTCCTTCACTGATGGGCACTGATGAGGCTGCACTGATGGGCACTGTTGAGGCAGCACTGGTGGGCGCTGATGAAGCTGCACTGATGGGCACTGATGGGGCTGCAGTGGTAATTTTTTTCCTTTACTGATGGACACTGTTAGGCTGCACTGATGGGCTCTGTTGAGGCAGCACTGGTGGGCACTGTTGAGGCAGCACTGGTGGACACTGATGAAGCTGCACCGATGGGCATTGATGAGGCAGCACTGGTGGCAACTGATGAGAAGGAACTGATGAGGCTGCAGTGATAGGTGGCACTGATAGACACTGATAGGCTGAACTGGCGGGCACTGTTGAAGCAGCACTGGTGGGCACTCGTGAGGCAGCACTGGTGCACACTGATGAAGCTGCACTGATGGGCACTGATGAGAAGGAACTGATGAGGCTGCAGTGATAGGTGGCACTAATGGACACTGATAGGCTGCACTGATGGGCACTGTTGAGGCAGCACTGGTTGGCACTGATGAGGTAGCACTGGTGGACACTGATGGGCACTGATGAGGCAGCACGGGCGGGCACTGATGAGAAGGAACTGATGAGGCTGCAGTGATAGGTGGCATTGATGGACACCGATAGGCTGCACTGATGGGCACTGTTGAGGCAGCACTGGTGGGCACTGATGAGGAGGCACTGATGAGGCTTCAGTGATAGGTGGCACTGATGAGCACTGATAAGCAGCACTGAAGGGCACTGATAGGTGGGCGCCATTACAGGAGGACAACATATGATGCTCTACCAGAACTGGCTGGTCGCGCTGTAGCCATCATTTGGCTATAGCGTGGTTGGCAAGTGGTAAATACAATTTCAAATCTTCCAAACCAACCATGTTACCCCCTGTGCAATGCTATCCGTATAGAAGACCCCAAAATACTAACATACTCACACAGAAAATATTTCAAGGATGACCAAAAAAAGTTCACGCTCCTACAAGAGGGCTCATTAGAGTATAATGGACAGCACTGATGCTTCAATATTAACTAATTTGTTACAAGTTACAAGTCAGAGGTAAATTCAATATGTTCAACTCTTGTAGGCAATTCTTGCGTTGTTTCACCTTTCACACATGAGCGTGTATACACAGTGGTAAATGACAGCCCACTGCCTCCCTCCTTCTCCTCCATGCCCACTTACCACCATATATATATATATATGATCAATACATGATCCGACATTTCTGGGTAGGAGGCGCTCATGCTCCCGCTGTGATTAAACACATCGGGGGCCAATCAGTGGGAACCGCAAACTCCATGTCTGCCAGCACCCACCGATCATCCAGCACTGAGGCAGAACAGCGGTCTGAGAGGGGGGGGGGGGGGGGGGGGATGGAATTTGTGTCTCTGCAAAGCAGGGAATAAATTCCATTTCTTCCCCTAGTAAAAGCACCTCACACAGTACAGTACAACACTGGCTAGGCACACATTTAACCTTTTGATCGCCTCTGATGTTAACCCCTTCCAGCGAGTTTCATTAGTACAGTAACCATGCATATTTTTTAGCACTGATTACTATATTAGTGTCACTAGTTCCAAAAAAGTCAAAAGTGTCAGTTAGTGTCAAAATATCCACCGCAATATTGCAGTCCTGCTATATAAGTAGCCGATCGCCGCCATTACTAGTAAAAAATAAATATAAATTAATAAAAATACTCCCTAGTTTGTAGATGCTATATCTTTTGCACAAACCAATCAAAATATGCTTATTGGAATTTTTGTTTGCAAAAAATATGTAGAATGAACGTGCAATTGTCAGTTAAAGTAACGCAGTGCCGTATCGCAAAAAATGACCTGGTCATGAAGGGGGGTAAATCTTAGGGAGGTTAAGTAGTTAAAATATTTACAGTGCCATCATTCACATATAAAACGAGAGGGGACAACACTGCAAATTAAACAGTGTGAGTTTAATATCACTTTAACCACTTCAGCCCCGGAAGGTTTTACCCCCTTAATGACCAATTTTTTTTTTTTTTTTGTGCAAAACGGCACTGTGTTACTTTAACATACAATTGCGCGGTTGTGCGATGCTGTACCCAATTAAATTATTATTATTTTTTCCCCACAAATAGAGCTTTCTTTTGGTGGTATTTGATCACCTCTGCAGTTTTATTTTTTTGCGCTATAAACAAAAAAAGAGTGACAATTTTGAAAAAAAACATACAATATTTTTTACTTTCTGCTATAAAACACATCCAATATAAGAAAAAAAAATGTAAAAAATCAAATTTCTTCATAAATTTAGGCATTATATATTCTGCTACATATTTTTGGTAAAACAAAATCCCAATAGGCTTATGTTGATTGGTTTGCGCAAAAGTTATCGCATCTACAAACGATGGGATATTTTTATGGAGTTTTTTACATTTTTTTTTTTTTTTTTTACTAGTAAGGGGAGTGATCAGCGACCTCTAGTGGGACTGCGACATTGTGGTGGACAAATCGGACACCTAACTGACACTTTTGACACTTTTTTGGGGATCAATGACACTATTACAGTGATCAGAGCAAAAAAATATGCACTGTAAAGGAAAGAAGGTTCTTCAACAAACACACCGATCGTTCCGGAAATGAGAGTGAGTATAACCTGGAAGTTACATGTAGAAGTCACTTTCATGTCGCCATTTCCCTTCTGGTTTCACGAAAACTAACGATAAAATGGTTAATTTATGTTCATGGAACGTTTATCTTTCGAAATTTGATCGTTCCATGATGGTAGTATATTTTGCCATTCCGATAAATCGTTCGATTTTAGAAAACTTGCACGGCCGATTTTTCTGCTAGTGTATGGCCACCATTACTGTCCTAATGACACTGGCAAAAAAGGGGTTAACATCAGGGGCGCTCAAAGGGTTAAATGTGTTCCCTGGGAGTGGTTGCTAACTGTGGGGGAGGGGATGCTCTGACCGGGGGAAGACAGATATCAGTGTTCCTGCTTAGCAGAAACACAAGATCTCTGTCTTCCTCCCTGTCAGAACCGTGATCTGCCTTGTTTACATTGGCAGACTGCCGTTCTGTGTCTCTCGGGAACGATCGCGGGTGGCCGGCCGACAGTGTATCCACCGGACCCACTAATTGGCTCTCCCTCTAGCCCACAGGTGTCAAACACAAGGCCCACAGGCCGAATGCGGCCCCCCAGGCCATTTAATGTGGCCCTCGCACCTCTCCTGCAGCTTCAGCACCCCCCTTGTCTCAGTAGTCGACAGCAGAGGACAGAACTTCTATGCCAGATTCTGTGCTTCTCTGTGCTGCTGCAGAAAGGCTCGTCTTTGCAAAACCTCCTTCTCAGCAGTCTGCAGCAGAGAGGAGGGCAGAACTCCTCCTACAGATCCTGCCCCTTTCTGTGCAGCCACAAAACCACCTTGTCTCTGCCTCCCCTGGTCCCAGCATTCTGGTCCTCCTCCAGACCTTGCACTTTCTTCTTCCCAGATCCAACCGCATCTTCTCCTTGGCAGTAGCACCAGGTAAGGGGCTGCATTGTGCTGTAAGGAAGGGTGAGTGACTCTTGACTTCTGATGGTGGGGGGGCTCTTGACATCTCATGTAAGGGTGTAAGGGGGTGTGGGGTGCTCTGGATATCTAATCCTACAGATATAACCGACCCTTTGAGGGCAACCATACTGCTGATGTGGCCCGCAATGAAATTGAGTTTGACACTCCTGCTCTAGCCAATCAGCGTGCACGCATCCCCTGGAGCCCCCACACGAAATTATGTACCGGTACGTGACTTCGCGCAGAGGAGCCAACTTGCTGCAATAAAAGTACATTAGGCGGTCGGCAAGCGGTTAACCACTTGCCGACCGCCGCACGACTATTTACTGCGGCGGTCAGCCCCGTACAGGCAAAGTGACGTAGTACTACGTCGCTAGCCTGAGAGCCTCTAGGGGGCGAGCGAGTGCCGCTGTAGGTGCGCTCCCGCCCCCGCTCGTTCCCTAACATGTCGGCGCGTGTGACCGGCGGACCCGATGTCCGTCGGTCACTCGCGATCTCCCGGTGGAGAGGGAGAAAGGCAGGCGGCTGATGTAAACAAAGCCGCCTGTCATTCTCCCTAATCTAACTGCAGAGATCATACGATCCTGCTATGTAGGATCGTATGTCTCTGTGGTTACATCACTAGCCACACCCCTTTACAGTCAGAAGCACGCCCCCTAGGGACACATTTAACCCCTGCATCTCCAATAAAGTTAACCCCTTCCCTGCCAGTGTCATTTTTACAGTAACAGTGCATATGTATAGCACTGATTACTGTAGTAATGTCACTGGTACCCCCAAAAGTGTCAAAAATGTCAGTCAAGGGTCCGATCTGTCCGCCGCAATGTCGCAGTCCCGCAAAAAAAAAAATTGCAGATCGCCGCCATTACTCGTTAAAAGAAAAACAAATAAAAATGACATAAATCTTTCCCGTAGATAGTAAACGCAATAACTTTTGCGCAAACCAATCAAAATACGCTTATTACGATTTTTTTTACCAAACATATGTAGCAGAAAACAAATTGGCCTAAAATGTTAAAAAATTTTGATTTTTACATTTTTTTGGGGAATTACATATAAAAAAAATGTGAAAAATATTGTTATTTTTTCAAAATTGTCGCCCTTTTTTTTTATTGTTTATAGCGCAAAAGTAAAAATCGCACAGGTGATCAAATACCACCAAAAGAAAGCTCTGTTTGTAGGAAAAAAGGACATCAATTTCATTTAGGTACAGCGTCGCACGACCGCACAATTATCCGTTAAAGTCACGCAGTGCCGAATAGCAAAATAGGGCCTGTTCAGGAAGGGGGTAAAATCTTTCGGGGCTTAAGTGGTTAAAGAAAAATTCTCACGCCTGCAGAATTATGCAGAATCCTAGGTTATATTCCCTTACGATGTGATATTGGAACTTTTGTTATCTGATTGCCTGTATATTTTGTTTTTCAATACAAGATATTAACCGGTTGCCGACCGCCGCACGACTATATACTGCGGCGGTCAGCCCCGGCCAGGCAGAGTGACGTATCGGTACGTCACTCGCCTGTCACTGACTTGCGAGCCAATTGCGGGCGGGCGCCCGCCGCGGCTCGTTCACAGACAAGTCAGTGCGTGTGACCGGCGGACTCGATGTCCGCCAGTCACACTGCGATCGCTCCTGTGAAGGGAGAAAGACAGAGCGGTGCTTTTCACCAATAGCAATGTCCCTGCACAGTTAGAAGCACGCCCCTAGGACACACTTAACCCCTTCCTGTCCAATAAAGTTAACCCCTTCCCTGCCAGTGTCATTTTTGCAGTAACAGTGCATATGTATAGCACTGATTACTGCAGTAATGTCACTGGTACCCCCAAAAGTGTCAAAAATGTCAGTCAAGGGTCCGATCTGTCCACCGCAATGTCGCAGTACCGAAAAAAAAAATCGCAGATCGCCGCCATTACACGTTAAAAAAAAAAAACACCAAAAATGACAAAAATCTTTCCCTTTGTTAGTAAACGCGATAACTTTTGCGCAAACCAATCAAAATACGCTTTTTGCGATTTTTTTTACCAAACATATGTAGCATAAAACAAATTGGCCGAAAATGTTAAAAAATTTTGATTTTTACATTTTTTTGGGGGGGAATTTCATATAAAAAAATGTGAAAAATATTATTTTTGCAAAATTTACGCTTTTTTTGTTTATAGCGCATGATCAAAAAATCGCACAGGTGATCAAATACCACCAAAAGAAAGCTCTGTTTGTGGGAAAAAAAGGACGTCAAATTCGTTTAGGTACAGCGTCGCACGACCGCGCAATTGTCCGTTAAAGTCACGCAGTAAAAAATCAAAAAAAAAACCCTGGTCTTTTAGCAGCCAAATCCTCCGGGGCTTAAGTGGTTAATAACAAAAATCAGCGTGCATTTTCCACATTTCAAGTCATTGCAGCTAAACTAGTACATGGTGGCTCTTAGCGTAAAAAAAAAAAGCCCCAAACTGTGCCAAAGCCCAATTATAATCCCTCTCCTGCTGCACATGTAGATACATCTCAACAATACGGATCTAATGACATCTACGGGGTATCAAATCTGATTGCATGGGTCCCAATACTACTTTTCACCTTGCAGGTGGAGCTTTATCTGAAATCACATTCCCAATAAAAAAAAAATGTAAAAATCAAATTTTTTCATCATTTTAGGCCAATTTGTATTTGGCTACATATTTTTGGTTAAAAAAAAACCCCAATAAGTGTATATTGATTGGTTTGCGCAAAAGTTATTGTGTCTACAAACTAGGGGAAAGATTTATGTCATTTTTATTTATTTATTTTTACTAGTAATGATTCGATCAGCGATCTTTAGCGGGACTGCGATGTTGCGGCAGACAGATTGGACCCCTAACTGACATTTTTGACACTTTTGGGGGGGACCAGTGACATTACTACAGTAATCAGTGCTAAAAATATGCACTGTTACTTTAATAATGACACTGGCAGGGAAGGGGTTAACCGTATAGGTGATCAATGGGATAAATGTGAGTCTAGGGGAGTGATTCTAACTGTGGGGGGGGGGGCGTGGCTTGTGAAATGACCATAGAGACCTGTGTTCCTATATAGAAGGATCACAGGGGCTCTATGATCATTTCAGGGAGAAGAACGGTCTGCTGTGTTTACTTCTCTCTCAGCGGGGAACGAGTAACAGTAATCAGTAAACAGTAATCAGTGCTATAAATATGCACCCTTACTGTACTAATGACACTGGCAGGGAAGGGGTTAACACCAGGGGTGATCAAAGGGTTAACTGTGTCCCTGGGGGGTGCTTTGTAACTGTGTGGGGGATGTATTTACTGAATTAACACAGGGACCTGTGTTTCTAAATAAGAGGAACACAGGATCCCTGTGTTCATTACTGACAGAACACTGGTCTGCGGTGTTTACAACGGCAGACCGCCATTCTGTCTCCACCGGGAGCAGAGGCAATCGCGCCTGCCGGACCCATTGATTGGCTCCCCCTGTGGCGAATAGGCGCATGCCCGCGCCCACGCTCGCGGTCCCACAAAGCGACGTACAGTTACTGTATGTTGTTTCGAGGGACAGAGCCGACCTGTATATGTACTGCTGGTGCTCGGCAAGTGATTATTTTCCATTGCCCCTTCTATTTCTGTATATGGATGATGGCACTGTAATTATTTTAATTAAAAGTAACATCTAAGTACCTTTTCCTATTTGATACACAGCTGAGCTGTCACATGACCCAGCTCTTTCCCAGCCTGTCTGCAGGGAAACGTACAGTAAGCAGGAGGAGCTTATAGTCCTCTGCTGCTCAAGTTATGTTGATGTTCAAAAAAAAAAAAAGCAGCCTTTGGAATACAGAGTAAAATAATTAAAATCAATAAACTGTTTAAATTATCATGCAAATTTATGTTTGAAATTAAAGTGTTACTAAGCCCAGGAGCCTGCAGTCATTATAGCTGCACTCCCACAGTACACAGAACATGAAATTGCAATTATTTTACTAAATATAACCTGCTAAATACCTTTTCTCATTAGCAGTATATAGCAGTCTTGTGACTTCTATTCCTGATTAAGCTTGTAAAATAAGTTTTCATACTGCATAGAGCTGTCCTATCAGGATGCAGGACCCCAGACCCTCTGTCTAGACAGTGCTTATTGGCTCTGTGCTCATCACATGCACTCTGCAAAGAAAAGAAAAAAACCTCTCTAGCAATACAAACTAAACTGAACATGTGCAGAGTGACTCCAAATGCTCTGTCTTATCCAGACATGTTCTGGAGTCAGTGGAAAAAGGGGAGGATCTGGGCATACAGGATCAAACAGCCTTTTTACTCAATGAAGAGGATTAACCCCTTAGGTTCTACAGTAAGTATAACAAGCGTGCTTTACTACATATAAAGACTGATTTTACTGTTGTGGGTTTAGTAACACTTTACATCTTTATTATTTTTTTGCAATAACATGGTGTTGGCAGATTTCTGCCAGTCAAAGGCTGTGTCATGCCCCTATAGCCTGTGTCTTGGAATAAGAGGGAGATGAAGCCTCCATCAATCTACATGGTGTTGGTGGATTTCTGCAAGTCACAGGCTGTGTAATGCCCCTATAGCCTGTGTCTTAGAATAAGAGGGAGGTGAAGCATCCATCAATCTACATGTTATAGCCCACCCCCTATTGTGTTTGGCTGGTTAGTGGGCATGGAGGAGGAGGGAGGGAGTGGGCTGTCATTTACCACTGTGTATACGCCCACATGTGTGACTCTATAGTCACATGCAAATGGAATATTCTTCACACACACATTCAAGAAAAGCGTCTGTTCAGTGATGCTGGGTGCTGTAATGACCAAAGGCTGAAAACTGTGGATAATCAAAGTGAAGAAATGTCATCAGCACACCAAGGATTCCTCGAAAGTGTCCAAAGCTTTGTTACATGGTCACATGATAAATATACAGCAACGTCTCTGAGCCATGCAGGGCCTCTCTTTATCAGGTGGCAAGTAAAAGAAGGGGAGGATCAGAGAAGACAGGATCAAACAGCTTTTGTACACAATGCAGAGTATTAACCCCTTAGGCTCCACAGTGAGTATAACAAGCATTCTTTACTGCATTCAAAGACTGATTTTACTGTTGTGGGTTTAGTAATACTTTAAATCTTTATTATTTTTTTGCAATAACATGGTGTTGGCGGATTTCTGCCAGTCACAGGCTGCGTCATGCCCCTATAGCCTGTGTCTCAGAATAAGAGGGAGATGAAGCCTCCATCAATCTACATGTAATATCCCGCCCCCATTGTGTTTAGCTGGTAAGTGGGCATGGAGGAGGGAGGGAGTGGGCTGTCATTTACCACTGTGTATACACCAACTGGTGTGACTCTATAGCAGTGATGGCGAATCTTGGCACGCCAGTTGTTTTGGAACTACATTTCCTACGATGCTCAACTACACTGCAGAGTACAGGAGCATCATGGGAAATGTAGTTCCAAAACATCTGGGGGTGCCAGGGTTAGCCATCACTGCTCTATAGGCACATGCAAAGGCAATATTCTTCATCACACATTCAAGAAAAGCGTCTGTTCAGTGATGCTGGGTGCTTTAACTACTTGCCTACCGGGCACTTTCACCCCCTTCCCATCCAGGCCAATTTTCAGCTTTCAGCGCTCTCACACTTTGAATGACAATTGCGCGGTCATACTACACTGTACCCATATGAAATTTGTATCATTTTTTTCACACAAATAGAGCTTTCTTTTAGTGGTATTTAATCATCTCTGGGTTTTTTATTTCTTACAAAAAAAAAGAAAAAAGACAGAAAATTTTGAAAAAAAAAAAGTTTTTCTTATTTTCTGTGAGTAAATTTTGAAAATAAATACATTTTTCTCCTTCACTGATGTGCGCTGATGAGGCGGCACTGATGGGCACTGATAGGCTGCACTGATGGGCACTGATGAGGTGGCAATTATGGGCACTGATGAGGTGGCACTGATGAGGAGGTACTAATATGCCGCACTGATGAGCACTGATAGGCGGCACTGATTAGCACTGATAGGCGGCACTGATGAGCACTGATAGGTGGCACTGCTGGGCACTGAGAGTTGGCACTGTTGGGCACTGAAAGGTGGCACTGCTGGGCACTGAAAGGCGGCACTGATGGGCACTGATGGACACTGACAGGTGGCACTGATGGACACTGACGGGTGGCACTGATGGACACTGACGGGCGGCACTGATGAGCAGCACCATCAGTGCCCACAGTGCTGCCAGTCAGTGCTCATCAGTGCCTAGATGAGCAGGCACTGATGGGCACTGACTGGCAGCACTATGGGCACTGATTGTGGGCACTGATGGGGGCACTGTGGGCACTGATGGTGGGCACATTTTATTTTATTTACCTTTGTTGTAATCAGGGCACTGGTGATCAGTGCCCTGATTACATTTTTCTTTGTCCACGAACGGCTGATTGGCTCTGCTCCTTCCTCACATGCAGTCTCTGTGTGAGGAAGGAGAGCTGGCGATGAGAGATGATCTCATATGTTTACATATGAGATTATCTCTCATTGCATGGGCCGATCACGTGGTGAATGGCCACTGTGATTGGCCATTTACCACGATCTGTGATTGGCTGTGTCCAAGGGACACGGCCAACACAGATTTTCCCCGATGCGCGCTCGCGGGAGGGCGCAGGGAGCCTGTCTCTGGGAGGCCGTTTAAAGACGGCCTCCCGGAAATGTGAGTCCGCGCTGCAGCCGTACTTCGGCTATAGCGCGGATAGGAAGAAGTTAATGACCAAAGGCTGAAAGTTGTGGATAATCAAAGTGAAGAAATGTCATCAGCACACCAAGGATTCCTCGAAAGTGTCCAAAGCTTTGTTACATGGTCACATGATAAATATACAGCAACGTCTCTGAGCCATGCAGGGCCTCTCTTTATCAGGCGGCAAGAAAAATAAGGGGAGGATCAGAGAAGACAGGATCAAACAGCTTTTGTACACAATGCAGAGTATTAACCCCTTCGGTTACACAGTGAGTATACCAAGCATGCTTTACTGCATATACAGACTGATTTTACTGTTGTGGGTTTAGTAACACTTTAAATCTTTATTATTTTTTGGCATTAAAATGGTGTTGGGGATTTCTACCAGTCACAGGCTGTGTCATGCCCCTATAGCCTGTGTCTTAGAATAAGAGGGAGGTGAAGCCTCCATCAATCTACATGGTGTTGGCAGATTTCAGCCAGTCACAGGCTGTGTCATGCCCCCATAGCCTGTGTCTTAGAATAAAATGGATGTGAAGCCTCCATCAATCTACATGGTGTTGGCAGATTTCAGCCAGTCACAGGCTGTGTCACGCCCCTATAGCCTGTGTCTTTAGAATAAGAGGGAGGTGAAACCTCCATCAATCTACATGGTTTTGGCGGATTTCAGCCAGTCACAGGCTGCGTCACGCCCCCATAGCCTGTGTCTTAGAATAAGCGGGAGGTGAAGCCTCCATCAATCTACATGGTGTTGGCGGATTTCAGCCAGTCACAGGCTGTGTCATGCCCCCATAGCCTGTGTCTTAGAATAAAATGGTTGCGAAGCCTCCATCAATCTACCTGGTGTTGGCAGATTTCAGCCAGTCACAGGCTGTGTCATGCCCCCATAGCCTGTGTCTTAGCATACGAGGGAGGTGAAGCCTCCATCAATCTACATGGTGTTGGCGGATTTCAGCCAGTCACAGGCTGTGTCACGCCCCTATAGCGTGTGTCTTTAGAATAAGAGGGAGGTGAAGCCTCCATCAATCTACATGGTGTTGGCGGATTTCAGACAGTCACAGGCTGCGTCACGCCCCCATAGCCTGTGTCTTAGAATAAGAGGGATGTGAAGCCTCCATCAATCTACATGTAATATCCCGTCCCCATTGTGTTCAGGAGGCAAGTAAAAGAAAAGACAGTAAAAGAAGGGGAGGATCAGAGAAGACAGGATCAAACAGCCTTTTTACACAATGCAGAGGATTAACCCCTTAGATTCCATAGTGAGTATAGCAAGCATGCTTTACTGCATATACAGACTGACTTTACTGTTGTGGTTTTAGAAACACTTTACATTTCACAAAGGCTGTATTTTATCTCTGCACCCTCCAAAAAGACCCCAGATCTCAAGAGTAAAGCGGCCAAATTGGGTGACAATGACAGAACCAAAGACTGGCTACAAAAAAAAATTAAAAATACAATAAAAGATTTTCGTATGTCATAGGCACTGCAACAAAGGCAGGAACATTTTTTACACATGAAACAGCAATAAGCCCTCGTTAATAACAAAGAGCCGTATCTTCCTTTCATAGACAGATAATGGAGGGGATCTTTCCCTGCCGCTGCGTTTAATGCTTAATTCCTCCAAGCTCATGTATCTCTGCGCCTTCCTGCTGACAAATGACAGAAAGGAGAGTCAGCTCTTCGGCGGTTTCATGACATGTAAACATGAATGGAGAAGCCTCTAGTGCTCCGCTATTAGCCAATGCCAATGTTTCATCTCTAGATGGAATTATTTAGGCAGCTGTATCCCTCGGGATCTAAGTCTTCTACTTTTCTTTATATCACAAAAGGAAAACAGATTTCCTGCATGCAGCACAGTGATTACTGCAACCCAATGTAAGGGTATGAGAGAAGATAAAAAATCAGCCTTCATAATAGCAATGCTTTCATGTATGTGTTCAATGCTTTATTCCAAATATACATCTCAGCCAACTGACCTTTCTTTAGATCTCACCAAAGAATACCTTGGAATGGGTTCTGTCCCACAAATGTCCCCGCAGTCATGTAATGGGATTACAGCGAAACGCCAGCAACAGTCTTTTTTTTAACGCTTTTATATACACTATATTGTCAAAAGTATTGGGATGTCTGCCTTTACACACACATTGTCAATGGGTCTGTGGTAGTGAGCCCTTATAGATCCCCAGCTCAGGATTACCCAGGGCGCGGAGTCTAAGCACCAGCCTACTTCTTCACCAGGGCCCCTGATGGTGGGGATGGACTTGCAGCAGACTGGAACCAGGTCGCGGCCCCCAGGTAGGCCCAGCTGAGAATGTGGAGACCGCTGGCGTGTGCAGGGTAAACCGGAGACTATAAGGAGATCCAAGAGAAAAGCCGAGGTCAGGACAGGCAGCAGACAAACGTAGATGGAGAAACAAAGCCGGGTCGGTACACAGGAGATCAGATACAATAGCCAAGGGATACATGGATGGGAGCTCAGAGAACAGCGAAGTTGCTAAATCAAGGAACAGTGCACTGAGCATGTGTATATATAGGGAAGCAAACAGGGAAGTGACCCAGGAAGTAATTGACAGGAACAGGATATAACCCACAGTGGAGCAGGCAACGCCCATAGGAAACAGAGAAGCCCAAACACCACACGTGAAGGGAGGCAAAACAGAAGCACTGCAGCAAGGAGGTAAGAATATACAGACAAAACTATAGGCTAACTTGTGACACACATGAACTTTAATGGCATCCCAGTCTTAGTCTGTAGGGTTCAATATTGAGTTGGCCCACCCTTTGCAGCTATAACAGCTTCAACCCCTCTGGGAAGGCTGTCCACAAGGTTTAGGAGTGAGTCTATGGGAATGTTTGTCCATTCTTCCAGAAGCACATTTGTGAGGTCAGGCACTGACGTTAGGACGAGAAGTCCTGGCTCGCAGTCTCTGCTTTTATTCATCCCAAAGGTGTTCTATCGGGTTGAGGTCAGAACTCTGCGCAGGCCAATCAAGTTCCTCCACCTCAAACTCGCTCATCCATGTCTTTATGGACCTTGCTTTGTGCACTGGTCTAAATCATTTGGTGGAGGGGTGATTATGGTGTGGGGTTGTTTTTCAGGGGTTGGGCTTGGCCCCTTTGTTCCAGTGAAGGGAACTCTTAAAGCGTCAGCATACCAAGACATTTTGGACAATTTCATGCTCCCAACTTTGTGGGAAGAGTATGGGATGGCCCTTTCCTGTTCCATCATGGCTGTGCACCAGGCCAGCGGAAGGAGGTGATGCTCCAAGCGCGTATTCAACCCAGTGCAGTGTTCCCGGCCGTCTCTCCACTTGAGGTGACGTCATTTCTGTGTGTTCCACACTGGTTTCGTTGGACTTCCTAGTGGCCACAGGATGGACTACAGACCACCTTCTACCCCAACAGCCTGTGGATACAGTGCAAGGACGTTTAGGAGAGACCTGAGTGACACTCTACCACTGATGAGCATATTTTAAACCCATATCTTGTGAGTGTTTTGTATCTTGACCATTAAATTGTTTACACTAATACTACACTCAGGTGGCGCTTCCTGTTTTTCCCTCCTTTACTTCATTTTACAGAGTTGGCTTTCTCTGAGAATAGCTGCTTATCACATGGAATCATGGACTCGAAGTTCACGTTTTAGTAGTATTATTATTATATTGTATTATTATACAGGATTTATATAGCGCAAACAGTTTATGCAGCACTTTACAATATAAAAGGGAGAAAATACAGGTACAAAACAATAAAATACAAGAGGATTAGGAGGGCCCTGCTCAGAAAAGCTTACAATCTAATATTGGGGCAGGTGGTACAAAAGGTTGTAACTGTGGGGAATGAGCTGATGGAAGAGGTCAAAGATTAATTGAAGGTGTGATAGGCTTTCCTAAAGAGATGAGTTTTCAGGGATCGCCTGAAGGCAACTAGAGTAGGAAATTGCCGGACGGTTGAGGTAGAGGATTCCAGAGGATGGGAGAGGCTCTGGAGAAATCCTGGAGACAAGCATAGGAGGAGGAGACAAGGGAGCTTGAGAGTAGGAGGTCTTGAGAGGAGAGGAGAGGACGGTTTGGGTGATAGTACTGCCTATAGACTATAATATTGAATCTGCCTTATTATCATTATACACATATACATTGTCTCTGCGCCAGCATTTACTGTATTTTCTGTCATATACTCCAGAGACCAGATGCTAATGACAGAGGAAGTCCATCTACCAGTTTTCCACACCAAGGATGTGCACGACAGTCAGGGTTGCAACAAGAAAAATGCCCAAGCCAGTATCAGTTCTGCTTTGGTTTGATCCGCGGGACTCCTGGTGCCTCCCTGATGGTTGACGTAAGGCACTGTTGTGGCATTGTCCAAATGAATCCTGGTCAGATGATCTCGCAGATGAGAGGGCCAGCAGTGAAGGGATAACTTAATCACTCTGAGTTCCAGAATGTTGATCGGGAGCCAAGCTTTCTCTGGCAAACAAAGTCCTTTATACCCGTGAAGCTACAAAGGAGTCCTCCCAAACCTGGATGGGCTGGCATCCATTGTGAGCACAATCCAAATCACTGGAAGGAAGGATTTTACCAACTACAGTGCCAAATTTGTGAGCCGCCTCACTAGGGCAAGCCTGGTCCTGCTGGTCAGGTATTGGGAAAATCCGAAGACTGCACCCACTTGTCCCATTGTCACAAAATGCAGTCAGGCTCAGAGACCAGTAGCTATAGCAATAGCGAGGCATCCACTGACCAGCTGGATAAGTACAGAAGGAGGTCACTTTGGCAGATGACATGGGCTCACCTGAAGTGCAGAGTTCAAGTACTAACAGGTGTTCACCAGAGCTCCTGATGGTGGAGATGGGTTTTGCTGCATGTTAGTACCAGGTCAAAGTCCTCAGAAACGCCAGCAGAAGGGGAGCAAGCTGGGGTTCAGTAGCAGATATAGCAGGTAGGGATAACCAGAAGCGTAGTCAGTAAACAAGCCAAAAGTCAGTAATAAGTGGTAACAGGTTAGTAGAGGAACAAGCTAAGGGTCGGGATGGTAGCAGGACTGACAAGAGTAAGATATTGGCTGGATGGAGCACAATAATCTGGCAAGCAGGAAGTGCAAAGGCATGGCTTTATTAGGAGTTCATGAAAGGAGCAAAAGATTCAAGGTTCAAGACAAACAAGGGTCAAGTTAGCAGGTTCAGATTCGGGCCCTGACACCCATGCTGCCAAAACATTTAGCTGCAACAATGTGGAGTGAAGTTTGGCATATAGAACTGCCTCAAAAGAGAGGCAAAATGGAGATTTAGAGTTGTAATGGTATTCAGAGCCAAGTAGTCCAAGTATTGACATGGTTCCAGTGCTGATTTTTGGAGATTTAGGAGTCGACCATTCCCTCAGAAGAAGGTCATTTAGATCAGCGGTCGCCAAACAGTTTTACGTCGACCACTGATGGTCCACGAGAAAATGTTGGTGCCGCAAATCAACATTGTGGCTGATGTATACCACCCAATGTTGTTTCCAGTATTGTTCCCAATGCTTATATTGATACCCAATGCCTCCTCTGTAGTTCCGACTCCCGTGAACTCAGAGGGAGGTGCCAGGAGTAATGCAGAGAGTGGGAGGTGAAGAAGTAGGGGACTTCCAATGGCAGTGCTGATCACAGACTGTGGGAGGGAGCACGGAGCTTGAGTGCATGGCTGGATAAGGAGGTGAGATCCAATGATGGGTCTGTATAAGGCAGCAGTGTGATGCAGAGTATGAGGAGGGGGAAGGGGGTGCCAGAGGGCTGGTGCATTGTATGTATAAGGCCTGTAAGGTTCATGTTAGTGGTCAGCGGGATTCAAAAATTGTGAGTTTAGTAGTCCATGAGGTCTAAAAGTTTGGCAACCACTGATCTAAATATCCCACAATGGGGATGCCCTGAGAGTAAAGCAGGGTGAGAACAGGGGCCAGCGCCTTTCCAAATACCCTAGGTGAAATGGACAGGCCAAACAGAAAAGGTAACAAATTGGTAATGTTGCGTGTCCACAAGCAAAAAGCAGGTAGTGTTTATTAGGAAGACAAAAAATTAGGCATCTTTGATGTCCGTAGAGGGCAGGAGTGACAGACTGGGGGGAATTTTTGTACCTGTAGGATGGCATTGAGAACCTTAAAGTGGAACTATGGGCAAAAAATGTTATTTTTGACTTACTGTAAAATCCATTTCTCTTATGTTCATTGACGGACACAGCTCCTAAAATACTTGACCACTGGGTTATACTGCCTCCTAAAGGAGTAGGACATTAGGCAGAAAAAAAACTGGACTACGGCTATGGGCAGTCCCAGAAGGTATACTCTACCTCTCTGCTATAGGTACTCAGTTTCGCCGTGTCCGAAGTATTACAACTCCATAGAGGGGTGGGTGCTGTGTCCATCAATGAACATCAGAGAAATGGATTTTACAGTAAGACAAAAATCCCATTTTCTCTTTCGCTCATTGACAGACACAGCTCCTGAGAATCTTGACCAGTGGGACGTCCCAAAGCAGTGTTAAAAACATAAAGAGTGAGAAAAGCAAAAAAATAACCAAAGCTAAAACGTAGCACACCAGGTGATTATATAGGCCCAAGTCACTGTCTGTCTGATCCATCTTGAAATGGTAGCAGAAGAAGCGGACAGTCCTTTTTGAGGCGCATCCATGAGCACAAATAGTGAGTCTGACTTCCTAAAAGACTCCGTAGCTGACAGGTACACCCAAATTGCCCAAACCACATCCAGGGCATGCAACGCAACTTCCTTAGGGTGTTTTTGCCTGGGACACAGGGAAGGCAACACAATGTTCTCATTCAAATAGAAATCAGAGACAACTTTTGGAAGGAACGACAGACAGGGGCGAAGAACCACTTTATCTTTGTGGATCACCAAGTAAGGGGTGCAACAAGATAGCGTCTCCAATTCTGACACCCTGCGTGCAGTGGTGATCGCCACCAAAAAGGCCACCTTCTGGGACAGCGTAAGCAGCGGAATCTCCTGAATATTTTCACGGTGGCTCGGGTCTTGACCTTCCTTCAATGGGGGGGTTGAGGGCCAGGTGTCGGTCTTGGCGGTCTTCTTTCAATGACCTTTGGCCACGCACTACCTGGGGCGTACCTTTCTTCAGGGGATTCGACATTTGACTCCACCAGTGCGGTCTCCGTTAAGGCCTTGGTATTTGTATCACTATCCCCTTAGGGGATTTGGCTATACAACTATACTTGCTATTGGGGTTTATATTTGTGTTATAATTTACATGTCAAAGCCATTTAGGTTTCGTTCATTTAAATTGTATGTCATTTCTATGTACAAATATATTTTGATATTTTTATACATGTGCCTATAAAGTCCATATCTATATCTCCTATCTATATCTCCAGTGTCAACAATTCCAATTAGGATGTGGCACACCAATTACCCTATGCATTCAGGTTGCCACCCCTAATAATGCATTATTCAATTTCTGTGACCATTAGGTTTTAAAAGAAATCCATCCTTTTCTGAGAAAGTGGCTACGGAGGGAGGAAGGCAGAGACCAGAATTACAGTTTGTATCAGCGGATACGTTTTTGACCCAAATATCTGACATGTCCTGTGACCAGTTGGCTGTGAAGGCCAACAGACATCTCCCCACTCTGATAAAGGGGGATGCCCCTTCACTGTGAGGAGGAATTGTTCGCAGACTTTGGGGTCCAGGACCACAAAACTGAGTTCCAGGCCCTGGAGGCTTGAGAGAAATGAAGGGAACTCTTTTTATCCTCAGGGGTAGAGGGTTTCCCAGATAGAGATTGTGCCTCATTTTCTGAAAGGGTCTTTCACACATGTACCAAAAGGAGGCCAATTCTGGAGGTTTGGTGTATAATACTGTATCTACTAGCTTATCAACACAATTCAATGGGGCCACAGGCATGAGCTCCAGTTGCTGGAGGACAGAGGAATTTGTGAGGACAGAATCAAGATCCTAGGGCAGTGATGGTGAACCTTGGCACCCCAGATGTTTTGGAACTACATTTCCCATGAAGCTTAACCGCTTGCCGACCGCCGCACGACTATTTACTGCGGCAGTCAGCCCCTCACAGGCAGAGCGACGTAGTACTACGTCGCTAGCCTGTGAGGGTCTAGAGAGCGAGCGTGCGCCCCCGGAGGCGCGCTCCCGCGCGGTCACGAACCCCCCTGCGCGTGTGACCGGCGGACCCGATGTCCGCCGGTCACTCGGCGATCGTCGGTGCAGAGGGAGAAAGTCAGGCGGCTGATGTAAACAAGCCGCCTGTCATTCTCCCCTGTGTAGGAACGGTGATCATACGGTTCTACTATGTAGGACCGTTGATCACTGTTCATACACCTCAAGCCACAGCCAATCACAGTTAGAATCACGCCCCTAGGGACACACACCACCCTTCCCTCTCCAAAAAAAAGTTAACCCCTTCCCTGCCAGTGTAATTTTACAGTAACAGTGCATATGTATAGCACTGATTACTGTAGTAATGTCACTGGTAACCCCAAAAGTGTCAAAAATGTCAGTCAAGGGTCCGATCTGTCCACCCCAATGTCGCAGTACCGCAAAAAAAATCGCAGATCGCCGCCATTACGCGTTAAAAAAAAAAACAACAAAAATCTTTCCCTTAGTTAGTAAATGCAATAACTTTTGCGCAAACCAATCAAAATACGCTTTTTGCGATTTTTTTTTACCAAACATATGTAGCATAAAACAAATTGGCCGAAAATGTTAAAAAATTTTAATTTTTACATTTTTTTTGGGGGGGGGGGGGGGGAATTTCATATAAAAAAATGTGAAAAATATTGTTATTTTTGCAAAATTGACGCTCTTTTTTTGTTTATAGCGCATGATCAAAAAATCCCACAGGTGATCAAATACCACCAAAAGAAAGCTCTGTTTGTGGGGAAAAAAAGAACGTCAAATTCGTTTAGGTAAAGCGGCGCACGACCGCGCAATTGTCCGTTAAATTCACGCAGTGCCGAATCGCAAAATAGGCCCTGGTCAGGAAGGGGGTAAAATCTTCCGGGGCTTAAGTGGTTAATTACACTGCACAGTGCATGAGCATCATGGAAAATGTTGTTCCAAAACATCTGGGGTGCCAAGGTTCACCACACTTGCCTAGGGTATACCTTTGGACCAGTCAACTAAGGTCTGGTAGATGGACACAGTTGCAATGGCAGGTTGCAGGACAGGAACTGCAAAGGGAAATAAGGTCATAGAACAGGCTTCTAGCCTTTTATATACTGGATCTCTAAACATGGAAATGTCCTCAGCAGGGACAGTAAGAGTCTTGTTATGGCTGGGTCCACACATTTAAGGAACCCCTCCTGCATATGGTATTGTTGAGCAAAATACTTAGAAGGAGCAAAGACCTTTTTCCTGGTTTTGCCAATCACTATATAGGAATGGATGCACTAGGGCAGTGGTTCTTAACCTTGTTGGAGATACTGAACCCCACCAGTTTCATATGCGCATTCACCGAACCCTTCTTAATTGGAAAAATAAAATATGATTTTTTCAAATTCAAAACATAGGTATATATTATTTTAGGTATATATTTATACATAGGTACACAAAATGAACAAAACCATTAAGAACAAAGAACAAAACCATTAAAACAGGATTTTCACACAAAAACATAATAATGAATATTTACTGAAAATTAGTGTGACTTCTGCTGTTGTCTTTCAGAGACCAGTTCAGAAATGCGCGGCTTTATCTTGGCAAGTGCCACTCTCATGTCATTTTCGCAACAAAGTCTGTTCCTTTTCCTTGTTTTTATGTCCAGCATCCCCCCTTACAGCAGGCCAGGGTGAGGGGGATCTATATGGGGGACGGGACCTCACCTCACCCTGGCCTGCTGTAAGGGGGGATCTATATGGGGGACGGGACCTCACCTCACCCTGGCCTGCTGTAAGGGGGAGATCTATATGGGGGATGGGACCTCTCCTCACCCTGGCCTGCTGTAAGGGGGAGATCTATATGGGGGACGGGACCTCTCCTCACCCTGGCATGCTGTAAGGGGGGGATCTATATGGGGGACCTCTCTTCACCCTGGCCTGCTGTAAGGGGGGATCTATATGGGGGACCTCGGACCTCACCTCACCCTGGCCTGCTGTAAGGGGGGATCTATATGGGGGACGGGACCTCACCTCACCCTGGCCTGCTGTAAGGGGGATCTATATGGGGGACCTGGTCCCCCATATAGATCCCCCTTACAGCAGGCCAGGGTGAGGTCCCCCATATAGATCCCAGGTCCCCCATATAGATCCCCCCTTACAGCAGGCCAGGGTGAGGTGAGGTCCCGTCCCCCATATAGATCTCCCCCCTTACAGCAGGACAGGGTGAGGTGAGGTCTGGACCCTGGCCTGCTGTAGGGGGGATCTATATGGGGGACCCCAGAGTGACCTAACCTCACCCTGGCCTGCTGTAAGGGGGGACCTATATGGGGGACCCCAGAGTGACCTAACCTCACCCTGGCCTGCTGTAGGGGGGATCTATATGGGGGACCTCACCTCACCCTGGCCTACTGTAAGGGGGGATCTATATGGGGGATCATGTCCCCCATATAGATCCCCCCTTACAGCAGGCCAGGGTGAGGTGAGGTCCCGTCCCCCATTTAGATCTCCCCCCTTACAGCAGGCCAGGTTCCCTATAAAATAGATCCCCTTTACATAGTCTTCTCAGTGTTCTCACACAGTCAGTCAGACAGTCAGTCACTAGACTAGTACAGCCAGTACTACTCCAGTCCTACCTTTTTTCACCTGTGTCCTGACTCCCGATCACAGGCTAGGTTTTCCTCCTGCAGGCTGCAGCACCACTGTCACCACTGGCTCTCTGGCCTCTCACTTGCCGGCTTCTTCTGCTGCTGCGGCTGCCTGGCCTGGTGGTTCTCTCCCGCGCTGCGCTGGGCGGCCGCTGCACGGGTTAGTCCCTCCCCCAGACAGTCCCTCTCCGCACTGCACGCCTGGCCTCTCCCCCCCCCCCCCCACCACTCCACAGTGGGCAGAGAGAGCCGCGAGTGCGAGCAGACTCAGCGGGCGGCGGCGGCCAGCCTATCATGACAGAGTGTGACATGACACTGCGGAGTGGATGCGCCCCCCCCCCAGATGTTGCGCCCGGTGCGGCCGGCCGGCCCCCTCTGCACCCTCCACGCTACGCGACTGGATGTTATGTATTTCCATGATGACGGCGCGGAGCAGGAGCGGAAGGACATGCCCGAAACTGGAGAAATAGTCCCTGACAGCGAAGTGGTACTAGCAGAGGGTGTGCCGAACCCTCGAGACTGACCCACCGAACCCCTGGGGTTCGATCGAACCCAGGTTAAGAACCACTGCACTAGGGGATGTATTGGAAAACCCTTAGCATATTGAGGGCTCTTTACAGAAGCCAGGCTAGTGACTTTTGGTGCAACCAACTTTTTATATTCTGCACAGTGCCATCTTAAGAGCATTAAAGGGCCCCCGGACAATGCAGTGCACTGGTGCCCTGCCTACATAATCACCTACGAGAATAAAAATGCAAATTATTGATAAGGCGATATTTATTGGTACAGCAGTGCCAGGCTAATGACAGCTTCCCAGTTCCCAGAACACACACACGGATGGAAGTCCGACTCGACTGTCCTGTGTGTGCCTGTTCCCATAGAGGCGGACAGGCGTTCCTGCAGTTGTGGCTTCTCCCTTCAAGGCCCAAGTGGTCTGCCAGCAGTCAAGGGCTGACAGGTGCTTGCCACCCCCTAAGTTTGGCGGCGGGATGCACACGGGAATAGGAACTAATGCTTCTCTGGGGCTGGGTCGCTGGGCAAATGGGGCCCCTAGGCAACTGCCCAGCGTGCCCATTTGGTAAGACGGCCCTGATTCTGCATCCATATTACCCAACAGGGGTAAGCCGAGAACAAGAAAAGCCCACTATATAGTTAGTGAAGTTAAAATCTACTATAATTTCCCACATTTATGTACAATGTAATTCCTCTTTCTCCAAGATCCCTGTTTAGCAATGGAGCGCTAATGTACTATAGTATAATGTAAATGACCTAAATGCATTTTCAATCCTATCTCAATGTCACTTCCATGTTTAATGCATAATTTAACACACCACCCTCACCTTATGTGTATTGGAGTTACTCAGCAATGTAAGAAAAGTAAGAAGCAAATATACTCAATGTGATAAAGGGCTGAACACTGGTAAGATCTGCTCTGTTTGCACTAGGTTTAATCTGACGGCACACAAAAGTGGACTCTCGCAGCTATTTGTACAGTTCTGCAAACTTCATTTTACTTATCTGCTGCCAGATTTATAGGCACAGTGCTCCGAGCCTAATCTGTGAACTACTAGGTGAAACAGGGTGGGCTCCCATGAGTCTTTGCAAAACTTTAACTCAAAGTGGTTGCAAAGCTCAGACATGAAATATGAACAAAGCATATCCCTCTATAGTGTGTACTTATCTCATTTAAGAGCACTCAGTGTCATTTATGTCTGCTGCTATCAGCATTAATCACTTCTGACAAGTTTTCCTGACACCAAGAGAAAAAAGGTGACAGGGGAGGGGGCTCCAGCACACAGTCGGTGATTGACAGCCTCAGCTCTGTTCCTGTGCACCATGAGAAGGGGGTGTGTCCCTCCAATCAGCTCTCAGACCTCTCCTCATCTGCAGTGTGTAATTTCAGCTTTCCCCCCTCCCTTTTTCTGACAGCTCAGACAAGCTTGATAAATTCTGGACTTTGAACGGCTGTAGAGAAGAGAATACTACAGATTAGGGATGTACCGATATATCAGCTGCTTAAAATTATCAGCCGAAAATAGAGTTTGCTGATAATGGGTTACCATTGTACGATTTTGCAGCGATTTTATGGTGCATTTTTTTATAGCTCATGTGACTCAAAAACCGCATCAAAAACGCAACACGGGTGCATTTTTGCTGTGTTTTTGCTGCATTTTTAATGCATTTCAATGGGGAGGTGCGTTCTTTTTTTTTTTTTTTGTAACTGTTCAAATATGCACCAAAAATGCAGCAAACAGGATTTTTAACACTGCAACAGAAGCGCAACGGACCAGTGTGAAGACATACATAGGATTTTAAAGGGATGCGTTTTTTTAAGCTTTTCTTGCACTTTTTTTAAAGCAACAGCACTTCAAAAACTGCTCAGTGTGAAAACAGCCTATCGCCCGAAAAGGTCCCCGTGGTGGCTGAAAAAAAATTCCTATTCATTACAATTCATAAAATTCATTACAAAGTTGCCGTGGCTGTGCTGTGATTGGACGATCAGCGGGTGCTGGCCAATAGATGTTCCCCAGCACCCACTGAGGGGCGAGGAGAGACACAGAACGGAGTAAACAAGGCAGAGCTCCATTCTGACAGGGGGGAAAGTAATGACTTTTGTGTCCCTGCAAAACAGCTAATAAAACCTATCACTTCCCTTAGAAAATGCACCAGACATAGTAAACACACAAACACTGGCTAGGCACATAGTTAGCCCTTTGATCGCCCCTGATGTTAACCCCTTCCCAGCCAGTGTCGTTAGTACAGTGACAGTGCATATTTTTAGTATTGATCACTATATTGATGTCACTGGTCCCCAAAAGGCTACAAAAGTGTCAGTTAGTGTCCGACTGTCCGCCAAAATATACCAGTCCCGCTGTAAGTCGCTAATCCTCGCCATTACCAGTATAAAAAAATAAATCAATAAAAATTCCAGTATATATCCCGTAGTTTGAAAACACTAACTTTTGCGTAAACCAATCAATATACATCTATTAGGATTTTTTTTACCAAAAATATGTAGCAGAATACACATTGGCCTAAATTAAAGTGGAGTTCCGGCCTAATTTGCAGCTTTAGTGATTCCTGGAGCGCTCGCTATGCTGATCAACAATTGGGCATTTTCAATTTTTTTCGGGGGTCCCTTACCATATTTTCAGGGCATTTTTGGATTGTAATTCCTCCTTCTCTCCCCTCTGTGGCCATGGCCACCGACATCACTTCCGCCTTTACATTGCATCCTGGGAGTTGTTTGTCATCACTCCCAGGAGGCTGGAATCAGGAAGAACTCCCAGAACATTGCCTGGAATGAGGAAGAAGGACTCCGCACTGCGGCTTCAGATGCCCACATCCAAGATGGCTGCGCCCAGACAGCGTTTTTAAAAGTAAGATTTTGACTAAAATCCAATACTGTACACCTTGTAAGTATGAGAATAGCGGTTCTGTAAAGGGCGATGGATTAGTATTATAGGGGTATTTTTTGTTAAAAAATGTATTTGAGGCCGAAACTCCGCTTTAATGAAAAAATCAGATTTTTGCAAAAAAAAAATTATTGGATATGTTTTATAGCAGAAAGTATACAAAATATTTTTTTTTTTTCAAAATTGTCGCTCTTTTTTTGTTTATAGCGCAAAAAAATTTAAATGCAGAGGTGATCAAATACCACCAAAAGAAAGCTCTACTTGTGTACAGCGTCGCACAATTGTCAGTAAAAGTAAAGCAGTGCCATTTCTCAAAAAATGTCCTGGTCATAAAGGGGGGTAAATCTTCCAGAGGTCAAGTGGTTAAACCGACGCTCTATGCTATGTGTTTATTTTAAACTTACCGTTTTGAAATTCTGTGTTGCTTTTGTCTCTATGACCCGTAGGACATCTCTGAGTTCTTTGATTCCTTTTAAAATATTTCTGGGGGGAAAAAAGAAAAAGAAAAATTGTTATATTACAGTGGGTATAGAAAAGAATCACCCCTCCCCCCCTTTTAAAATAATCACATTTTGCTGCTTTGCTGCTTGAAATGAAGACAGACACTGTTTTTGTTTTTTACAGCTGTATTTACTTATAATATCCAAGTGAAAGATATTATTATTATACAGGATTTATATAGCGCCAACAATTTGTGCAGTGCTTTACAGCATGAGAGCAGACATTACAGTTACAATACAAGTCAATACAGGAGGAATCAGATATAACACCAACATGAAGGAAAAAAAATGTAAAAACAGAATCACTGTGTTGGAAAAAGGATCACCCCCCCCCCCCCCCCTGTGTCAGTATTTTGTTGGACCACATTTTGCTTTAACCACTTGCCTACCGCTCGCCGCAGTTTTTAGGCTGGCTTGGCTGCGCAAATCGATGTAGCCCTAGGTCGGCCGCGCGCGTGGTGCTGGGGGGTGAGCTCGTGCCGCCAGCGACGTGCTCCTGCCACCACTAAACAGCGGGAATGCCGATCCACGGGACCAGCGGCCGCTATTGCCGCTGGGCACCCGCGATCGCTCCCCGCTGAGAGAGAAGGACGGTCAGCTGTTGTAAACACAGCTGACCGTTCTTCTCCCTGGAATGATCACAGAGCGCCTGTGATCCTTCTATATAGGATCACAGGTCTCTATGGTCATTTCACAAGCCCCGCCCCCATACAGTTAGAATCACTCCCCTAGGCTCACATTTAACCCATTGATCACCCACAATGTTAACCCCTTCCCTGCCAGTGTCATTATTAAAGTAACGGTGCATATTTTTAGCACTGATTACTGTAGTAATGTCACTGGTACCCCCAAAAGTGTCAGAAATGTCAGTTAGGGGTCCAAATCTGTCCGCCGCAATGTCGCAATCCTGCAAAAAATAGCAGATCACCGCCATTACTAGTAAAAAAAAAACAATAAAAATTACAAATCTTTCCCGTAGTTAGATGCGATAACTTTTGCGCAAACCAATCAAAATACGCTTATTGCAATTTTTTTTACCAAAAATATGTAGCAGAAAACAAATTGGCCTAAAATTTTAAAAATGTTGATTTTTAAAAAATTTTTTGGGGAATGTCATATAAAAGAATGTGAAAAATATTGTTTTTTTTTTTTTTCCAAAATTGTCGCTATTTTTTGATTATAGCGCAAAAAATAAAAATCGCACGGGTGATCAAATACCACCAAAAGAAAGCTGTATTTGTGGGAAAAAAGGACATCAATTTTATTTGGGTACGGCGTCGCACAACTACACAATCCTCCGTTAAATTAACGCAGTGCCGAATTGCAACATATGGCCTGGTCATTAAGGGGGAAAATCTTCCGGTCCAGAAGTGGTTAAGTGGTTAACATGTCCATTTTGCCATTTTTTTTGCAAAAGGAAGCCTTTTATTCTGGAAAAATAAACAAGAAAAACGATTGGCTGCTGTGGGCAGCAGCTATTTTTGCTTTAGGCTTTTCATTGGGAGAAAAATAAACTTAACACATTTTGTAGCTAAGCCTTAACAACTACGCAAGTATCACTGGCACAAAAAAAAAAAAAAAGTAATGAAGGATGTTTACAACCCATTGGGAGTTATTTACTGAGCATATGGCAGAGAGGATAGGATATATTTAAACCTTAAAATGATATAGCTCAGAATGCGTTGTGGGTTCTGTGCATCATGACATGGGCAAAGGTTGCCCTCTTGTGTTCACTTTTAGTATTGAAGTTTGGTCATTTGAAAGATCAAGCCATGACCAAGTGCATTACAACTATCATTTTCTGCAGCAAGATCAAAGAAGTGAGGCTAACTTACGTCACACTTGGAATCCTTTACTGGCAATGATTCCCAAGAGACGGGATCACTATAGATCAGCGGTTCCCAACCTAGGGTACACACAACCCCATGGGGTACTTGGCATCACATTTTTGGAATATTTATGTGATGGCAGAAAAAGGCTGCATTGGTGGGGAGTCAGGAACCTAATTCTGTCCATTTGGTCCTCTGAGTAAAAGGTAGTGAAAGGGCAAAGTCATGGACTAATCCTGCAGCTGAATTTTCCTATACTCACTCATCATATAGTTCTGGCCGCCTGCACTTCAATTCCTTCCCGGTGGAGAGACAAGTCTCTGTCTTTATCAAAAGCGGATGCTGCTTTCTGCAATCTGGAGGAAGCAGGGTAGAACAGGCCTGAGTCCTGATCCACACAAAAATCCACTTGACCCACCTCTCCTGAGGGTCGCACTGGTCCCCATTCCGTTAAGATGCCTCCATTAGATGAATCGTACTCCAATATGAAGCATCGATTCACTACACTCTCCACAGATCACTGAAGGCACTGCAATAGCCCTCCCTGAACTGAAACATATGGATGGGTCACTAGATTGTACCCTTATGGGTCACCAGACTGTACCCTTATGGGTCACCAGACTGTACCCTTGCTCCACCTGCATCCTCCATGGTCCAGACACTCATCATTGAGGGATGCCTAGCCCTTTAAACGACAGTGGCTCCAAAACCCCAGGGGGAGCTCCAGATCCAGGGAGAGCCACCTGACTGTACCCTAGCTCCATGTGCATCCTCCATGGCTCAGACACCCATCATGGAGATCCTTAGCCTTGTAATCCACAGCAACCCCAAGACCCCAGAGGAGCCCTAGATCTAGGAAGAGCCACCTGACTGTACCCTAGCTTCATCTGTATCCTCTATGGCCCAGACATCCATCATGGAAAGATGCTTTGGCCTTCTTACCCATAGTAACCCCAAAACCCTTGAGGAGCCCCAAAAACCAGGGAGAGCCACCTGAGTGTACCCTGCTCCATCTGCATTCTCCAAAGCCCAGACAACCATCAATGAGGGATGCCTAGCCTCTAATCTACAGTGGCTCTTAAACCCCACGGGGAGCTCCAGATCCAGGGAGAGCCACCTGACTGTACCCTAGCTCCATGTGCATCCTCCATTGCACAGACACATCATAGAGAGATCCCTAGCCTTCTAATCCACAGTGGCTCTTAAACCCCAGGGGGAGCTCCAGATCCAGGGAGAGCCACCTGACTGTACCCTAGCTCCATGTGCATCCTCCATGGCACAGACACATCATAGAGAGATCCCTAGCCTTCTAATCCACAGTGACCCCAAAACCTCAGAGGAGCCCCAGATCCAGGAGAACCACCTGACTGTACCCTAGCTTCATCTGCATCCTCCATGGCCAGACATCCATCATGGAGATATGCTTGGCCTTATAATCCATAGTAACCCCAAAACCCTTGAGGAGCCCCAGAACCAGGGAGAGCCACCAGACTGTACCCCTGCTCCACCTGCATCCTCGATAGCCCAGGCACTCACTATAGAGGCATGCCTAGTCCTCTAACCTACAGTGGCTCCAAAACCCCAGGGGGAGCTCCAGATCCAGGGAGAGACACCTGACTGTACTATAGCTACATGTGCATCCTCTATGGCTCAGACACCGATCATGGAGATCCTTAGCCTTCTAATCCACAGCGACTCAAAACCCCAGCGGAGCCCCAGATCTAGGAAGAGCCACCGAACTGTACCCTAGCTCCATCTGCATCCTCTATGGTCCAGACAACCATAATGGAAAGACGCTTTGGCCTTATAACCCATAGTAACCCCAAAATCCTTGAGGAGCCCCAAAACCAGGGAGAGTCCCCCTGCTCCATCTGCATTCTCCAAAGCCCAGACACCCATCAATGAGGGATGCCTAGCCTCTAATCTACAGTGTCTCTTAAACCCCACGGGGAGCTCCAGATCCAGGGAGATCCACCTGACTGTACCCTAGCTCCATGTGCATCCTCCATGGCCAGACACCCATCATGGAGATATGCTTGGCCTTCTAATCCATAGTAACCCCAAACGCCCAGAGGAGCCCCAGATCCAGGAAAACCACCTGACTGTACCCTAGCTTCATCTGCATCCTCCATGGCCAGACACCCATCATGGAGATATGCTTGGCCTTCTAATCCATAGTAACCCCAAAACCCTTGAGGAGCCCCAGAACCAGGGAGAGCCACCAGACTGTACGCCTGCTCCACCTGCATCCTCCATAGCCCAGGCACTCACTATTGAGGCAGGCCTAGCCCTCTAACCTACAGTGGCGCCAACACCCCATGGGGAGCCCAGATCCAGGGAGAGCCACCAGACTGTACCCGAGCTCCATGTGCATCCTCCATGGCCCACACACCCATCTTGGAGGGACCTTCACTCAAAAAAAACTCTTACACTTTTTAAAGTTTTATGAAATGTATAAAACCTCATTTTGCGGTGCAGCCCTCCATTTTCTGGGTCCTCACCTAGGTGAGGATGATGTAGAGATCCCTCCAAGTCACTCATCCCAGGAGGCAGTGGTTAAGTGAGGGGAACATGTGAGTCCTGCACATGTGCAGAAATACCACAGAGCTTTGCCAAGTCTCAAATACATGGAACCAATGGCATGCCTGTTTGGGGGGGGCGGGAGGATCCCACATATGTGCAGACATGCTGCTGGTCTCCTCTTAGTATTTGGGATCTGACAGAGACTTTGGACATGTCTGTATATACACAGGATTCCTGTGCACATGCCGCAGGTCTCTGCCAGGTTCCAAATACAAAATAATGCCATCATGATTGAGCATATGCAGAATATGCTACGCATGTGCAAATCTGCTGCTGGTTTCATGTATCTGGGAACTGACAGAGACCTTGGACATGTCTGCGCATGTTCACTATTGCCACGCATGTGCAGACATACCATAGATCTCAGATAGATCCTAAATACATTAAACCAGTGGCATGTCTGTGCATGTGTAGGGGATCCTGTACCAACACAGACATGCCACCGATCTCTTCAAAGTATTCTGGAATATGACAGGGACCTTGGACATATCTGTGCATTGGCATCATCCCCATGCAAGTGCAGGCATACCGCAGGTCTCAGATAGGTCCCAAATACATGAAACCAGTGGCATATCTGTGCACGTGCAGAGGAATCCCATACACGTGCAGACATACTGCAGGCCTCAGCCAGGTCCCAAATAAATGAAACTAGCGGCATATCTGTGCATGTGCAGAGGGATCCCCTACTCGTGCAGCCATGCCCACTGGACTCTTTAAAGTGTTTATGACATGACAGGGAACTTGAACATACACTATATTGCCAAAGTATTGGGACGCCTGTCTTTACACACACATGAACTTTAATGGCTTCCCAGTCTTAGTCCGTAGGGTTCAATATTGAGTTGGCCCACCCTTTGCAGCTTTAACAGCTTCAACTCTTCTGGGAAGGCTGTCCACAAGGTTTAGGAGTGTGTCTATGGGAATGTTTGACCATTCTTCTAGAAGCGCATTTGTGAGGTCAGACACTGGTGGTGAATGAAAATGCTTGGCTCGCAGTCTCTGCTCTAATTCAACCCCAAAGGTGTTCTATCGGGTTGAGGTCTGGGCTCTGTGCAGGCCAGTCAAGTTCCCCCACCCTCCACACTATATTGCCAAAAGTACTGGGCCACCACTCAAAATCATTTGGTGGAGGGGGGATTATGGTGTGAGGTTGTTTTTCAGGGGTTGGGCTTGGCCCCTTAGTTCCAGTGAAGGGAACTCTTAGGGCATCAACATACCAAGACATTTTGTACAATTTCATGCTCCCAACTTTGTGGGAACAGTTTGGGGATGGCCCCTTCCTGATCCAACATGACTGTGCACCAGTGCACAAAGCAAGGTCCATAAATACATGGATGAGCGAGGTGTAACATCCCTAAACATGTGCACACATACCTCAAATCGCAGTATGATGCACAATACATTAACCACTTGCCGAGCGCCGCAAGTACATATACTTATATACGTCACTAGCCTGTGAGGCTCTGGGGAGCAATCGGTCATGGACCCCCCTGCGCGTGTGACCGGCGGAACCGATGTGCGGCGGTCACTCGGCGATCTTTGGTGCAGAGGGAGAAAGGCAGGCGGCTAGTGTAAACAAGCCGCCTGTAATTCTCCCCTGTTTAGAAACAATGATCACACGGTTCTACTATGTAGGACCGTTGATCAGTGTTCCTACAGCTCAAGCCACAGCCAATCACAGTTAGAATCACGCCCCTAGGGACACACACAGCCCCTCCCTCTCAAATAAAGTTAACCCCTTCACTGCCAGTGTAATTTTACAGTAACAGTGCAGATGTATAGCACTGATTACTGTAGTAATGTCACTGGTAGCCCCAAAAGTGTCAAAAATGTCAGCCAAGGGTCCGATCTGTCCGCTGCAATGTCGCAGTACCGCAAAAAAAAAAAAAACGCAGATCGCCGCCATTACGCGTAAAAAAAAAAAAACAAGAAAAATGACAAAAATCTTTCCCTTTGTTTAGTAAACGCGATAACTTTTGCGCAAACCAATCAAAATACGCTTTTTGCGATTTTTTTTTATAAAATATATGTAGCATAAAACAAATTGGCCGAAAATGTAAAAAAATTTTGATTTTTACATTTTTTGGGGGGGAATTTCATATAAAAAAATGTGAAAAATATTGTTATTTTTGCAAAATTGATGCTCTTTTTTTGTTTATAGCGCATGATCAAAAAATCGCACAGGTGATCAAATATCACCAAAAGAAAGCTCTGTTTGTGGGAAAAAAAGGACGCCAAATTTGTTTAGGTACAACGTCGCACGACCGCGCAATTGTCCGTTAAAGTCACGCAGTGCCGAATCGCAAAATACCCCCTGGTCCGGAAGGGGGTAAAATCTTCCGGGACTTAAGTGGTTAAACCAGTGGCATGTCTGTGCACATACGGGAGATCCTGCATATGTGCAGACATGCTGCTAGTCTCTACCAAGTATTGCGGACCTGGCAGAGGCCTTGGACATGTATGCACACGTGCAGATATATTGCAGGTCTAAGCTAGGTATCAAATTGATGAAACCAGCTGCAGTCTTGCTGGAGTCCTTGGACATGTCTGTGAACTTGCAGGATATTTCAATATAGTGACGCAGAGCAGCGCAAGGAGAACTGAGGTGTAAGGAAGACAACGATGGACTCCATGCACTAGACCTAGGTAGGGCAAAGTTTCTCTTTAATAGTAATAATATGCTCCTCCATTCTCCTATTAAAGTCTACTATACAGTATAGATCCTTCCATGTTCCTCACATCCACTTTTTCTGCTCTGTTTCCCAATACATATTATACAGTGCTTCCGGAAAGTATTCACAGCGCTTCACTTTTTCCACATTTTGTTATGTTACAGTCTTATTCCAAAATGGGTTAAATTCATTTTTTTCCCAAAATTCTACAAACAAATACCCCATAATGACAAAGCAAAAGAGTTTATTTAAAATCTTTGCAAATTTATTAAAAATAAAAAACAAACAAAAAATCCCATGTACATAAGTATTCACAACCTTTGCTCAATACTGTCTCAACTTTTAATGTAAGTGGATATTATGCAATAAATGTGAAACCTCTGTATACTACACAATGGGAGTGTATCTTTTATACTGAGGGGACATAGAGGAAAAGAAGTCCAGACAAAGCCATCTCAGTGAGGAGAGAGGAGAGTAGGAGATTGAACAGACGAGGAGCCTGGAAATAACCCCAGCAGAGGAGGGCAATTTTAGACCTGGAAACAGATCTAAACTGGAGGTGAGCGCAGTGGTGAAAGGTGGTGGGAGTCACTGTATAATTGTATTACCTGAAATCCATAAGGGCTCTTTCACACAGGCGTTCCTTTTTTTTTGCCGATCAGGTCCTTTTTTTTTTTTTTTGTAACGGACACGGATGACACTTGTGTCATCCGGTCCGTATGTCCGTTTTTCATCCCATCCGTTTGCGGATGAAAAACTGACATAATGCATGTCTATGTAAATACGGATGTCTGCGGATGACACCACTGACATCCGTTTTTACTTCAGTTCCGTTTTTTGAAAGGATGAAAAAATAGGGTTCTCCTCCGTTCAAAAAAACTGAACTGAACTGACAAAAAACGGATGTCAGAGGATGATCATCCGATGACATCCGTATTTACATAGAGATACATTATGTCCGTTTTTCATCCGCAAACGGATGGGATGAAAAACGGACATACGGAACGCCCGTGTGAAAGAGCCCTAAGGCTCCTTTCACACGGTCCGCCTCCGCAGGCGGATCCGTGTTGCTCAGCGGGGATCGATCCGCGATCCCCGCTGAGCCGGGCGGATGACAGCTCCGTCTCCGCTTGCAGAGCGGAGAGGGAGGTGTCTCAGCACCGGCTGCCCTCTATGGGGGATCGGAGGAGAGCGGACCGCTTGTCCGCTCTCATCAGATCCGCTCCGCTCCGATTACTGAACGGATGGAAAAATAGGGTTTCCATCCGTCCAGATTTCAGCACAGGATCGGATGCGGATGGCAGCGGGTGTCAGCGGAGGTGACCTCCGCTGACACCCGCTGCCCCATAGAGCTGCATGGAGGATCCGATCAGATCCGCCTAAAAAACTGACAGGCGGATCTGATCGGACCGCCCGTGTGAAAGAGCCCTAAGGGTGAAGGTGGAAAAACTGAGGGATATGAGAAAAATATTTGAAAGAAGAAAAGCACTGCTAATTGAACTATAATCATTTCAGACTGTCACATTTGTTTTTCTTTATTTTATTGTACACAAGAATGTTTGTCACTGAATATTGATAGCAGTTTTGTGGTTTGAAAGTAAGGTTTTGGTTTAAACACACGGATAGGCGTTTCTGATTTTATTTAGTTTGCAGTTGTGGGAACACAATTATTTGGTTGGAGCCATCAGACACCAGTTAGAAGTGAGGGACACATTAGGTTAGGGAGTGCGGGATAATACACACCTGTTTTTTTTATCTACTGTAGGGATGGTATTGGACAGGTGATGAGTGGTCGTGGCGTGCTGACGTCACCGGAGTGAGACGAAGGACGGGCGGAAGAGCCGACTGGCCGGCGGCTCGAGTATGTGGCTATACATTACTTTTGTTTGTAAGTGAAATTTTTAACTATTTTAATAAACTTCATACAGTTTTACGCTATGAGGCCATTTAAATTTTCCACATGACACTGCAATATTCGTTGGTGGATGCCCTCAATCACCTGTGACCATTTGTTCTGATGGCACAACTTTCTATCTAAGTGATCTGGATGAATTTTGGAGATACATCCCTGGATTACTCCAAGTGTTTCCTGAGTGATATTCTTTGGCTTGGTTTATATCTGTCTCTGGTAAGCAGTTTATACCACTGGTGGCAGATACTGCACATTTGGCGAATCATTGATTAACTCCATCCACGGTTTCTTGGGAATCTTCTGGATAATTTTTGGAGAGACTTTATTTGTCATTTTTCATATGTTTATCTCACTTTGGACATTCATGCATTTTGTTTAATACATGTATTTTTTTTTAACACTGTACACTGTTTTGGGTGACATATATATATTTGTCATCTCTAATATACACAGCGCAGCTTGTTTACTTATATTTTATAGGTGATGAGCGGTGCCTGGTTTCCTCCACACATGGCGCTTGCCATTCAGGCCAAAGAGTTCAATCTTGGTTTCATCAGACCAGAGAATTTTGTTTCTCATGGTCTGAGAGTCCTTCAAGTGCCTTTTGGCAAATTCCATGTGCCTTTTACTGAGGAGTGGCTTCCTTCTGGCCACTCTACCATACAGGCCTGATTGGTGGAGTGCTGCAGAGATGGTTATTCTCCTGGAAGGTTCTCCTCTCTCCACAGAGAAACACTGGAACTCTGTCAGAGTGACCTTCGGGTCCTCGGTCACCTCCCTGACTAAAGCCTGGTACACACGCAACGAATTTCCGCCGACCGGTCGTCCGTCTTTTGTCCAGAGTGGTGTCTGTTGGTTGGAATGTGCTCTAGACTGCACACGAATTTTCCCGTACGACAGAATTCTACTTCAGAAGTGATGTCATGTGTTGGATTGCTTTGTATGTGTTCTTTCATCTCTGAGCATGCCTAGTCTTGCTCATAAGATTTTTCCCCATCGAAATCCGTACTAATGAGACGAATATCGGACGCGTGTTGACGGACGACAAAAATTATATAGCCTGCACACCAGGATTTTTTCTGCTGAAAAGTCGGAGTCGGTTGTTGGAAGCACCATACTAACAATCCGAAAATCAGCAGATCGGTCGTCGGACGAAATTTCCTGGCCGAATTTCTTATTGTGTGTACGGGGCTTAAGTCCCTTCTCCCCCGATCGCTCAGTTTAGCTGGGGGGCCCGCTCTAGGAAGAGTCCTGGTGGTTACAAACTTCTTCCATTTACGGATGATGGAGACCACTGTGCTCATTGGGACCTTCAATGCTGCAGAAATTATTCTGTACCCTTCCCCAGATCTGTGCCTTGATACAATCCTGTCTTGGAAGTCTACAGACAATTCCTTGGGACATCATGGCTTGGTTTGTGCTCTGACATGCACTGTTAACTGTAGGACCTTATATAGACAGGTGTGTGCCTTTCCAAATCATGTCCAATCAACTGAATTTACCACAAGTGGACTCCAATCAAATTGTAGAACTATCTCAAGGATGATCAGTGGAAACAGGATGCACCTGAGCTCAATTTTAAGTGTAATGGCAAAGCTGTGAATACTTATGTACATGTGATTTTTTTTTCGTTTTTTATTTTAAAAAAATTTGCAAATGTTTAAAACAAACTTCACGTTGTCATTGTGGGGTATTGTTTGTAGAATTTTGAGGGAAATAATAAATTGAACCCATTTTGGAAGAAGGATGTAACATAACAAAATGTGGAAAAAGTAAAGCGCTGGGAATTTTTTCCAGATGCACTGTAAAGAGACTGGCAGCATTAGAGCAGAATTCAGCCACGTCCCACAGCCAGGGGCTCCAGGCTGCATCTTATTTATAAATGTGGTCATGCTTCATTCATTAAGAAAAATGGAGTGTGATGTCATTGAATCACATGTTGTTGCTTGCTATGTTGACATTGAACATTTAATTGAGTTGTGGAAGTGCCCAAAATCACAGATAGTCCAATCTTCACTTCTGTGCTTTAGGCCTATTTTCCTGCACCCTTGGGCTCATTCACAAATGTGGTTTTGAGGGGCAGTAAAACCCTATGGTTAAGCTCCATTTTTACCACCACCCCAACTGCTCCTAATTTAGCTGCAGAGGCAGCGGCCAGGGGTGTACACATGGGGAAAAAATGGCTACTGTTCAGGACACGCAGTGCTTTAGCAAACCATCAGGGGTTGGGTCTACTTTTTGAGCTTTGAAGCCCAACTCCAGGAAAATATAGTCCCACTGCAAGATCATTTTTCAGATGCCTGGACCTGAGCGTCAAAGTGGTATTCAATTTTATTTAATTTTTGTTTTGGTATTTATTTTACATTTTTTTTAAATTAATTTTTAACCACTTTACCACCGGAGGATTTTGCTGTCTTACGTCCAGGCCACTTTTTGCGATTCGGCGCTGTGCGACTTTAACTGACAATTGCGCGGTCGTACGACGCCGTACCCAAACGAAATTTACGTCCTTTTTTCCCACAAACAGAGCTTTCTTTTGGTGGTATTTGATCACCTGTGCGATTTTAACTTTTTGCGCTATAAACAAAGAGCGTTTATTTTGAAAAAATAACAATATTTTTCACATTTTTCTATATGAAATTCCCCCCAAAAAAATGTAAAAATCAAATTTTTTAAAAAATTTTGGCCAATTTGTTTTCTGCTACCTATGTTTGGTAAAAAAAAAAAAATCACAATAAGCGTATTTTGATTGGTTTGCGCAAAAGTTATTGCGTTTACTAACTAAGGGAAAGATTTCTGTCATTTTTGGTGTTTTTTTTTAACGAGTAATGGCGGCGTTCTGCGATTTTTTTTTTGCGGGACTGCGACATTGCGGCGGACGGATCGGACCCTTGACTGACATTTTTGACACTTTTGGGGGTACCAGTGACATTACTGCAGTAATCAGTGCTATATTTATGCACTGTTACTGTAAAAATGACACTGGCAGGGAAGGGGTTAATTTTATTGGAGAGGGAGGGGTTAATGTATGCCTGGTGCTTACTGACGTGTTTGGGGGGAGGTGACTGAGTGACACAGGGACAGATCGCATGTTCAGCTATGCTGAACCCTGCAATCTGACCCTGTCTGTCACTTAGGAGATCCGCCCTCTTTGTTTACACAAGTGGGCGGATCTCCACACTCGATTCCCCGACGATCGGGGAAGAGCAGCGGTGATCGCCGCCGCTCCTCCCCTGGCCCGACTCCCGCTGTGACTGAAAACAGTGGGAGCGCATTTCCGGCGGCGCGCGAGCGCCGCCTACAGGGGGGGGGAGGGGAGTCCAGCGACGTAGGTGTACGTTGCTGGACGATAACGAGCCACATTGCTGCAGTAGCAGCAATGCGAGCAGACGTCAAGTTGTTAATTTTGTCCTACAGGTAAACTTATAATAAGGCTTACCTTGAGGCACTGTAAATATCTCCCAAACTTGCAGCATTCAGGAGATATTCACATTGGGCCCAGCCAATGACATCACAGTGTGCTCTGCACTGAGCATGCCCTGAATGCAGAGAGCGCCATCCTGTGATAGTGACCCCTGTGCGCATGCGCGGTAATGATGTCCTCGCGGCCCGGCCATTCAGACGTTTGGAGGGCATGAACCCAGAAGGAAGAGTGGGCAAAGATGGAAGCCCCAGGAGCGGTGACAGCGCATCGCTGGAGGGCTCCATTTGAAGGGTAAGTCTGTCATAATGTGCTAACAAGTGGTGCATACTAGCAAGTTGTGGCATTAACCTGGTAGGGGGCTCAAAAAAAAAATGGTGTTGTTTTCTATGGCTTTAACAACTTGAGATCCACCCTATAGCAGTTTTACTGCTACAGGGCGGCACCTCTGCGCCAGATTACATATATATGTGTAAAACGGCTCTTCCGGGTAGGTGCCACCAGCGACTCACTCCCACTGTGATCACACACAGCGAGTGGCAGGTACAGTGGACCAATCATTGAGCAGAGAGGCAGAACGACGGTCTGACAAAAGGGAAGAGATGACATTTGTGTCTCTGCAAAGCAGGGAATAAATTCCATCTCTTTCCCTAGTAAAAGAACCTCACACAGTACAGTAAAACACTGGTTAAGCACACATTTAACCCTTTGATAGCCCTTGCCAGTGTCATTAGTACAGTGACAGTGCATATTTTTAGCACTGACCACTGTATTAGTGTCACCGGTTCCCGACAAGTGTCAGTTAGTGTCAGAATGTCCGCTGCAATATCACAGTCCCCCTATAAGTTGCTGATCGCCGCCTTTACTAGTAAAATAAAAAATAAATAAATAAAAATATTCTATAGTTTGTGGACCCTATAACTTTTAAGCAAACCGATCAATATACGCTTATTGGGATTTTTTTTGCCAAAAATATGTAGCAGAATACATATTGGCCTAAATTGATGAAGAAATCAGACATTTTTTTTTTTTTATTGGATATGTTTTATAGCAGAAAGTAAAAAATATTTTTTCCTTCAGAATTGTCGCTCTTTTTTTGTTTATAGCGCAAAAAATAAAAACCGCAGAGGTGATCAAATACCATCAAAAGAAAGCTCTATTTGTGGGAAAAAGACATAAATCGTATTTGTGTACAGCGTCGCATGACCGCACAACTGTTAGTTAAGGTAACGCAGTGCTGTATCGCAAGGAAATGTCCTGGTCTTCCGGAGGTCAAGTGGTTAAAATATGTGCTCACTTACCTATGTAAGCACTGTGGAGTAATTAATCCTTAAGTTCACAGCAGGGAGCGATTGCTGAGTTCTGGTAGAACCCTTGATGATTCTAGTACAATTTTGGTAGTTATCTATTACAATTGCAAATGTAGCACCCTCCTAGGCAGGGCTAGATAAAAGCATTGTTTGCTCCATCTGCTTATCAGGGGAGCCTGATCAGTAGTTTTGCCTGTTCCATGTGTCCATGTGTGATTCATCTGGTCTGAGGGAGTGTCCCCACTGTATCCAATAGGGGAGCCTGTTGGACAGTGGAGGAAACCCAGTCAGTGATGCACAGGCTTTTGTGACTGTCTCAGTGGAAGGGCACAACAGTGGTGCATCCTGGGATAGGTCATAAAAGCCGGGGGCCCATGTGACAGTGCGTCTTTGGGCGGGAAGCCAGGTCCCAGGAGGAGGGTGACGTTGGTCTCTCCTCCTGTCAGCAAGGAAGGTGGTCACAGGCAGTTGGCCTAGTGGACCGAGTGTGTGATGCTGAGCCAGGAGGTCCAGGATACCGACAAGCGGAGCTGAAGGCAGAGCAGGGAAAAACAGTGTCCGTGAGTATCGGGAAGCTTGCCAGGGGTCTGCCCAGGAAGGGGACCGCTCCAGTGGAGAGTCAGTGGACAAGGGTTAGCATGTATGGGAAGTGAGAAAGGGGGTGCCAGGTTAGGACCCTGAAGAGGAATTCATTCAGGAACACATCTTTTACCTCACTTCAGTGGCAAGGTGAAGCAGCGGCCTTGCTGCACACGCTACAGTCAGTTGTCCTCAGAATTTGTGCATAGTTCAAGTTGGAACATCCCACTCATCCCTTCTCCCATCCAAGTTCTAAAATAAAACACAAAAAGCCAAATCCCCTGGACTGTTCATTGTCTGAGCCAAGTCTTAAAGTGAAAGGTTTTACAGACTGTTGCTATGGGTAACCCAGGGAAATCCACACTTAGCAGCTCCCTAGGGGGTAGTGCTACACAAATTTAATTGATTTGCCTGATTATAGTAAATGATTTAACCACCTGCCGACCGCCGCAAGTACATATACTGCGGCGGTCAGCCCTGGCCAGGCAAAGTGACGTATATATACGTCACTAGCCTGTCACCGGCTTGTGAGCCAATAGCGGGTGAGCGCGCGCCCGCTGAGGTGCGCGCCCGCCCCGGCTCGTTCCCTAAGAAGTCAGTGCGTGTGACCGGCGGACCCGATGTCCGCCGGTCACTCGCGATCGTTCGCCGGGAAGGGAGAAAGGCAGGCGGCTAATGTAAACAAGCCGCCTGTCATTCTCCCCTGTGTAAAAATGGAGATCAGACGGTTCTACTATGTAGGACCGTTGATCTCTGTTTTTACACTAGTAGCCATGTCCCATCAGAGTTAGAAACACGCCCCTAGGACACACTTAACCCCTCCCTCTCCAATACAGTTAACCCCTTCCCTGCCAGTGTCATTTTTACAGTAACAGTGCATATGTATAGCACTGATTACTGTAGAAATGTCACTGGTAACCCCAAAAGTGTCAAAAATGTCAGTCAAGGGTCCGATCTGTCCGCGCAATGTCGCAGTCCCACAAAAAAAAAAAAAAAAAAAAAATCGCAGATCACGGCCATTACTCGTTAAAAAAAAAACAACAAAAATGACAAAAATCCTTCCCTTAGTTAGTAAACGCAATAACTTTTGCGCAAACCAATCAAAATACGCTTTTTGCAATTTTTTTTTTTACCAAACATATGTAGCATGAAACAAATTGGCCTAAAATGTTAAAAAATTTGATTTTTACATTTTTTTTTTTGGGGAATTTCATATAAAAAAATGTGAAAAATATTGTTATTTTTGCAAAATTGATGCTCTTTTTTTGTTTATAGCGGGTGATCAAAAAATCGCACAGGTGATCAAATACCACCAAAAGAAAGCTCTGTTTGTGGGGAAAAAAAGGACGTCAAATTCGTTTAGGTACAGCGTCGCACGACCACGCAATTGTCCGTTAAAGTCACGCAGTGCCGAATAGCAAAATAGGCCCTGGTCAGGTAGGGGGCAAAATCTTCCGGGGCTTAAGTGGTTAAGGGGCGTTTGAAGTGCAATTGTTCCTCTAGTGCAGTTTTGAAGCCGAGATATTTCACCGTCACCTGAACCCCGCACGTGATGCAACTGGAGAGTTTATCAATTTATGTCAGCAGAACCAAACTCCACTGACCTCTCCAGTCTCCTTGTTTCAATCTCTCTTGTCATAGAGTAAATAGGTGACCATCTATCACCGTACGCTATAACATAGAAGGTAATTGTATTTCCACCAACTTCAGCCCTTTTTCACTCATCTTTTAGCTGACCGCAAGTGTTTTAACTTGATTTGGTGCCACTAATGCATAACGGTGGGCCGGCATAACTAGATTAGTTCATTGTGAAGTTTGCTGCAATTACTAGATGTTCTAGAATGTTCCACTGCAGCTAATAAGTCCGACCCCAGCATTCGGGTATTGATTTTTCTTGTACAGGTGAAAGGACAACATTTTATCTTTCAATAAATAGGAAGTAAGAATGGTCTTGCCTTTTAAAGCTTAGCCATACACCATTCGATTTTTCAATGAGCTTCAACATTCGTATGGCTCCCTCCATAATTACAGTGGAGAAGAAAAAGCACAAAGGGACAGAAATTTGGATTTTGAAGCATTACCTGGTGAAAATAAAGGAAAAAAATGGCTGAAAAATGCAGCCATCTCCTCTAAGGACTGCTAAGCTAAAATATATAGTATCAGGAAAACTCCCCACTGCTAGGCCCTGGGTAACTATATTCCCATGCTGGACAAAGGCCCATACAAGTGTAGCACCGCCCCCTTGGGAGCTGCTGAGTGTGGATTCCCCTGGGTTACCCATAGCAACAGTCTGTTAACCACTTAAGCCCCGGAAGATTTTACCCCCTTCCTGACCAGGGGTTTTTTTTGCGATTTTTTTACTGCGTGACTTTAACGGACAATTGCGCGGTCGTGCGACGCTGTACCTAAACGAATTTCATGTCCTTTTTTTCCCACAAACAGAGCTTTCTTTTGGTGGTTTTGATCACCTGTGTGATTTTTTGATCATGCGCTATAAACAAAAAAAGAGCGTAAATTTTGCAAAAATAACAATATTTTTCAAATTTTTTATATGAAATTCCCCAAAAAAATGTAAAAATCAAAATTTTTTAACATTTTCGGCCAATTTGTTTTATGCTACATATGTTTGGTAAAAAAAAAAAAATTGCAAAAAGCGTATTTTGATTGGTTTGCGCAAAAGTTATCGCGTTTACTAAGGGAAAGATTTTTGTCATTTTTGGTGTTTTTTTTTTTTTTTAACGAGTAATGGCGGCGATCTGCGATTTTTTTTTGCGGGACTGCGACATTGGGGCGGACAGATCGGACCCTTGACTGACATTTTTGACACTTTTGGGGTTACCAGTGACATTACTGTAGTAATCAGTGCTATACATATGCACTGTAAAAATGACACTGGCAGGGAAGGGGTTAACTGTATTGGAGAGGGAGGGGTTAAATGTGTCCTAGGGGCGTGTTTCTAACTGTAGTGGGACATGGTTACTACTGTAAAAACAGAGATCAACGGTCCTACATAGTAGAACCATCTGATCTCCATTTTTACACAGAGGAGAATGACAGGCGGCTTGTTTACATTAGCCGCCTGCCTTTCTCCCTCTCTACTGACGATCGCAGTGTGACCGGAGGACATCAGGTCCGCCGGTCACACGCACGGACTCTTTAGTGAACGAGCTGGGGCGGGCGCGCGCCTCAGCGGGTGCGCACTCGCCCGCTATTGGCTCACAAGCCGGTGACAGGCTAGTGACGTATATATACGTCACTTTGCCTGGCCGGGGCTGACCGCCGCAGTATATCTACTTGCGGCGGTCGGCAAGCGGTTAAACTTATCACTTTAAGTCCTTGGCTCCATCAATGAACAGTCCAGGGGATTTGTTTTTTTTTGTATTTTATTGGAACTGGGATGGGGGAAGGGATGAGTGGGATACTCCAACTATGAACTATGCACAATATTGAGGACAACTAGCTGTAGTGTGTGAGGCAAGACCGCTGCTTCACCTTGCCACTGAAGTAAAGAGATAAAAGGTGAACAATGTCTTAGTTTACTCTTGGCACCCCCTTTCTTACTTGCTGTGAATGCTGGCTCCTGTCCACTGACTTTCCCTGGAGTGGTCCCCTTCCTGGGCAGACCCCTGGCAAGCTCCCTTGTACACTGTTATTCCTCAGGTTGCTCTGCCAATTGCTCCACCGTCAGTTGAACTTGAAGATTGAACTTCACCCTCACCGCTAACAAATTTGGTGTTTTTTTATTATTTTATTTCTAGGTTCAAGTATCTTTTTGTGACAGGTACTTAGTCCCACTTCTGTGATTCTCACCTAGGTGACAATACATCAGCTGCATGAATTTTTCTAGCACACGTCCACTGAAATTCCTAAAGAGGTAGTTAAGTCCTATAGGTAAGCCTATAATAGAGCTTACCTGTAGGTAAGGTAAATATTTTGTAAATGTGCACCATTTAGGAGATATTCATATTGGATGCAGCTGGCGACGTCATCGGCACATGCGCACTGAAGGTCCGGCATACCGCGCCGGACCTTCAGAGCACTGTGCCAGAACAGAGGGCTCCCGTGCGCATGCATGGGAGTGATGTCATTGTTGCTCTGGCGACTAACACAGCCAAAGCCCACGAACCTGGAAGAAAGACCTGGGGAAGATGGAAGCCTCGTCAGCAGTGACAGTGCACCATTGGAGGACATCATTGTAAAGTAAGTATTTCATAATGTACTAGTATGTGGTGCATGCTAGCACATTACGGGGGAAAGTTTTTTTTTTTTTTTTTACTGCAGTGGTTTACAACCACTTTAAGCCTGCAATAGATGGACAGAATCTCGGCTGGTTCAACAAGGACTGGCTGAAATCCGATCCATATACTCTATGGGCAGGCTGGTTGTACTAAAGTCGGTCCATCGATTGACTTCGGTACAACCAGCCTGTCGGATTTTTTTCATGCGATCAAGAATCTCCCACCCCCAACCCACCAGCAGAACATAATAACGGATTCCACTATCAACACTGAATATGTTGTTGGGGAAATCGAGCAATTTCACCGCGGGTGGAAGAAAAGAAAATTGCATAATCCAGGGGCGTATCTACTGGGGTTGCAATTGCAACCGGGCCTCATGCTCCAGGGGGCATGTGCGGCTCCCCTGTACACCTGGATAGGAGGGGGGGGGGGGGCAGGGGCTGCATCTAGAGAAATCACTGTCCTCCTTTTTCCTCCTGTAGCTCCAGGAGGAAAATGGAGGAGATTGGTCCCTCTGTATGCTGCCCCCCCCCCACTCCTCCTATCCAGTTCACTTGTGTTCTGCTGTCTCTGGGCCCCTGTGTGCTCCCCTGGTTCCCCCACACTGTGCTCCCTTCCCTCTCTTGCCGGGTGCTGCAGGGGATGTGTTACAATAGAGAACCAGGAAGGGATTGGTAAATATGTAATTTACCAGCTCCTTCCTTTTCTGAACGGACAGAGTATTAGTCAGTGACATTGTAAAAAAAAATTTAAAAAATGATAAAAAATATTACAATTAAAATACCAAAAAATAAAAACTACTGACACCAGTGGGGGAACTTCCAGGATCGCAAAGATCACACTTGCCACCGTGCCCTGGCATTCCACCACCGTGGAGAGGCCCCAAGATGGCAGGAAGGGAGCCCACTGTAGAAATTGTGAAAGGGCCCAGGATCAGTGGGAAGAGCCCCAGGCTTGAAGGTAAGGGCCCCGGCCAGGGGTCCGGGGGACCCTTCATGGTTTCTTGCACTGGGGCCCTAAAGATTCTAGTTACGCCTCTGGCATAATCTATAGGGCTCCTTTATTACTCCTTCCCTGACATGGAACAATTTGCAATTTCTAGGAGAATTTAGGATCCTATATAGGATGCTTTGTAATTTTTCATCCAAGCCCTGATGAAGGGGAATTCTTATAGCAAAAAAATCAGATGCACCTCCAATCTTCCCACTAGGGAGCCGTTACATTCATTTTTCTTGCTGGTTGCAGGTACAACTAAAGCTCCATAGAAACAAATGGCCGAGCCAATGTCAGGGGTATTCTACGGGCACATTCAAAAAGCAGAGGTTAACAACCCCTGGTAATAAAATAGTTAAAAAAAAAGTCTAGGTGTGGTCCTGAATACACACACTCCTTTATAATAAAATTATGTAAAGCATACCAAAATTTCAAAATATTTTAACATGCCCTGCCTGATAATTCAGTACATGTCAGCACAAGAAGAAATACCTGTTTTGTGCTACACTACACGCTCTGATCTAGAAGGATGATTAAAGAAGAGTTAGCAAAATGTTCCCTCTTCCTTAAATGGGTAATCTGGAATGTTACGCATTAAAGCTGAACATCACCTTCTTTCTTGCCATACATTTTAAAAGAGAATGTTTAAGGATTTTTTTTACTCACCATAAAATATTTTTCTGGCCTACAGTTTTTTGTTTTTCAGTGCCCAATCCTCCTGCAGGCAGCAGTATAACCCAAAGATTTAAGACTTCTTGTTTCCCACAATGATGTCCAAGAAAAGAATTTTAAGATAAATACAAAAATTCTAATTTCTTTCTCATCCATTGAGGGATGTAGATTGTATTAAATCTTAGGGTCATAAAAAACTGTCCTACTGAGGAGTGGGAAACAGCAAACTACAGGTAATAGGCACAACATAATGCCTGCAGCTCAAACAGCCATCTGAAAGATCTTACTCTAAAGCCCCGTACACACGCGTCGAAAATTGGCAGGGAATTTTCGTCCAACGTCTGATCTGCCGATTTTCGGCTTGTTAGTATGATGCTTCCGACAACCAACTCCGACTTTTCGCCTGAAAAAAATCTGGTGTGCAGACTATAAAATTTTTGTTGGCCGTCAACATAACGGCCGTTTTTCGTGCAGTCAGTACAGATTTCGACAGGGAAAAATCTGATGAGCAAGTCTGGGCATGCTCAGTGAAGAAAGAACACAAAGAAAGCAAACCAACACATGACATCACTTCTGAAGTAGAATTTTGTTGGCCGAGAAAATTTGTGTGCAGTCTAGGCACATTCCAACCAACACAACACAACTCTGGACAAAAGCCGGACGACCGGTCGGCCGATAATCGTTGCGTGTGTACGGGGCTTAAGATGAGGCAGAACTGTCCACCTGGTAGACGTTAGAGGACATGTGAACAAAAGACCAGGTGACGGCCCTACAAATCTAGGAAAAGGTTGCCTGATGCTGAAAAGCCCAAGAAGTACTCACATTCTGAGTAGAGCGAGTCATAACAAGAAAGGGAGGAACCTGACTATTGAGACCATAAGCTAGGACGATGGTCTGATGGTCTGTTTAGTAATGCTAGAATGGGAAGCCAGAGGTGCCTTTCTGGATCAATCTAGAATAACATAAAGGGAATCAGTCTTCCTGAAAGAAGCAGTGGCTAAAAGACAGACTCAAGCCCCGTACACACGATCAGATTATCGAACGATCTGTCGTCCGTTTTTTGTGGCATGCTAGTCTGATGTGGAAAGTGAAGAGGTTATTTTCATACGAATTTTCCCGTACGACAGAATTCTACTTCAGAGGTGATGTCATGTGTTGGATTGCTTTGTATGTGTTCTTTCATCTCTGAGCATGCCTAGTCTTGCTCGTAAGATTTTTTTCAGACGAAAACTGTAGTAATGAGATGAAAATTGGACGTTTTATTACGGACAACAAAAATGTTATAGCCTGCACATCAGGATTTTGTCAGCCGAAAAGTCGGAGTTGGCTGTCGAAAGCACCATACTAACAATCCGAAAATCGGCAGATCGGTCGTCGGACGAATTTTCCCTTCAGATTTTCTTATCGTGTGTACGGGCCTTCACACATCCCAAACCACATTCAGACAATGGAAGGAAATTAGCTTTTGATAAACCCGGGCCAGACTCAACAACCAGCTATTTCTTCGCACAGAATTCTAACGTTTTTTGACTGATCCGAATTCTAATCGTTCTAAAAAGTTGGAATTCATTGGAAAATTAGTAAATGCAATGAATTTTAACGAAAACGAAATGAAATTTAAGGAAAATGAAACAAAACGAAAGAAATTCCGAATCCAAACTAAATGAATTCCATAACAAAACAAAATTAGTAGCATAACGAATCTATCTGAAACTAAACAAATTTGTCCGTTCTGCACACGTCTAATGTTTACAATGAAGGGCACAAGTCTGTATAGGTTTTCTTCACAGTTTGTCGTGAATATATTGGCTTTTATGGATTGTCACAATGTTTATGTTCATATATACTGTAATTTATGTTGTTTATATGTACACTTACATACACCACTGGTCTACAGGGAGAACGCCTCAGAAATTAAAGCAACTTATTTTAACAGAATTGGGTCACTAATAAAGGAAAATTAGGTCCTGAGTATTACTTGCCTCCAGTTTCCAAGATACAGCTTTAGGTCAAAATTGCATCAAAATATTTCAAAATTACGAGGGGGATGTGTGATTATGCTCCATGTGATATAGCAATAAGAATGGTGCCACACCAATCATTATAAATGTATCTTTGTATGGATACCAATAACATTATAATATTGGTTTTTCATGTAACATTCATGCTCCCTCCACACCTTTGGGACTGTGAAAGGCATGGACTTTTATTCTTGTTTAGCCAATGATGCAGATAAGTTGCACATGTAATGCAACAATAATGAGGGGCCAGACTCTTGTCCTGATCCCCTATTTTGCATCCAAATTATAGGTGGAATCAGTGCTTTAAGTGGCCCAAAAGAGGTGCCGGTACTCTATTATAGCCTATAAATTTTGTCGCCCCCCCACACCCCACATCAGGGTCCCCACAGAGCACCCCCCCTGGCCTGGGCTGGGACTCTGGAGCAGGGGGACTCACTGGTGGTGACTGGTCTGGCTCTGGAGTGGGACATATTATTGGGGGGGGCAATTGAGGGCTCAGATGTACAAAATGAGCGTACTGGTACGCTAAGGCGCACGGAGAGGTGGCGGTATGCTCAAGAGCCATATTTGGAAGTGGCGGTACTGAGTACCAGTGCATACCGGCCCACTTAAAGCACTGGGTGGAATGCCTTTTTGCCGTCATACTTCACTTTTGAGATGCAAATGTAACCTCACCACGAATGTAGCAGAAGTTATCTGAGTTGTTTAAACAGTTTCGAATCATCTTGGCTTCTGAGAGAAAATTTCACACAACTGTCCCTTGGAAACGTTAGGCAATGATACTTTCACAAGCCACCAGATGTAACTGTATGATGCGTAGATCTGACCTAGACAAATGTACCTCGCAATAAAAGAACTATAAATTACATTTAGGTAATAATATTTAGTTCCAAATTGAAGATAACGTTATACACTTCCATGTGCTACTATTTTCATTGTTCTACCGTACTTTGTTGAGAAGTTACGAGGCATCATGATCATCAGACACCTCCCTCCCTCGTAGGCAAAAATACTCGCCTGTGTATAAATTTTTATTGTGAAAAATCTTGAAAACTTTAGCCAACCAGCATCTTTATCACCTGTTTTCTAATTCCTCTAAAATATCTAAGAATAAGCACATTCTATCTCAGAGGTCAATCATTTCCCAAAATTTGTAGACCAGTGTACTTGTTTATGTTTAACCCTAAAAAACATATTAACCACTTAAGCCCCGGAAGATTTTACCCCCTTCCTGACCAGGGCCTATTTTGCGATTCGGCACTGCGTGACTTTAATGGACAATTACGCGGTCGTGCGACGCTGTACCTAAACGAATTTGACGTCCTTTTTTTCCCACAAACAGAGCTTTCTTTTGGTGGTATTTGATCACCTGTGCGATTTTTTGATCATGCGCTATAAACAAAAAAAGAGCGTCAATTTTGCATAAATAACAATATTTTTCACATTTTTTTATATGAAATTCCCCCCCAAAAAAATGTAAAAATCAAAATTTTTTAACATTTTAGGCCAATTTGTTTTCTGCTACATATTTTTGGTAAAAAAAAAAAAAAAAAAAAAATCGCAAAAAGCGTATTTTGATTGGTTTGCGCAAAAGTTATTGCGTTTACTAACTAAGGGAAAGATTTTTGTCATTTTTGTTGTTTTTTTTTAACGCGTAATGCCGGCGATCTGCGTTTTGTTTTGCGGGACTGCGACATTGGGGCGGACAGATCGGACCCTTGACTGACATTTTTGACACTTTTGGGGTTACCAGTGACATTACTGCTGTAATCAGTGCTATACATATGCACTGTTACTGTAATAATGACACTGGAAGTGAAGGGGTTAACTTTTTTTTGAGACGGAGGGGTTAAGTGTGTCCCTAGGGGCGTGATTCTAACTGTGATTGGCTGTGGCTTTAGGTGTAAGAACAGTGATCAACAGTCCTACATAGTAGAACCGTATGATCACCATTCTTACACAGGGGAGAATGACAGGCGGCTTTGTTTACATTAGCCGCCTGCCTTTCTCCCGGTGTAACGAACGATCGCGAGTGCCCGATGGACATCGGGTCCACCGGGCACACGTGCGGGGGGGGTCCGTGACCGAGCAGGAGCGGGAGCGTGCGCTCGCTCCCCAGAGCCTCACAGGCTAGCGACGTAGACCTACGTCGCTTTGCCTGTGAGAGGCTGACTGCCGCAGTAAATTTACTGACGGCAGTTGGCAAGTGGTTAAAAATATACATTTTCTTTATTAATGTAAGCAATGACAGATTTGGTGGATTTGAAATTTTTGGACCCAATTGAAAACGAATGCCATAGCTAGGTTTTAGGACAGTAAACAGGTTGGTAAGATCTCTGAAACCAGGACCAGAGCAATGATACCTTGGTCCAGAAGGCCTCATGGACATTTGCCAGTCTGTGAGCAAACATAGGAAGGTTTGAGGGGAGAAAATAAGGGGAAGGCAAGGAATAAAACTCACGTTTATAGCCAAGGGGACACCGCCTCTCGTATCCAAACAAATGGAATGCAAAATGCCCAAGCATCCACAAAGGCCAAAAGATGTCCTCCACTCAGGAAAATAGGGGGACACATTCATGCTGAAGGAAGGCTTGTCTGAGGATTTGGCAGACTTTGAGAGCCAGGCTTTGTAGGAGAACATGGGGAGAGACAATCTTAGGGTTGTCTGTGGTCAGGGGAGGGGAAAAATGAAAGGGTTGCTTCTTGACAACTTCACAGTCTGTGCCTGAAGCTGGCCATACACTTAATGAAATTCGGCTGGTTGAGCAGTATTTGATTGACTTCTGTTAAAGGAACATATTGGAAAATTTTTCTTGATAAGTGGCTGCAGCCACTGATCGGTAATTCTGATAGAATTCTGTCAGAATACAATGTCCGATCAGGGAGATTCTTCCATCCATCTCTTTTGTGTGGATGGAGGTATTCTGAATTTAAAGCTTGTCTGAGCTGTCAAAAAAAGTGCGTGGAGAGCTGAAGTTACACTCTGCAGACCTCCGTGAGGAGAGCTCTGAGAGCTGATTGGAGGGAAGGGATACATCCCCCCTATCACACAGCACAAAGGAACAGAGCTGAGGCTGTCATTCAATCTGCTGGAGATCCCTCCCCTGTCACCATTTTTCTCTTGGTGTCAGGAAAATTTGACTCATGCTGATAGCAGATGAATGAAACAGCAGACAGAAATCACAGGCAGTGCTCGTAATTGAGACAAGTACATATTATAAAAGGATATGCTTTGTTAATATTTAATGTTTGAGGTTTACAACCATTTTTTAAAGGAAATAAATACCCAGTCAAGTATATACAATATAATATAATATATATTTCAACAAAGGCCTATGCAGTTTCCTACCTCCATCTGTTCTGTAGAAAATGATAGGACCTCTGTTTTCAAAGAACGTTAACTGGTAGGCTCTGTATCGAAACATATTCAATTCCAGAGCTGTGTGTAACACTGAAACCACAACTTGATCCAGATGTTATAACAAGTATCACACTGGAGCTGCAATACATTTTTTTTAGCTTTTCAACTCTTAAAACAAACTTAGCGAAAGACTTGGTTCCTTAAAATTGCCCCACTGTTCTTCATCAAGTCACAAATTCACATCTACCGTAAAAGACATGATAAGGATACCATATCTCATACACAGTCTGACTGGATTCAAATTCCATTCTAGGTCCTCATATAACATTTTCGGAAATCAAGATTGTACATTCAGAATGTAAAGCATGGTTAGCTAAAGGTGGGCCCTTGATGCATTATAATTGCCACTGACACCAACAATGGGGCACAATTACTGCCACTAAAACCAATGATAGGGCAATATTTCTTCCACTGGCACCAACCATGGGGCACTATTCCTTGCATTGACACCAACGATAGGGCATTATTCCTTCCACTGACACCAATGATGGGGCATTATTCCTTCCACTGACACCAATGATGGGGCATTATTCCTTCCACTGACACCAAAGATGGGGCACTATTCCTTCCATTGACACCAAAGATGGAGCATTATTCCTTCCACTGACGTCAAAGATGAAGCAAATTTTCTTCCACTGACACCAATGATAGGGCTAAAGGTGGGACATTATTCCTTCCACTGAAACCCAAGATGGGCCATTATTCCTTCCACTGACACCAATGATAGGGCTAAAGGTGGGACATTATTCCTTCCACTGAAACCAAAGATGGGGCACTATTCCTACAACTGACGCCAATGATAGGGCCCTATTCCTTCCACTGACACCAATGATGGGGCACTATTCCTTCCACTGACACCAATGATGGGGCATTATTCCCTCCACTGACACCAAAGGTGGGGCATTATTCCTTCCACTGACACCAAAGATGGGGCATTATTCCTTCCACTGACACCAAAGATGGGGCATTATTCCTTCCACTGACACCAATTATAGGGTACTATTCCTACCACTGATGGTAATGATAGGGCATTATTCATTCCACTGACACCAAAGATGGAGCATTATTCCTTCCACTGACACCAATGATAGGGCATTATTCATTCCACTGACACCAAAGATCGGGCACTATTTCTACCACTGACACCAAAGATGCGGCACTATTCCTTCACTGACACCAAAGATGGGGCATTATTCCTTCCACTGACACCAATGATGGGTCACCTTTTTTCCCCCTAATACCATAGATTGGGCATGGTTTAGTCTGGGCACAACTCCCCTAAAGTCTGTTTCCAAACTGGCCCTTTGTTTAGAAAGTTTGGAGACCCCTAGTGTAGAATAATCATATTTCTGACAAGGTCTGAATTACAAACTATAGCTGCTACTATGGCACAGACATAAAAATTATAAATTGTATGCACAAAAGCAAACGATGGTGTGTTAAAGTGTATGAAAAGCTCAAACCTTTTAATTTAGTTATTTGGATAATATGGAATAGGTAAAATAAATCTAAACTCTATAACAAAACATTTTTTTAGGTTTTCCCCCTTTATTTTCACCTGGTAATCCTGCCAGTAATACACTGTCTTTCCTAGGGTGACAACGATCACTCACTTTTTATTCTATGGCCTCAGCGCCGGCGGTTGTCATGCAACTGGTCCAGCTCTCACAGCAACACCCCTTAAACTCCCATTAACCAGTGGTAGCATGGCCCTAAGGAGGTGTCCCCACTGCTAGGCATTGGGTCAGATCTATCTGCCTAGCCTCCTCTGCACTGATTGGCCTGGTGGCCACACACCCCTGGCTCTGTCCACAATGCTCCTCCCTCTGATTGTCTGCGGCGTTGTGGTGCTCTATTTGAGCTTGGGGCTTTGGTTTGTCATTGTGTTCTTTCATTCTGGCTCTTGTACACGTGTCTTGACTTGCCTTGTGTTGGATTGCTAATGTTGCTTGACCCTCTTCCTGACCCTTGCTTGGATGATGGACTATTCTACTGATAGATGCATGACCTCTTGCCTGGATAGGGATTACTCTACTGATTGCCAACTGACCTCTTGCCTGGATAGGGATTACGTTACTAATTGCTGCCTGACCACTTGCCTGGATAGGGATTACTATACTGATTACCACCTGACCTCTTGCCTTGATAGGGATTACACTACTGATTGCCGCCTGACCTCTTGACTGGATAGTAGGGCTGCACGATATTGGGGAAAAAAGTACATTACGATATTTGGTTTTTAACAATATATATTGCGATATTTCTCCCCGACAGTCTCCGGAGGAGGGATCAGTGAGCAGAGCTCAGCTCTCTGCCAGGGGATCCACCACACTTGTAGAACTTCTCCCGCCCGGACAGCCCGAGCCTTGTGTCGGAGCCGGAGTGTAGAGGAAGCGGGCTGAGTGAAGTGTCCCAGCAGTAGTACGGTAGCAGCCTTTGTCCCCCGGTGCTCCTCCGCCATGCTCCGGACGTCTCTCCCCCCTCTCCTGCTGCTTTGCACTGTAGCGCTCTGCAGCCTCTCCACCGCCATGCAATCCAGCTCTGCCTCTTAGTCTCCAGCCGACCATTACTCCGCCCTGCTCCGCCCATTGTCTCTCCATTGAATCTATTTACAAAACATTACAGCCTGATCCCGCCCCCGATGCAGCCAGGAGAGACAATGGGCGGAGCAGGGCGGAGTAATGGTCGGCTGGAGACTAGAGGCAGAGCTGGGATGGCTGGATTGCATCGGGCTGGAGGGGCGGAGTTCCGATCACAGCCGAAAGCAAAACGGATGTGTCGGCTGCCAGCACTGCGAGTCCTCCTCCTCCCCCCGAGTCCCGACTTCTCCCTGCCTCCCTGCCTATGCTAAATATCACGTCTTCGGCGATATGAATATCGCCCACGCCCGCAGAACGATAGTCGATATCACATCGACTATCGTTCAGCCCTACTGGATAGTGATTACGCTACTGATTGCTGCCTGCCCTGACCATTGTTTAGATAATGGACAATTCTTCTGATTTCTGCCTAACCTCTTTCCTGGATAGGGATTACGCTACTGATTGCCGCCTGACCACTTGCCTGGATAGGGATTACACTACTGATTGCCGCCTGACCTCTTACCTGAGTATGGATTACTCTACTGATTGCTGCCTGCCCTGAACATTGTTTGAATAATGAACAATTCTACTGATTTCTGCATAACCTCTTTCTTGGATAAGGATTATTCTACTGATTGCTGCCTGACCTCTTGCCTGGATAGTGACAACTCTACTGATTGCTGCCTGCCCTGACCCTAGCTTGGAAAATGGACTGACCGCTGCACACTTGGCATCCAACCAGTTCCTAGTCTTTCTAACCTCTGAATACGGTACCTACCATGAATCTTAGCCCTATCATGAAGCCATCTGACATGGTAGATGAACTCTTACACTTTTTGAAGCTTGCTGGGGAGTTCCCCAGTCCTAAGCTTACAGCACTTTGCCTTAAGGCAGTATTAAACCCAAAAGCAAAGATTTAATATATTGCCGCATACTAATTCTTAGATGTTGGTGTCTGCATTCGTTTTCTTTTTTAGGCTTTTTTTCCTTTATTTTTATTTGGTGCTCTGACCAGTAGGTCTGCTGTTTTTCAACAGAACAAGCTGTTCTGCAGATGTAGCAGTTAGCAGGTTGAGACAAACCATTTACAACCAACAGAGGTGCTTGCAAAGATCAGTGTTTATTTATGTAAAACCTTTATCTAAAAAAATTAAAAATAAAATAAAAAAAATGTGTGCTGTAAATGCTCGTATAGGGTGATCTGGAGTTTAGCTTAAATTTGTTAGTGTATCTAAATCCGCTAGTACATCTAATAGTTCCCCCCCCCCCCCCCCCCCAAGGCTGAAAATGCTGTGTCCACTAGGCTCCTTTCTTCATCCAAAAGGGTGGGGGGTGTCACTCTAATACAGGCGTTGTGTTACTGGTCAGATCATCAGGCGAAAACAGAGGGGAAAAAGCCCCAAAAAAAAAGGAATGCAGCCACCACATCTAATGATTGGTAAGCTGCAATATATTACATTTTTGGTTTTGGGTTTATCAAAGCTTTAGGTCCTGCAGGCATCCAAGTACCAGTAGACATACTAGATTTAACCACTTGCCCACCGCTCACATGGAGCGTACTGCGGCAAAGTGTCACGATCCCATCCAGCGACGTAGACCTACGTCGCTGGACTCCTCCCCCTGTAGGCGGCGCCGGAGGTGCGCTCCCGCTGTTTTCATTCACAGCGGGAGTCGGGCCAGGGGAGGAGCAGTGGCGATCGCCGCTGCTGTGCCCCGATCGTCGGGGAATCGAGTGAGGAGATCCGCCCGCCTGTGTAAACAGAGCGGGCGGATCTCCATAGTAACAGGGAGTGACAGATCGGACTGTTCAGCATAGCTGGACATCCGATCTGTCCCTGTCTCACAAAGTCACCTCCCCCCCACACGTCAGTAAGCACCAGGCATACATTAACCCCTCCCTCTCCAATAAAATTAACCCCTTCACTGCCAGTGTCATTTTTACAGTAACAGTGCATATGTATAGCACTGATTACTGTAGTAATGTCACTGGTACCTCCAAAAGTGTCAAAAATGTCAGTCAAGGGTCCGATCTGTCTGCCGCAATGTCGCAGTCCCGCAAAAAAAATCGCAGATCACCGCCATTACACGTTAAAAAAAAAAACACCAAAAATGACAGAAATCTTTCCCTTAGTTAGTAAACGCAATAACTTTTGCGCAAACTAATCAAAATACGCTTATTGCGATTTTTTTTTTACCAAACATAGGTAGCAGAAAACAAATTGGCCAAAAATTTTAAAAAAATTTGATTTTTACATTTTTTTGGGGGGGAATTTCATATAAAAAAATGTTAAAAATATTGTTATTTTTTCAAAATAAACGCTATTTTTTTGTTTATAGCGCAAAAAGTAAAAATCGCACAGGTGATCAAATACCACCAAAAGAAAGCTCTGTTTGTGGGAAAAAAAGGACGTAAATTTCGTTTGGGTACGGCGTCGCACGACCGCGCAATTGTCAGTTAAAGTCGCACAGCGCCGAATCGCAAAAAGTGGCCTGGACGGAAGACAGCAAAATCCTCCGGTGGTAAAGTGGTTAAGGGAAGGGCAAGAACTATAAATCAAACAGTGCAAACGTCTTGCTATTTTCTCAGAAGAGGATGCAAACTGGTAAGGCAGATTTCACGCCTTACCTCCTGTGACAGCTCTATGTGGGTTTCCTGCTACTTTCTGTACAGGAAATAAAGCTCACCGTGACCAATAGTGGTGGGTGAATCTTTGCATCGGGCACCCAGACAACAATAACTGCCTGAAAAAGTTTCTCACCCTTCAAAATTCTATCCTCAACTAATTCATTTATATTAAATAATTTAATGTGCACTTTATTTATATTTGGATTAGTGATCGACCGATATCGTTTTTTTAATGCCGATACCAATATTTTGGTCATCGGATATCGGCTGATATTTTCGGACATTAAAAACTTATTTTTTTTTTGTACTCCTTGTAGAGGGATCTGGGGGTCTAAAAGACCCCAAACCCCTCCTCGGCACTGAAAAGCATTCAAAACGCCAAATTTGGCTGTTTTGAATGCTGTAATTTTTTTTAATTCGGCGCCAGTACCCGGAAGTGATGTCATGATTTTTACATGGAGACCCAATCAGAGCTGAATGTGGCTTTGATAGGGTCTTCTCTTCGGCGGCGGTGGAGGTAGGATGCTGGGTCTCCCGTTGGGACAGGAGACCCGGGCGAGCTGCGGAAGGCGGCGGGAGGGGGGAGGGACGTCCCTTCCCGCTCCTTGTAATGACAGCCGAGTGGCTTCTCAGCCGCATTGGTTGTCATTACAAGACAGCCGACCGTCGGCTATGGACGCCGGTACCGGGGCGATGCCTCTAACTGCGGGCATCACTCCGGTACAGCACTTTCCCGAAATATCGGCAAATCCAAACGCCGATACAGCTATATCAGTGTTGCAGATAATCGGTCGATCTCTAATTTGGATAGCCATATTTACATGTTTTGTATACAACCTCTGCTTCCTGGATGTGCCTTAAAGTATAACTAAAGGCAAAACTTCTTTTAAGGCCCTGTTCAGCTCATAAAACGCTCATTTCTGAGGTCTCAAAATGCCCAACAAGCAAAATCCCATTCATTTCAATGGCCCCTGTTCACATCTGAGCGTTTTGTCGCCTGAAGCAAAACGCCTGAAGCTCAAAAAAGTACATGAGCTTCTTTTTTGGCAGATTACAAGCGTTTTTGTTAGCTGGCAATTAGGGATTGACCAATATCGTTTTTTCATTTTGGTCATATCGGTATCGGCCGATATGGGCGATATTTTCGTACATTTAAAAATAAATATTTTTTTTCTTTGACAGGTACTCTGGTGGAGGGATGTGGGGGTCTAAAAGACCCCAAACCCCTCCTCTGCACTTAAAAGCATTCAAAACGCCAAGTTTGGCTGTTTTGAATGCTGTCATTTTTTTTAATCTGGCACCAGACAGTACCTGGAAGTGACATCATGACATCACTTCTGGGTTTTTGCATGGAGACCCAATCAGAGCCGAATGCGGCTTTGATCGGGTCTTCGGCTGCCGTGCAGGCTGGTTGCCTGGGTCTCCCGGGTGGGACGGGAGACCCGGGCAAGCTGCGGAAGGCGGCGGGAGGGGGGAAGGGCGTCCCCTTCCGCTCCTTGCAATGACAGCCAAGCGGCTTCTAAGCCACATTGGTTGTCCTAACAAGACAGCCGACTGTCGCCTATGGTCGCCGGTACCGGGGTGATGCCTCTAGCTGCAGCCATCACTCCGGTACAGAACTTTCCAAAATGTCGAAAATATTGGCCACCTTGGTGCATATCGGCCCTCGATATATCAGCTTTGCCAATAATCGGTCGATCCCTATTGTCAATGCCTGCCTCCAAACACCTGCAAAAAACACCTGAAAAACGCCTGAAAACGATACACTCGGGTGTGAATGGAGCCTTAAAGATTTGGATAAAGTGAAGAGGGATTACAACCCCTGTCAGTTTTTAATCGCTGTCTGTGCCCCGCCCCCCCCCCCCGCCCCCCAGAGGGAGATTCATCCTCTCTATTTGTTCTGTTTATCATTATCATTGAACGTGAAAGAAAAAGTAAAAGAAAATCCCAAATTTTGGGTTGTCCCCAGAAAAGGGGGAATCTTCCAATGGGGACACTAGTACTGGTGGGGGTCCCCACGGAATGCTCTTCATTTGCAGAGATTTCCTCTCACTTCCTGTTTGGCTATGGGACAGGAAGTGAAGGGAAGTCTCTGCAAGGGGACACAAATGGCGAAAAAAAATCTAGCAGGGGTTATAACTCAACCTTACTCTATCCAAAACGACAAAAAAAAAGTCCATCTAAACCTGCTCCATTCACATCAAAACTGCGCAAACAAAATCGTCTGTCGCCGAAAAAAAAGTTCCCACGACTTTCTTCGCAGAATCTTCCCGCGACTGTCCCACGACAAAGCGTGACAAGATCATGCAAAGAAAAATCGCACTGCATTTAGGGTGTCATTAAGAAATAATGGTGTTGCAAACGCGTTCTGTGTTTTGCCATGATTCTGAATCAAGGCAGGAATTGCAGCGATTCAAATTGCCCAGGTGTGACTGGAGCCTGAGCCTAAGCCTGGCTCAGTCATTGGTCGAATTTTGAAAGAATTTTGAAAATCTAAGAATTTTCGTTAGAATTGGGCCGCAGCAATGGCTGATTTTTGTGCGTTCATCGAATTTGAGTGATCAGACATGTTGGAAATTTTTTGAAAAACAAATTATTTTCTAATCCATGATGGGAGAATCGTGTGAGAAATATAAAATATAAAAATGCGCATGAGTGCAAGAAAAGTTCCGGAAAGAAAGGAAAATTCCCAGCCACCAGACTTATTTTCTGTTGCAATATGAGGTAATATTGAAGGCTTGGTTGGTCGCATTTTAAAATCAAGAGTGGCACCATCGAATCCTAAAACGCATGACATTTCTGATTTTCGATAAAAAATTATTTCGAAATTTGACCCATGTATGGCTAGACCTAGAGCCGGTTCACACATATGCGATGACAGACATCGCATGTCACTCGGAGTGCACTGCACTGCAAATCACATGCAATGTCTGTGCGATGCAAATTCAGCCATACAGATTGTATGGCTGAATTTGCATTGCATTCGGATCGAACTCGCACAGGACCCTTTTTTGGGTCCGCACCAGAATTGGATCGCATGGGTGTTCACAGCTATGTGATCCGACTGATGCGGGAACCTGCAGTGGATTGGCAAGGTTCCTGCATCACATATATGTGAACCGGGACATAGAGAAGACGTGTGTTACTGGCCAGATTACCAGGTGAAAAAAAAAATATTAAAACAAATGCAGCCACCACATAAAAAAAAAAAATGCTATATATATATTAACCACTTGCAGACCGCCCGCTGCAGTTTTACTGCAACAGGCTGGCTCGGCTTGCGCGAAATGACGTAGTACTAGACAGTGGGGGGGGGGGGTGGCCGTGATTCCTGCTGGGCACCCGCGATCGCTTCCCGCTGAGGGAGAAGAACAGTCAGCTGTTGTAAACACAGCCGACCGTTCTTCTCCCTGACATGATCACAGAGCGCCTGTGATCCTTCTATATAGGAACACAGGTCTCTATGATCATTTCACAAGTCCCTACCCCCACAGCTAGAAAGCACTCCCCTAGGTTCAAATTTAACCCTTGAATCACCCACTGGGTTAACCCCTTCCCTGCCAGTGTCATTATTACAGTAACAGTGAACATTTTTAGCACTGATTACTGTAGTAAAGTCACTGGTCCCCCCCCAAAAGTGTCAAAAATGTCAGTTAGGGGTCCGATCTGTCCGCCGCAATGTCGCAGTCCCGCTAAAAATCGCAGATCGCAGCCATTACTAGCAAACAATAAAAAAAAAAATAAAAATGGCATAAATCTTTCCCTTCGTTTTGTAGTTTTGCGCAAACCAATCAAAATTCACTGGTTGTGATTTTTTTTTTTTTTTTTTTTTACCAAAATTATGTGGCAAAATACAAATTGGCCTAAAAGGATGAAAACATTTTGATTTCTAAATGTTGTCTTTTTTGGGAATGTTATAGAATGTGAAAAATATAGTTTTTTTCCAGAATTGTCGCTCTTTTTTTTGTTTATAGCGCAAAAATTAAAAATTGCACAGGTGATCAAATACCAACAAAAGAAAGCTCTGTTTGTGGGAAAAAAAGGACATCAATTTTATTTGGGTACAGCGTCGCACGACTGCGCAATTTTCCGTTACAGTAACGCAGTGCCGAATCGCAAAAAAATGGCCTGGTCATTAAGGGGGCAAATCATTCCAGTCCCGAAGTGGTTTTCATTTTATAGCGCTTCAAGCATTTTATTAAAAAAATCCACTTAAAAAAAACTGGAATTAAAATGTAATTTGTTTCTTGTAGCTGTGAGAATTATTATCTTGTGTAATGTGTTAATAACAGAAATAGACAGGTCTGACTCGTATAAAAAGACATAAAATCTCCTCGCAGTCCATCATGACTCATTTATCCTCCCCAGCCCTGAAAATGTTTCATTTGCTCATTTCCTGTAAATGATTCACAGAGTAAGTAGAGCAGAATAAGGAAAGGCCACACACTTCGGATGGCTGGGACCGACCTTCCCCTCTGCTAATAAGACCAACAAATGTTTCCTGAATTCTGTACCAAAAATCCCATAATCCTTCACTGCTGTCTATGTGGGCAAAAGTCTGACCTGTCATCTATAGTCGGCGAGAGTTTTCAAAAAGCATGCATGCAGTAAAAGATGCCTAACTGCACCCCCCTTAGGATGTATGAGCTTTATGTGTCAGCAAAAGTCCCCTCAAGCATTACTCTGCACGCTAACCCCCTAAGCATACACTCACCGGCCACTTTATTAGGTACAACTGTTCAATTGCTTAGTAACACAAATTGCTAATCAGTCAATCACATGGCAGCAACTCAATGCATTTAGGCATCTAGACATGGTGAAGACGACTTACTGAAGTTCAAACTGAGCATCAGAATGGGGAAGAAAGCGGATTTAAGTGACTTTGAACGTGGCATGGTTGTTGGTGCCAGACGGGCTGGTCTGAGTATTTCAAAAACTGCTGATCTACTGGGATTTTCAAGCACAACTATCTCTCTGATTTAAAGAGAATGGCCTGAAAAAGAGAAAATATCCAATGAGCGGCAGTTGTGTGGAGGAAAATGGCTTGTTGATGTCAGAAGTCAGAGGAGAATGAGCAGACTGGTTCGAGATGATATATAAAATAGAAAGGTACTCACAAACGATGATATAAAAATAGCATATCAGTAGTAAAGGAAATGGTAATCCCAGTGTCCAAATTCAGCGGCCAGCGCTGTGTCCCCAGTAGACGGGAAGTATCGATCCTCCACTTGTTACAGCCCGATGCTTTGAGACCGCTTGTGCCATCCTGAATTTGGACACTGGGATCACCATTTCCTTTACTACTGATATGCTGTTTTTATATCATCGTTTGTGAGTACCTTTCTATTTGGTCTATTAAACGTTTATCCAGATATACTGCACTTAGTGTGGCGCCTGTTTTCCTCTTACAGCTCGCCACAAGTCCCTTCTACTTGTTTACAGAGCAGCCTGCGGAGTGTAGCATATGGAGACGTATGTACATGGACTTTTTATATGGACTCTTCCAATTCAATTCAATATCTTTAGGCTACTGTGTCAATTTAAGTAGCATATGTCTGTATTGGAGCTTGTGGAAGTTTTTGGACACTCATTTCCCTAGTTGTGCGCCAGGTTTACCCCCCCTTTCTTTTCCAGTTTGGTTCGAGATGATAGAAAGGCAACAGTAACTCAAATAACCACTCGTTACAACCAAGGTATGCAGAATAACATCTGTGAACGAACAACATATCGAACCTTGAAGCAGATGGGCTACAGCAGCAGGAAACAACACCGGGGGGCCACTCCTGTCAGCTAAGAACAGGAAACTGAGGCTACAATTCGCACAGGCTCACCAACATTACACAATGGAAGATTGGAAAAAAGTTGCCTGGCCTGATGAGTCTCATATAAACATAAATTGTGCAGCGCTCAAATGTTAAAGTGAGTACAATGGGATACACACTGAAATGCAAAAATAAAGTCCAATATTCAAAATTAGAAAAAAAGGAAGGTGACCAGTCCCACATAGAAGAGTGAATACTTGTGATAAATCCCACACCAAAAAGAGAATATAATTCGCTCACCAGATGGCATGGACCCAAAGTACCTTACAGCAATTGGGTCATGCAGGCTGAAAGTGATGATCTCCTTGGAGAGGAAAGGCAGAGGCTTCCACGAATTCTCCTCCAAATGGTGGATATAGGAAGGTCACTCAAGGATGGTACACATATGGATATCTGGAAATCCCCACTCAGAAAGGTGTATGTGGGATAAATCTGATGAGTATCAATTTCAGCGTAAACAACATGGATCCACCCTGCCTTGTATCAATGGTTAAGGCTGGTGGTGGTGGTGTAATGGTGCGGGGGATATTTTCTTGGCACACTTTGGCCCTCTTAGACCAATTGAGCATCGTTTATTGTTGCTGCCCATGTCCATCCCTTTATGACTACAGTGTACCCATCTTCTGATGGCTCCTTCCAGCAGGATAATGCACCATGTCACAAAGCTCCAATCATCTCACCTCTGGTTTCTTCACCATGACAATGAGGTCACTGCACTCCAATGGCCTCCACACTCACCACATCTCATCCAATAGAGCACCTTTGGGATGTGGTGGAACGGGAGATTGGCATTATGGATGTGCAGCCGACAAATCTGCAGCAACTACGTGATACTATCATGTCACTATGGAGCAAAATCTCTGAGGAATGTTTCCAAAACCTTGTTGAATCTTTTTTAGCCGCTGCATTTTTTGGAAAGGGTCAGGGACTTTTTTAAATGCAAAACAGTGCTTTTTTTTTTTGTTACATAGACATCAATGGAGAAGCTGCAGTGTGTTTTTGCCGCAATTTGGGGTTTTTAATCTGCCCAACAACAAATTGGACAAAAAAAAGAATAAAATACACAAATTGTGGCAAAATCGCAGTAAGATTGCGTGTGCAAAAATGCAGAACGCACAGCACAATGCACTGTAGAATGCACCAATCGCAAACTGCATAAATGTGAACCGAGCCAAGTATTTGGCAATGTGCAGAGAAGAGTTGGGACTGGCCAGAGAGGAATCACTTTGATGCAGCTGGCAAGCTTGAATATGTATTGCAATACATGCAGATCAAGAACCCGTTTTTATGGAAAAGCTTGCTAGTAGTATATACGGGTGTATATATATATCAGTGTGCGGAGGGTTGGTTCAGAATTTTCAGTAGACATATGAGTTTTTCCATACATTTCTGCATATAATATTATAAAGGTGCATCTCATAAAATTAGAATATCATCAAGTTAATTTATTTCAGTAATTCAATTCAAAAAGTGAATCTCATATACAGTATTTTATATAAATGCGTTACACGCAGAGTGATATATTTCAAGCATTTCTTTCTTTTATTTTAATGATTATGGCTTACAGCTAGTGATAACCCACAATTCAGAATCTCAGAAAATTGGAATATTTTGAAAAAGTTCAATATTGTAGACTCGTGTGGGGTTTATTTACTAAAACTAGAGAGGGCAAAATTAGTCACAATTCTGCAGAGAAACCAATCAGCTTCTAACCTCAGCTTGTTTAACCTCCCTGGCGGTATGACTCTTTCCGATTTTAGGTGCTGAAAGCGGTACCATTATTTTGCATGTAATTCTTAAGAACGAGCAGCCCAAACCAACTATTTACATATGATTTTTTTTTTTACTGTGCGTTCTTCTTTATAACATCTCGGGTATGATAAAGTTTGAAACACAAAATCATAAGTTATAATATAATAAATAACTATAAATAAGTTAAAGTATGATATATATATATATAGATAGATATATACACATATACATATATATTATATATATATATATATATATATATATATATACACATATACATATAGATTATATATATATATATATATATATATATATATATATGTGTGTGTGTGTGTATATATATACACACACATAAAAAGTACAGTTAGGCTCCTTTCACACAGCCGCTCCGTGTGAAAGGTCCGCTGCGGGACTTTTTTTTTTTTTTTCCACGGAGCGGATGACATTTCTGTCATCCGCTCCGTGTGCCCGCATATCATCCCATCCGTTTGCGGATGATATGCGGACATAATGTAAGTATATGGCACTGCGGATGTCAGCGGATGACACCGCTGACATCCGATTTTCCTTCCTTTCCGTTTTTTACACGGATGGAAAAATGGGGTTCTGTTCCGTTCCAAAAAACGGAACAGAACTGAAAGGAGGAAAATCGGATGTCAGTGGATGGTATTCCGCTGACATCCGCAGTGCCATTCACTTACATTGATGTCCGCAAATCATCCGCAAAAAAATAGGATGATTTGCGGACACACGGAAAGCAGCGGAGCGGCCGTGTGAAAGGACCCTAAGGGCTCTTTCACTCAGCCGTTCAGTTATTTTTTTCCGCTCTGATGCTTTTTTTTTTTTTTTACACGGAGCGGATGACATTTGTGTCATCCGCTCCGTATGTCTGCATATCATCCCATCCGTTTGCGGATGATATACGGACATAATGTATGTCTATGGGCATTGCGGATGTCAGCGGTGTCATCTGCTGACATCCGCAATGCCCATAGACATAATTATTTTGCATCCGTTACGTTTTTTAAATGGAACAAACATAGGGTTCTGTTCCGTTCCAAATACGGAACAGAACTGAAAGGACGAAAATCGGACGTCAGCGGATGGTCATCCGCTGACATCCACAATGCCATTGACATTCATTATGTCCGTATATCATCCGCAAAAATATAGGATGATATACGGACATGCGGAACGCCCATGTGAAAGGGCCCTAAAACTGCAGGAAAGGGCACTAGGGGGCAAACTAATGTGAATTTATCTTATGTTGTAATGTATCAGTGTGTTTGGCGTGTTTTACTATTTGAATTTGCCGCCGGTTCCACCCCCCCCCCCTGCGAGCGTCACATCGCAGGAGACGGAAGCCGGGGCATAGAGCATCGGGAGGAAGATCCGCCGCCGCACACCGCCAGGATACATTGCTGGATCCCGGTGACAAGGTGAGTACCTTCTCTTACAGGATCCAGCGATCTCCCTAGTGGTACCACTTTTGGCACTGAAATTTAACCCCGAGCCACACTCGGGAATACCGCTAGGGAGGTTAAATGGTTTCTCAGTCTGGTTCTGTCATCCGCTGACATCCGCAATCCCATTGACATACATTATCTCCGTTTATCATCCGCAAACGGATGGGATGATAAACAGACATACGGAGTGGATGACACAAGTGTCATCCGTGTCCGTAAAAAAAAAAAAGTGCCGGAGCGGATCAAAAAACGGTCCGCCCCGTGTGAAAGGACCCTAATACATTTTTTTACAAAATTCTAATTTTCTGAGATACTGAATTTTGGGTTGTCACTAGCTGTAAGCCATAATCATCAAAAGTAAAAGAAAGAAATGCTTGAAATATATCACTCTGTGTGTAATGCATCTATATAAGATATAGGAGTTTCACTTTTTGAATTGAATGACTGAAATAAATTAACTTTTTGATGATATTCTAATTTTTTGAGATGCACCTGTATATACTTGACAACATTTTACCATCATACTACAATCCAATACACGTGTTCTTTGTTACATGCACTGCTTGCCAGTGTGCTGAGGGGCAGGTGCATTGCTTTACTCTGTATATGGCGACAATGAATAGCAATGCACCGTGACCTCAACAAGCATATACAGCATGCTGTGGTACAACAGGTAACACCGACAGGTGATACTGAGCCTCCATGAATGAAGGAACATTAATGCAATATAAATAGAAGGACAGGGAGAGTAAGGCTGGGAAATGAAGGAGCTAGATGATGCTGGACGTTCTCCACTCACCCTCTCTTGAAGTGCGCGGCATAGCCGCTCTGAAGTGCCGCCTCCAGGAAGTAGCTGAGCTCAAAGTCAGGACAGGGTGAGCTGCCTTTAGTGTTCCTCGAGCTGTTCAGGGCCTAGTAGTGAAAAGGAGAGAGAGAGGTGAGAACTGCATGTGTGCAAATCAGGAAAATAAATCCATGCAAGGCTAGAGGACTACAAATCATCATCTATCACAGGAGTCTTCCAACTTTCCAAACAAAGGGCCGGCTTACTGTCCTTCAGACTTTAGGGGGCCAACATTGGTGTCATTGGGAGATATTATGCCCCATCGTTGATGTCATTGGGAAGAATTGTGCCCCATGGTTGGTGTCATTGGGAGGAACTATACCATATCATTGGTGCCATTGGGCCTCATTGTTATTGGGAGGACTTGTGTCCCATCATTGGTGTCATGGTGAGGAATTGTGTCCCATAGTTGGTGTCATTAGGATGAATTGTGTCCCAACATCGAGAGAAATTGTGCCCCATCATTGGTGTCAGTGGGAGAAATTGTGCCCCATCATTGGTGTCAGGGGGAGGAATAGTGCCCCATCATTGATGTCATTGGGAGGAATAGTGCCCCATCATTGGTGTCATTGGGAGGAATAGTGCCCCATCATTGGTGTCATTGGGAGGAATAGTGCCCTATCATTGGTGTCATTGGGAGGAATAATGCCCTATCATTGGTGTCATTGGGAGGAATAGTGCCCCATCATTGGAGTCATTGGGAGTAATAGTGCCCCATCATTGGAGTCATTGGGAGGAATAGTGCCCCATCATTGGTGTCAGTGGGAGGAATAGTGCCCCATCATTGGTGTCATTGGGAGAAATAGTGCCCCATTATTGGTGTCATTGGGAGGAAGTGTCCCATCATTGGTGTCATTGGGAGGAATAGTGCCCCATCATTGGTGTCATTGGGAGGAATAGTGCCCCATCATTTGTGCCAGTGGAAGGAATAGTGCCCCATCATTGGTGTCAGTGGGAGGAATAGTGCCCCATCATTGGTGTCAGTGGGAGGAATAGTGTCCCATCATTGGTGTCATTGGGAGGAATAGTGCCCCATCATTGGTGTCATTGGGAGGAATAGTGCCCCATCATTGGTGTCATTGGGAGGAATAGTGCCCCATCATTGGTGTCATTGGGAGGAATAGTGCCCCATCATTGGTGTCATTGGGAGGAATAGTGCCCCATCATTGGTGTCATTGGGAGGAATAGTGCCCCATCATTGGTGTCATTGGGAGGAATAGTGCCCCATCACTGGTGTCATTGGGAGGAATAGTGCCCCATCATTGGTGTCATTGGGAGGAATAGTGCCCCATCATTGGTGTCATTGGGAGGAATAGTGCCCCATCATTGGTGTCATTGGGAGGAATAGTGCCCCATCATTGGTGTCATTGGGAGGAATAGTGCCCCATCATTGGTGTCATTGGGAGGAATAGTGCCCCATCACTGGTGTCATTGGGAGGAATAGTGCCCCATCATTGGTGTCATTGGGAGGAATAGTGCCCCATCATTGGTGTCATTGGGAGGAATAGTGCCCCATCATTGGTGTCATTGGGAGGAATAGTTCCCCATCATTGGTGTCAGTGGAAGGAATAGTGTCCATTCATTATGCCCCATTGTTGGTATCAGTGGATGAAACAGTGCCTCAAGGGCCGGATAAAAGCAAGCAAAGGGCCACATCTGGCAGACGCAGTTTAGAGACCACTGATCTATCAGAATACAATCAGAGAATCTTCTATCATAATCTTTATGTATGGAAGAGTTTATTACAAACAAATCATTCTCACATGTTGAAAACCTTGATAGATACTATATATTTATACTATAAACACTAGCAAAAACCTTTATAAATACCACCAAGTTACCATAGCTAGAGAGATAATAGTATTTAGTCACATTTATCTGGAGCTGTTTTGCAATGTGGAAGATGTTTCACCATTCCTCATTGTAGCTTCCTCTGTTTCGCAACTGATGAAGACACTTAGATTATGGGCCATACACACTATAAGATTTTCTGAAGACTTTTTCCTTTAGATTTACCAAAACCATATAATATGAGGTCAAACCTAAACACTTTCAATTTGTATGCAATCAGGCAGGCCCTTGCACTACATAGAAAAGGTAAATCTGAAGGAAATCTAACCACAAAAGTTGGATAGTGTGTATCCAGTTTAAGTAATAAAACTTCTTAAGGCTGTTTTCACACTGAGGAGTTTTTTTAAGGGCTTTTGTGTTAGCAAAAAAAGCAGCTAAAAACCTCAAGAAAAATGCTTCCTTTTAAAATTAACAAACGTGTTCACACTGGAGCAGTGCGATTCCATTGTGGTGAGAAAATCCTGCTTACAGCATTTTTGGAGCGTGTTCGGGGAGTTTAAAAAAACACAATAAAAGCACTTCCTATTGAAAGCAAACGTGGTAAAAACACAGCAAAAACCCACCCGCAATGCCTTTATGGTGCGGTTTTTGACTCACATGTTCTTTAAAGAGTAACTTCACTTTTGTTGAGAAAAAAACATTCCCCTCGGGGTGATCTCTGTACATTGCAAGGATTATAATAAACTTTGTTGCAGATTCCTACCTTTTGTTATTCTGAAGAACTCACTGTTTGTTCCTCTGTGCTAAGTGGGTGGGAGTGGTTTCATAATTATCTATCACCTGTGGCAGCTGCAGGGCTCTAATGAGGAAATCTGCTGGGCCTGCATCCCTTTAGACCTGTTCCTATTGGGAGTATCTCACCAAAAATTACATTTTTTGTTGCAGGGGATGCCAGAAATCTAACTTTTATCTTAGGCAGACTTCTGGGAAGATCGGTCAGCCAATCACACAAGCAGGAAATGATGTTTCTGGGGTGTGGTCAGTATACATTCTGTGTACAGAACAGCTCCAGGCAGCCATATTGTATATTCAGAATATTACAGAGGCTGAAGATATAAAAGGTAAGGATATTTTTAATTACATTCAATTATAATATGATTTGTGTCACAATTGTATAGGTGATGGTACAGGCGATGGTATAAGTATGGCACAGGTCATGGTAAGGGCATGGCACAGGTCATGGCACAGGTGATGGTACAGGCATGTCACAGGTCATGGTACAGGCATGTCACAGGTCATGGTACAGGAGATAGTATAGGCATGGCACAGGTCATGGTATAGGCATGGCACAGGTCATGGTAAGGGCATGACACAGGCCATGGCACAGGTGATGGTACAGGCATGGCACAGATGATGGTATAGGCATGGCACAGGTCATGGTACAGGCATGGCACAGGTCATGGCACAGGTCATGGTAAGGGCATGGCACAGGTCATGGTAAGGGCATGGCACAGGTCATGGCACAGGTGATGGTACAGGCATGTCACAGGTCATGGTACAGGCATGTCACAGGTCATGGTACAGGCATGTCACAGGTCATGGTACAGGAGATAGTATAGGCATGGCACAGGTCATGGTAAGGGCTTGGTACAGGCATGGCACAGGTCATGGTACAGGAGATGGTATAGGCATGGCACAGGTCATGGTAAGGGCATGGCACAGATGATGGTATAGGCATGGCACAGGTCATGGTAAGGGCATGGTACAGGCATGGCACAGGTCATGGTACAGGAGATGGTATAGGCATGGCACAGGTCATGGTAAGGGCATGGCACAGATGATGGTATAGGCATGGCACAGGTCATGGTAAGGGCATGGTAGAGGCATGGCAAAGGTCATGGTACAGGAGATGGTATAGGCATGGCACAGGTCATGGGTCATGGTACAGGCATGTCACAGGTCATGGTACAGGAGATGGTATAGGCATGGCACAGGTCATGGTAAGGGCATGGCACAGATGATGGTATAGGCATGGCACAGGTCATGGTAAGGGCATGACACAGGTCATGGCACAGGTGATGGTACAGGCATGTCACAGGTCATGGTACAGGAGATGGTACAGGCATGGCACAGATGATGGTATAGGCATGGCACAGGTCATGGTACAGGCATGGCACAGGTCATGGTACAGGAGATGGTATAGACAGGGCACAGGTCATGGTTAGGGGATGGCACAGATGATGGTATAGGCATGGCACAGGTCATGGTAAGGGCATGGCACAGGTGATGGTACAGGCATGTCACAGGTCATGGTACAGGAGATGGTATAGGCATGGCACAGGTGATGGTATAGGCATGGCACAGTAGGTACAGGCATGGCACAGTATGTACAGGCATGGCATAGTAGGTATAGGCATGGCACAGTAGGTATAGGCATGGCACAGTAGGTACAGGCATGGCACAGTTTGTACAGGCATGGCACAGTAGGTATAGGCATGGCACAGTATGTACAGGCATGGCACAGCACTGCTACTTACTGTGCCCGGATTGTTACCCACTGCAGCGGCTTCAATCACTTACCTGCTCTCCTGGGCAGTGGGCTGGCTCGTCGGCTCGACTCCTGTGGCTCGCTGGCTCGACTCCTGTCACTCCACACTCCGACAGACATTCACGGTGCGCTGCTCCTCTCTTCGCTGACGGCGGCGGGAACGGGCGGGAAGGTGACTGAGTCGGACGGTGCGTGACTGACGCATGCACCGGCACCGCCCCAAACGACGTCAGCCGGGAACCCCACCCCCGGGAACCCCCCCCATAGCCAGAAATACATCCGGCGCCCCTAGTGAGGTTTTAAATGGTAATTTTTTTTTTTTCTCACTGCTGATCTGACTGCTGTAACGTTGTCAGCGACCCACTCAGATGCGGCCCACAGTTTGGGAAGTCCTGGTATACGCTAGATTATTTCTTCTTTTTTTGCTATTTTTTTTTTTCCACAAAAGTGGAGTTACCTTTTGAGAACCGCACCACAAATGCAGTAAAATCATGTTTTTGCAGCAGATCAGTGTGAAAGTAGCCTTAAAGATGTTGTAAAGTCAGAAGGATTTTACATTCTCTGCATTTAGAGAAAAAGCCTTCTGTGTGCAGCAGCCCCCCTATTATTTATCTGAGCCACCTCTCTATCCAGCAATGTCCATAAGTGCCTCAGTCACCTGAGACTCTCTCTTTTGATTGGCAGAGACACTGCAGCAGTGCCATTGGCTCCCTCTGCTGTCAATCAAACTTAGTTAGCCAATCAGTGCAAAACTGTGCAAAGCCATTGCACATATCAGGTAAGTATAACATGTTTCTTTTTTAAATTACAACCTTGACAATCACTTTAACCAGGGTTCCTCCAGAAATTGCTAGTGGTTCCCTGAGCAAGAAGCAATTTCTGCCTCTCAGATAAGTTACCTCTGACACCAATGTAAAGAGCATTACTCCCACTGACCACCAATGTAAGGATCATTCTTTCCACTGACCACCAAAGAAAGGATCATTCTTCCCACTGACCTCCAATGTAAGGATCATTCTTCCCAATTTTTCTTTATTAAAAGTCTTGCAATCAGTAAGCATAAAATCAATATACATAAATAAATATATACATATTTACATGAAAATGGGAAAAAAATATATAGCAAATTCTGCTCTCAAAGAATGGCTTTACAGCAAAAACAAAACTCACATCATGAACATGTCATACCAGGGAAAATAATCTTAGTAAGACTCACACCACTGCACCAGACATCAAAACCTGCGAGGTCAAGAAACAAAACCACCCCCATTATGCATGCAGCCCTTCTTCAAAAAGAAGATATTAACCAAAAAAAGCTAAAGGAGTGAAAGAAATAGCATAGGAATTAGGAAATAAGCTCCTCACCCAGAGATGGACAGTTCACCTAAAGCAGATATTCCTCCACGCCCTCATCCAGACCACTCGAGGCTCCCTGCCCTTCAAGACCCCAAATTTTCCCAACCTCAACTAAAATATCGTACACCACCACCTCGAGAGGTAGGACTTTCTTCCGCAGGGTAATCTGGCACTGTGCATTCCATGTGAAGTAACAGACAACTATACTAACTAGAAAAAGTGTATCCAAATCAAAATCCCAGCGAGTCTGAAATGCCCCGTACACCCACTTGGCATAACACATGCGATAGAGAAAGGGGATGTCGAGAGCCCTCCCCACCCTTTTATACACATCTATTTTTAAAGGGACACTGGAGCAAAAAGTGATCCATAGACTCCACTTTACCAACACACTCTGCTCTAGGACAATCCCGATCATCCACAGGGCAATGCTTCAGGTTCCCTCTCACATAGTGCCTTCCATGGAAAGTGAGCCAGGATTGATCCCTAAACTTCAAAGGGATTCTTCCCAAGTTAATTAAACGCAATTAAACTCCCTCATTACGGAACCTGGGCAATCCCTTAAGGCCAGTGACACACTGAAAGCAGGGCCCAAAATCCTCTTCTCCAGAAGCGTCCTGGGGAGGGACTGGATATCCTCCACTGTCACCTGCCACTGCTGAAGTATTTTCAGACACGGGGCAACATAAGCTGGAAGCTTGCCATGTCAGACTCTCAGACTTTTCACTGGCCCGCCATCTTCCCAACATCGTAGAAAAGGCCTAAACCAAGACTGAAAAATACCCACCCATCCCAGCGGGGTCTCTACTTACATTTTACCAAGACTGTACTTTAAAAAGAGCAGAGAACAGAAAACTATAGGTTTGACCATTCCTAGGCCACCCTCCCGTCTGGACAGGTAAGTTACAATGTGCTTGATCAGGTTCAGCCTATTTCCCCATAACAGTTATAAAAAGCAGCTGTACACCCTTGCATAGATCGATTCTGGCAAGATACAGACAAAGCTGACATTTAAAAAGATCGGGATCAGGTAAGTTTTTCATCAAGTCAGCCCTCTCCCTCAAGGAAAGTTTCCATTTCTTCGAGCTTGCTACTTTATGATTGGCATCCACCAACCTGCTTTCCCAATATAAATGACCATAGTCACCAAGACCATATTTGATGCCCAACACTTTATTTTCCTGCTGGGGCTCAGGGAAGGCATCTGGAAGTTCGAAGCTTTCACCCTCATCAACCATCCAGAAAACTTCTCTCTTTACATGGTTGACTTTAGAGCCAATCACAGAGACCACCTCCGGCGCCTCCTCTGTCCCAGAGACAATAACAGACACATCATCGGCATAAGCCACAACCTTCAAAGGTGGCACACAAGCAACGCCCAAAGGCACCCCACACAATGATCTGCCCTCTAGCCTTCTTACAAAGGGGTCGATTGCAAAAAGCGTATAGTAGGGGGCTCAAAGAACACTGTTGGCGCACACCAGAACCAACCTCAAAAGGCCATCCAACCCAACCATTAACAAGTGGGAAGCTCTCGGCCCCTTTATAAAATGTTTTCAGCCAATCTATAAACCTCCCCTGCAGGCTGTATCTACCAAGTAGCAAATACAGGTACTCACGATTGACTCGAAAATTGACTCAAAAGCCTTCGCCTGATCCAATGCCATCTTACTTTCTCCATCTAGCAGCCCTGCATTGCTCCAAAGCCTCCCGGACAGCTAAAACTGCTAAAAAGGTACTTCTACCTTAGACCGAGCAGTGCTGATGACTGAACAACAAATCGGCTGCTACCGACGACAAGCGGCAAAAAATAATTTTTGCCAAGATCTTTCTATCAACATTGAGAAGACTGATGGGGCACCAGTTCTCAATCATTGAGGGGTCTTTATCCTTCGACAGAAGAATCACAGCAGATTGCCTCATGGAGGGAGGGAGCAAACTCTCTTCTAGACAGCTGTTATAAACCTCCGCTAAAAAGGGAGCCAGAATGGACTTAAAACACTTGTAAAATTCAGCTGTCAGCCCATCTGGCTGAGGCGATTTTTTGGTAGCTAGCTTGTCTATAGCACAAACTACCTCATCCACTGAGATTGGTCCTGAAATCCAATCAAAGGCAATGTTCCATTTCCCAATCCTGGAGTAGAATTCAGAAAGCTTTCCATTTTGTCCTGACTAAGGTCCTTTCTTCCCAGAAGGTCTGCGTAATATGACCTCCAGATCTCCAGGGTCCTTGATCTGGATTTCACCAGGGAACCTGTGCTGTCTCTCAGGCCTAAAACCATCTTAACAGCTATGCCTTGCATACAATTCCGGTAAGGATCAGGTGAGTGATATTTCCCATAATCCCTCTCCAGAACCAAGGAGGCATGCCGGTTGTATTGACACTGCCTAAGAAGAAGCTTCACCTCAGAGATCCCCCCTGAGTTGCTCTGAGCTGTCAATGGACAGGGACTAGACGTGGAGTAGGCCGAGAGGGAAGATCCGCTAAACCGCCCCCCCCCCCCCAAGCAGCTTCCGCTAGTCTGGAGGATCTACGCACAATAGATGTAGGAACCACCACAGGAGGGACTGACTCAGGGACCACATCACCAGGGGAAAGAGAATCTGACACACCAGACAGTTTCCTCCCTTGCTTCCGCTGCTTCATTCTCTTTATCAAGCCTATGCAGCTCAGTCTTAAATCCTGGCAAGTTGTGTAGTGCTTCTGGGCACTGGCTATATGGATGGCCAAGCTGCTGGCACATATTGCACTGAATATGGGTGCATTCTCTGGCCAAATTGCCTAAATCCTGGCACAGTGTGTACTTCTTGATGGTGCAGGATAATGCAAAGTGGCCTTTATCACCACATTTATTGCAAACCTTAGGCTGACCCTGGTAGAAAATGGTCAGCCTATCCCTTCCCAAGAAAGGCTGAGCAGGGCAGGCGCTGAACTACATTGCCCCGCACCCTTAATTTTAGTGACACTGTGCAGGCCTCTGTCCATATCCCATGCTCATTAAGGATCTTCTGCAGTGGAGTGAGGACCTCGCCATATCGGCATAGCCATACTACTAAATCAGCCTCTGATATTGATTCGTTACGCATTAAGATTGTCCCTGATTTTTTCAAAGGCTGCCTTGAAATCACCTTTCGCGCCAAACCACTTCACTGCTGAAGGCCCTTGCACCTCCTATATCTCTCCCAAAAAAATATTTAAACCCTCAGGTTTCACAAAAGAAAAATCAAATTCATAACTGCTCACCGGGCAAATTAAAGCAAAAATATCAAAGGCTTTAAACCCCATCTCTAAAACCAGCTCAGCCACTGCCCCTGGTGAAGTTCCTTCCCCCTCCCAACTCAACTGTACCACATTCCTCGTCCTGTACCCAATAACCAGCCCCCCACCAAACCTCCCTGAAATGCGATTATTATAATTAACAAAATTCCCACCACCCACCGTGGTGCGACTCCCCAAAACTGAAGCATAGCTTCCTATGTTCCTACCAGCAGAAGGTCCATCTATTTTTTTGAACCATCTGACACAACTCTAGCACATAATGATTGTGCATATTCGGCATTGGTCTGCACAACTGATGAATTCTTCCTCTGCTGAGCAGGGGGAGAAATGTCATTTTTATTTTTCCCAGCAATACTAACCCCTTGACCACTACCCACCATCACCACATTCTTTGCTTCATCATTAATGTCATTCCTAATACTTGCATTTTTCATAATTCTTGTTGTCTTCACAGCAGTGTCCATAGTTGCTGCTGCATTGGTAAAAGCTTCAGCTCCAGCTGTCATCTTCTCTTCCACTGGGGCAGGGTTTTCGGCTGACAAAATTGAATGCTGTTCTAACACAGCAACAGGTGAAGCATTACAGAAGACTTCCATGGCTGCCTCCATTCCAATTGCTGCACCATGCTGATCCCCTTCCCCCACCAGCAATCAGCTGGTCAATCAGCTCTGGAACACTGGGAGTCTCAGGTGAAAGTGAAGCAGACTCTTTGGAGCTGGCAGCCATCTTGCTTGTAGAGGAACTACTGGTCTCAGCAGGAGCAGCAAAATCCATGCCTGGGTTTTTTGATGGAGGTCTATCAACATTCCTCTGATGGTCTGGTGACACCTCTGTCAAGGGTTTTCCCTGCATGTCTGTACTCAGTTCCTCCACAGCAGAAACTACAACAGGGAGCCGTTTGCAGAGCTCCTTCCTTTTCTGCTTCTTACCTGGGACATCCACCACAGCCAGTGGGGCAGACATGTTAGAAGGCAGCTTGGTGTACTGGGATTTTTCCATGAGGACTGGCTTTGCTGGTTTGTATCTCCTCTGCTCATCCTCAGGGACTTCTAAAGGATCAGCAGAAAAGGTAAACTTGTCTGCTCTCAGGCATGACTATCTGCTGGATGAAGGTCAGGGTGCCATGTTTACTCTCAACCCCCTGGCTGATTGTCGTTGGCATTTCCCAGACCTGACATGGGGGGAGAGGTACAGAGGCAGATGGAGCCAGGTCATCCATTACCTGAGGCTGCTGATCCACAGAGCTTGCTGCTATCTGGCTAGCAAATCTCCTCTCATTATGAAAACTTTTCTTTAAATGGTCCACTTCTAGCTTTCAACTTCTCCCATAATAAAGTTTGCGTCTTTACTTTTTCCTCAAATTTCTGTAACTCAGGCTTCATAACGGATTTTTACTCCAGGCCTGGCAGTATTTGGCTCTGAAGGAATTGTATTCAGCCTTAAAAACTCAAGTTTTTCTTCAGCTCTTCCAACTGCCCTAAAACGATTGATAATCTGGCTGAAGACATCCACGTCCTCACCAGGGCCTGGACCCACAGTCAGGTCCTCCACCTCCTCCTCACTAGGCCCCTTGTCATCAAGGGGATCCCTCCCAGGGCCTCCCCCAGGATCAAGCATTGTTCCTGGGCCAAGCTAGCAGGCAATGCCCAGGTTTGAAAAAGGCTGGTTCTCAGAGAGAGCTCCTTCAGTGTGTCCTCCTCCTTCTCCCACTGACAACCAATGTAAGGAGCATTCTTTCCACTGACCGCCAATGTAAGGAACATTCTTCCCACTAATCACCAATGTAAGGGGCATTCTTCCCACTGACCACCAATGTAAGGAGCATTCTTTCCACTGACCGCCAATGTAAGGAACATTCTTCCCACTAATCACCAATGTAAGGGGCATTCTTCCCACTGACCACCAATGTAAGGGGCATTCTTCCCACTGACCACCAATGTAAGGGGCATTCTTCCCACTGACCACCAATGTAAGGGGCATTCTTCCCACTGACCACCAATGTAAGGGACATTCTTCCCACTAATCACCAATGTAAGGGGCATTCTTTCCACCAACCACCAATGTAAGGAACATTCTTCTCACTGACCACCAATGTAAAGGGAATTCTTCCAACTGACCATCACACTAAAGTGCTATGAGCTGTAGATAAAGTATTTATTAAAAGGAATTCCCTGCGCCTAGAGGGTAATTTCAAGTGTTCCCCCATGTTAAAAATGTTGAGAAAGGCTGCCATAGAGTGCACAGTGCTTCTCCCTAGAATAAGAAATCTGCTAAGCACGCCCTTTATCAGCATGTCATCTGCCAGCATGCTGTTCCATGCTGATATCACATCATTTATCAAAGTATCATAAAATCTGATCTACATTGTCCTGGAGCAGCCAGCCATATGCAGAATTTCATTCTCCCAAAGTCATTTGGACGGTTTATTCTGATTGGTGGTCAATGCTAACAGTTCATATGGAAGACACTTGGAAGGGCTCACAGTAAGCAATGTACAGAAAATAATAATAATACTGTTATACCTGAAGGGTTTCACATGTACTGTCACTTTAAGGCTGGCTCCACCCAGGAGTGATGACAAGGGTCAAGGGGCAGAGTGGCCATCTTTAGACACATGTAGACATGTATTGATATGCAGAGCTGTCCTGTAATGCTGTACAGTGAGTCCTGAATAAACAACCGTTGTTCCAGACCAGAGTCCTGTGTCTCTCACAACACGGAGAATATAACAGTGGCGACGAGGATGGGATTTTCAAGGTTACTATCCGTGTGAGAAAGGAAAGGAAGAAAAAAAAACTCTGGATTGTCAGGAATACAAAACCCACAGAGCCCAGCAGGAAAATGTCATTGATCGGGACATTAAGTGAATTTGATGGCGAACAGACAACGTGGATTTCTTGGATTGAAAGATTAGAACAATATTTCTGTGCAAATGCCATCCCAGGCGACAGGCAAGTAGCAGTGTTTCTGACAGTGGTTGGTGCTAGGACATATGACACTCTTAGGGATCTCCTTTTCCCTGAAAAACCAGCAACTAAGACTTTGGCAGAGCTCCTGACACTGTTAGGAAATCACTTCCAGCCTAAACCACTAGAGATTGCAGAAAGATTCAGGTTCTATCAGCGGCAGCAGCAGCCAGGTGAAGATATTAAGGCTTATGTGCTCGCCCTTCGCAGACTAGCCTCAACCTGTTCTTTTGGGGAGTATTTACCTACTGCACTGAGGGATAAGTTTGTCATGGGACTGAATAGTGAGTCTAGCCAAAAGAGACTGTTAACAGAGAAAGACCTTACCCTTACAAAGGCAATTGAGATAGCTTCAGTGATGGAAATGGCTGTGAAAGATACAGAGGCATTGAACCCCCAGAGCAGAAGGGGAGAGGTTAAAGAGGAAGTTTTCAGAACAGCAGTCAAGCAAACTGCAGCTAACTGTAAATATAGAACCTCAGCAACCAGGACGTCAGCTTGCTACCGTTGTGGGAATACAGACCATTATCACAAAGTCTGCCGGTTTAAGGATCAGCTCTGTCATAATTGTGGAAAGGCAGGCCATCTGAAACGAGTCTGCCATAGTAAGAAGGTGCGAAATAAACAACCTCTGAACCCCAGGACAAAGGCATATATGGTGGGAAGATATACATCGTCATCTGAATCAGAGGATGAGGAATTGCTCCACAGATTGGACATACATCATATGCATTCAGCACCCTCAGCAATGACTGTAGAGGTAACCGTGGAAGGAAAGAAACTCAAGATGGATGTAGACACAGGAGCAGCAGTTTCAGTTATCACCCAGAAACAATGGAGAAAACTTCTGATCCGAACAACTGTCCGTCCAACACCAATAAAACTGCAGACATACTCAAAGCAGATACTCCACCCACTGGGGTACGTGAAAGTACAGGTATCCTACAAGGGTCAGACAAAGAGAATGCCATTATATATCCTAGAACATGGGGGACCCCCTCTTTTTGGGAGAGACTGGATTGCTCACTTTGGCATGCCAGACATCGCCATTAACCCCTGCAACACCGTGACCATTCCATCAGGGGATGAAGAGGGATGGGTGAAGTCCCTGAAACAGCGATTCCCGCAAGTCTTTGATAACCATTTGGGAAAAATAAAGCATGACTGTGTGAGACTCAGGCTGAAACCCAATGCCCAGCCTAGGTTCTTCAAAGCTCGGACGGTACCTTTCGCACTCCGAGCAGGTGTGGAAGCTGAACTAAGCCGGCTGGAGGAACAAGGTGTCATCTCAAAGGTAGAGCACAGCGAGTGGGCATCACCAGTTGTACCAGTAAAGAAAGCGAATGGGGACTTACGCATTTGTGGCGATTTCCGCATGGCACTAAATTCTCAACTGGAGATAGACCAGTATCCCCTACCCAGAGTAGATGACATTTTTGCCTCTCTTGCAGGAGGTCAAAAGTTCACCAAGCTTGATCTCAGGCAAGCTTATTTACAGTTTGAGGTCCACCCTTCGTCCCGCAAGTTTCTAACAATCAACACTCACAAGGGACTGTATGAATACAATCGGATGGTGTTTGGGGTAGCCTCCGCCCCAGCCATTTGGCAACGCAAAATGGATGAGATTTTGGCGGACATTCCTTTCACACAGTGCCTGTTAGATGACATGCTCATCACGGGCCTGACGGACCAGGAACACAAGCGTAACGTGGAGCTTGTGTTGGCCAGACTCCAAGAGCAGGGTCTAAAAGTGAACTTAGCGAAATGCCAATTCATGGTACCTAAATTGGAGTTTTGTGGCCACCTTGTGGATGCAGAGGGTATACACACCACGGAAGCCAAAGTTGATGCTTTAGTAAAAGCTCCAGCCCCGACCAACGTCCAGCAGCTGCGATCATACCTGGGCTTGCTGAACTATTACCACAAATTCCTGCCGGATCTAGCACACACTTTGTTTCCATTAAACAAGCTTTTGGAGAAACACTCCAGATGGAACTGGTCGGCTGCATGCCAACGTGCTTTTGAAGTTTCTAAGCGAAAGCTGTTGGCGTCACGCATGCTCGTGCACTATGACCTCCAAAGGCCTCTCACCTTGGCTTGTGATGCCTCACCCTATGGTCTAGGGGCTGTACTATCTCACGTTTTACCAGATGGGTCAGAGAAACCTGTGGCATTCGCCTCCAGGTCCTTGACAAAAGCAGAAAGCAATTACTCTCACATTGACAAAGAGGCTCTGGCGCTCATATGGGCAATTAAGAAGTTTCATCTTTACCTGTATGGTAGGGAATTCACCATACTGACTGATCATAAACCACTCCTTCAGATCTTTAGCCCTGACAAAGGCATCTCCCAGACGACTGCAGCCCGTCTTCAACGCTATGCCCTATTCTTGGGAGCATATAGCTACAAAATCCAGTATCGCAGCCATGATGCCAACGCTAATGCAGACGCCATGTCCCGTCTGACAAGGACATTAACAGACTCTTCTCCACCTGTCAAGAGTTGTCGTTACACTAGCCTGTCCTTTCTGTCTTCCGGGGAAGTAGCAGCCCATACAGCCAAGGATACCTTCCTTAAGACAATACTCTCCTGGGTACGGTACGGTTGGCCTGCAACTGTCACACAGGATTATGAGCCTTACTTCCGTAGGCGTCTGGAATTAACTGTGTCTGGCAACTGTGTTTTATGGGGAGACCGAGTGATCGTTCCACAGACCCTCCGGAGACACATTCTGGAATTGCTACATACTGGTCATCCCGGGGGCACACGTATGAAACAAAAGGCCCGAGGCTATGTGTGGTGGCCAAACCTCGACTCCGATATCACGACATATGTGAATGCGTGTGCTGGATGTGCACAAACTGCGAGAGACCCTCCTCGAGGGTGCGTCCAGCCCTGGACTTGGCCCACGGTTCCCTGGTTTCGCCTACACTTGGACTTTGCAGGCCCGATCAGAGGACACACCTTTTTGATCATTATTGATGCCCATTCAAAGTGGCCTGAGGTCGTTCCTGTTACTCAGCCAACGACTAAGGCGACGATTTCCATACTGTTACATCTCGCTGCTACGTTTGGATACCCCAGAGAAATTGTCACAGACAACGGTGCACAATTCACAAGCCAGGAGTTTCAGGGTTTCCTGACTGCCCACAACATCAAACACAAGTTGACCGCACCTTACCACCCGGCTACAAATGGTCAAGCAGAAAGGTTTGTACAGACCTTCAAACGCTATTTCAAAGCTACTGTGGCTACAAGTAAACAACAGTCCCTGTCACCCCAGCAGCTGGACTCCTTCCTTTCTGCTTACAGAACCACACCACATGCAACCACTGGGAAAACTCCAGCTGAACTTCTTTTGGGTCGGCAGCCATGGACTGTTTTGGATATGCTCCGCCCTCAAACGGTCCAGGAACATGTACGGCAGTCCCAAGACAAGAGGGTCGAACACGACGAGATTCCCCGGTTTACAGCCCAGCAAAAGGTATGGGCCCGATCTTATGGCGCTTCCAACACTCGTTGGCTTCCTGCTATCGTCGCAGAGACTTTGGGACCCAAAATGTATAGGGTCTGCCTGGAAGATGGTTCCATTTGCAGAAGGCATGTGGACCAATTGCGTTCTCGTTCTCAGCTGCCCGAATCCCTGACATCGGCTGCACCTCCAGTGTCTCAAGGATCTGCTCCTACCGGATCAGGAGGCATTGAGACTGATGCTTGGGGAGACTCTGAACTTTTGAACTCAGCTCCAACAGAGCCCTCCAGCCCTGGACCAGAGGTCTGCTCACCCTCTGAGCTAGGGAATCCCCTCTTGGCCCCGCCGGTGTCCATTCCGGCCAGCCCTGCTTCCTCCAGCCCCGAGTCGCTGGGTGCCCGTCCTCAACGACACTGTCGCCCTCCTGACCGGTTTCAAATGCAAGACCGGTTACGAGACTTTCGACGGGCCCGCCGAAAGTGATCCGCTGCCATTTTCCCCCCGGAGCTTCCCTGGAAGTTGTTCTCACATCCGGACGCGGAAGAAACCATGTAAATCTCCTGAGTTGGAGGACTGTATTGGACAATTATGAGTTACTGTTTTATGCCTGTGGTGGAAGGTGTTATACCTGAAGGGTTTCACATGTACTGTCACTTTAAGGCTGGCTCCACCCAGGAGTGATGACAAGGGTCAAGGGGCAGAGTGGCCATCTTTAGACACATGTAGACATGTATTGATATGCAGAGCTGTCCTGTAATGCTGTACAGTGAGTCCTGAATAAACAACCGTTGTTCCAGACCAGAGTCCTGTGTCTCTCACAACACGGAGAATATAACAAATACGATGATCAGAGAAATGTAATGCAGCTCACAGAGCGTGTGCCTGATGGTCTTTAGAAGTTTTTTTTTTTTTTTTTTGTATAATCAATTTTTATTGAAAAAATAAAAGTGCAAGAACAATCAACATTTCACGAGTAACAAAAGTAAACAGAGCGGATGTACAGAGACATGGTACAAGCATATAGGAAAAAAACATGACATTGAGTCAACACGCCTAAACCCCAGCGCACATTAGAAGAGTAGCTGAGCGGGAGCGAAGTCCCCTGGCCGGTATTGGGCCGCTGCTTAACCAAAACTGACGGGGTCGGGGCACTCCCAGGCCTGGGCATTCGGCCCCAGTTGGCCCATCCCCACTCCCCGGAGGGGGCAGGGAAAGAGAGAGCCCACTACCACCAAACAAATCTACATACCATGGCCTACCCGCCCCAGCAATGAGGACCCCCACCCAGAGCATCAGAAAGAGGGGGAAGGAAGCTCTGCCAACCAGTAACAATGAAAAAAGGAAAGGGAAAGGTCAGGAACAAAGAGGGGGAGAGGGTGAGGGGAAAGGGAAAAAGGGAGGTCCGCGCCTGGTGCCCATAACTCACACCGCCAACAAGGTGAGAAACCCAGCTAAGCAGTAGAAACCTCTGAAGCCTGTTGGACTCGCCGGCGGAAATCAGGATCAGCCAGTGCCAAGAGGGCCACGTCCAGACTGGAGGTCACGGGGAAAGAATTCGGGGCGTAAAGACGCCACTGGGACCAGGCTGCATCAAATTGTTCCCTAGTACCCCTACCTGATGGTCTTTAGAAGTTGAGTGTTTTACGCACCTTCTCCATCTCTTGCAAATAGACTCGTGCAATCCAACTGGATTTCTCAAAACAAGACACGGCTTCCTCCTCCCTCTCCGACAGGCGAGCCCGGGATGCAATGGTGGCTGTAGAGCGCTCTAATGATATGCCTTTACAGGATCAGGAAAGAAAAGTGATCTTTCTTTACTATGCTGATATCTATTTGACATTTCTAATAGTAAAAAAATAAATAGCTTGGTTCACATCTACGCGTTTCTTATTGCTTTTTGCAGAAACGAACTACAGTCAATTTAACGAGGTTTCCTATGGGACACATTCACATCTGTGCTTTATTCAGCCGCTGCATTTTTAGAAAAGGGTCAGGGACTTTTTAAAAGCAAAAACGGTGCTTTTTTGGTTTAATAGACTTCAAAGGAGAAGCTGCAGAAAAACATGCAGAGCATTTTTTGTCACAATTTGCGTTTTGTGGTTTTTATTACTGCCGAACAACAAATTGGCCAAAATAAAAACACCAAAAACATAAAAAATGCAAATTGCATAAATAAAACGCGTGTGCAAAAAAGCACAGCAAAAAGCACTGTAGAAACGGATCAAAAGCAAACTGAATAGGTGTGAACCAAGCATTATTTAGGCAAACACTACAGAAATTACTTACATTTTAAACTTTAAATTGATATTTTCATTGCCAAATAATTAGCAATAGAAAATTAGCACATATGTTAACATTCAGTTAAACGCAATTCATTTTAAAAAATCCCTAAAGATATATTAGATCATCAATATTAAAAGGCAGATTTTTTTTTTCTAAATAATAAACAGGTCATACTTACCTGCTCTGTGCACAGAGCAGCCCCGATCTTCCTCTTCTCGGGTCCCTCGCAGGCGCTCCTGGCCCCTCCCTACTGCCGAGGCACCTAAGCGGGCTCCCTCCCAAGCCACTACTCTGTGTGTCCATTCACATGGAACGTGGCTCGGCCCCGCCCCTGATCGATCCTCCTTGGATGACTGTGACTGACAGTAGCAGGAGCCAACGGCTCCCACTGCTGCCTCAGCCAATGAGGAGGGAAAGACCCGGCAGGGCTGCTGCTCTCATGCACATTGCTGGATCAAGATTATTATTAATTTTATTATTATACAGGATTTATATAGTGCCAACAGTTTACGCAGTGCTTTACAATAGAAAAGGGAGACAGTACGGTTAAAAAATAATAAAATACAAGAGGGTTAAGAGGGCCTTGCTCAAAAGAGCTTACAGGGTCGGGCAAGTGGTACAAAAGGTTATAACTGTGGGGTATGAGCTGAAGGAAGGGATAAAAATATTAGTTGGAGGCAGACTTGTATAAAGTATTCAAAATTTCTACTTGAGTAAAAGTACAAGTGCTCGATCAAAAAGTGACTTGAGTAGAAGTGGAAGTGCTCACAGAAAAAGTTACTTAAGTGGAAGTACTAAAGTATTCAACATTTTTTTTACTTAAGTATTGCAAGTAGTTTTTTCAAAAAAGTTGCTACTTAAGTACTAAAAGTAAAAAGTACCAGTAGTTTTGAAAAAAAATTTCTACTCAAGTACTGAAAGTAGAAGTAGAAGTACTGTGTTATGTAGTTATTAAAGAAAGAAGTCAAAAGTTTGAACATCATATTGTTTTTTGTTATTTCAAATGATTTATTCAAATGATTAACCTAAAGGACAATCACAATTCCTTAGGCTGTAACTTTTTGTAAAAAAAAAACAGATAAAGTATGTCTCTCCCTTCCCCTTTTAAAGCCAGGGGTGGTCTCCTTCCTGAGCTTCCTCACTCTCACAGCCAGGCAGATCACTTGAAGTTGAAGGGCCAGGGGTGGAAGGTGGTGTTTTTGGTTCGTCCATCTTTTCAGCTGATCAAAAGGCAGAACAGGAGCATGCGCAGTCTTCTTAATCGCGGTTTGATTTGATTTGCTCAATTGATGATGATGTGCCAGGCCAGCTTCATCAAACCTACAACGCTTAAAGTGAAAAATGCATCAAAAACTACTAACAAAGTGGCTGTGCTAAAAATGCTAATAAAGTGCCTGCAATTATATATATATATTCTTCTTGTATTCAAAATCATCGCCCACAGTATCAAAAATAAAGTGACATGTCTGTGCTAAATGCAGTGCAAATTATTTTCGCCATTTCCCACAATGTAAATTTAATTCATATAAAATATATATGACAATACCACAATAAAATAAGTTGTGATTGTGAATAAGTTAGGTGCAAGTTTAAGTGTGTAAACTAAACTTTATAACGAAAAGTCCATAACTGAATTCCAGTGCAATCTAAGAAGTGCTTGTCACTTGCTGTCAGATGCTTCCACCTTTCTTCTGTGATCTGCTCAAGTGAAGTGGTGGACTGGATAGCCTCTCTCTCTGCCTCTCACCGTAGTAGCACTGGCACTGCACTGGTTCAAAAAGCTGTCTATATTATTTTCATTATAAGAACTTGTCAGAACATGCTTCCACCACCTGTCCTTCACACTAGTAGTGCTCATTTGCTTTGCTCAAGTCAAGTGCCACTGCCAGTGGCCACTGCAGTGCAGGCACAGCCGCACAGGCAGAGGCAGGCCGCAGGAAGCACAGGCACCACCATAACACAACACTTATGGTCCATGGATAATCATCATAGCCGTCAGTCTCACTCTTCTTGGTTCAAAAAAGCCACCCATGACCCGTGTGTATATAATATATTAATATTTTATATTGATTATTTGATTCTCAAATGGCACATTTGCCATGGCAAGGATTAGGCACTCTCCATGGTCCACCTCACTCACCCCATAGAGAAGAAGATGAGATAACGAAGAAAATGCTCCGAGTCCCGCCGCCCGTGTCATAACTCCTCTCAGTAAGGGCCCTAAGGGGTGGAGTCTGAGTGACACACAACACGTTTAGAGGCAGAAACCTCGAGCGGGAAGACGGCAGCATGGCTCCTCCAGTGCGGTCTTAACTTGATGATCATGACAGTGATTCCGCGGGCCGCGGCGCGAGCGAGGCTGTGGGATTGATTGAATTGAGTTGTGCTGCCTACTGCTACACGCTACCTACTGCTAAATTGTGAGTCAGTATATTTTATTTCATTTTTATATATAAAAGCGGTATTGTTGAGCACTACTAGCCACTAGATCTCCTGGCTGTCACTTTGTCACATGTTGGGGAATCACAGCGGCTCGGCTCCAGAAGTGGCGGGTGTCCCCGTCATCCTGCCAGGGCCGCCAAGAAGTTCATCACCTAATCTTAAATTATTAATATCTTATGAGGAGAGGACCTATGGGATTGAGAATTGAAATAATTAAATATATATTTATGGCTTTTTGAACCAGTGCAGTCAGTGCCACCCAGACGCTATCCACCAGTGCCACCACCATTAAGTGTGTTGGTCGGTCACTCGAGCACTGAAGGAGGTGGAAGCATCTGACAAGTGAAGTGACACTTTAGATTTGCACACTGGAATTCATTTATGGACTTTTCGTTATAGATTGGTTTACACACTTCAACTTGTTGCACGCACCTGACCTAACTTATTTCATAACTTATTTTATTGTGATTTATTGTCATATTTTATATGAATTGAATTTACTGTTACATTGTGGGAATAATTATTTTCACTGCATTTAGGCTTTAGCACATTCATGTCACTTTATTTTTGATACTGTGTGGAGTGTGGGCAGGGCACTGGGGGCAACAATGATATTATATCGATTGCACAGGCACTTTATTCGCACAGCCAAGTTGTGTTTGTTAGTAGTTTCTTGATGTACTTTAAGCGCTGTAGCACCATTTATTTGTTTGTTTCATATTTTTTTTTTATTGGAAAGATTTGGTATAGCAGCTTTTATTATACACAGCCTTTATTTTCGTATGCGCTGATTTACAAATGACATTATACACATTTTTTTGAGCTTTATGTAACCTGCCATCTACTGTTCTGGCAGTGGTAATTTTTTTAAAAGTAACGAGTAACTATGCAGCACAAAAAAAAAATACTTGAGTAGAAGTATCGAAATCATCGAAAAAATGTAGTGAAGTAAAAGTAGAAGTAGGAGAAAAAAATTCTACTCTAGGAAAGTACAGATACCGCATTTCGGTACTTAAGTACAGTACTTAAGTAGTTCTACTTCGTTACTATACATCTCTGGTTGGAGGCATGATAGGGCTCAGGTAAGTATTGGGGTGGGGGGGGGGGGGCTGCTGCACACAGAAGGTTTTTTTACCTTCATGCATAGAACCTTCATGCTTTACAACCACAAAACTTTCTTCACCCCCCCAACATTTTTTAGGACTTTGTTTTTTTTTTTTTTAGAGAAAGCGAGTACCTAATTCTGGCAGATACTTAGGCGATCTCAGTGGAAGTTGAACCCAGCAAACATACTGACTTACATACTGACTTTTTTTTTTTTTTAACGAATTGAAGATGCGAAGGGTCCATTCACACTAGAACGCGGTGTGGGAGACCAATGTTCCATGCTGGTCTCCTGCACTGCATTCCAATTGTACACCCCTCGCGATGCCATCTGCAACAGGTGTCAGTGCAAAGTTAAGGACACCTCAAATGCAGTTTTCAAAAGCAGCGTGTTTGTCCGCACCGGATTACATGGCACGAACGTACAATGCGAATCAGTTGCAGTGCGCTTCCAAAAGTAGTTAAAGCTTCCAAGGTTTTCTTGTCAAAGCTTCACTAAACAAGCTGAAGTTAAAATCTGATTGGTTACTATGCTCAGTTGCATCAGATTCTGAGTGCTCCAGTTTAACCACTTGCCCCCCTGGAAGATTTACCCCCCTTCATGACCAGGCCATTTTATGCGATTTGGCACTGCATTACTATAACTGACAATTGTGCATCACTGTACCCAAATAAAATGTATATGCTTTCTTTCCCACAAATAGATCTTTCTTTTGGTGGTATTTGATCACCTGTGCGATTTTTTTTTTCTTTTTTTTTTTTGCACTATAAACAAAAAAAGGCCGACAGTTTAAAAAAATAAAAAAAAAAACAATATTTTTAACTTTCTGCTAAAAAACAAAAAAAATGAAGAAATCAAATTTCATCATAAAATTTAGGCCAATGTGTTTTCTGCTACATTTTTTTGGTAAAAAAAAATCCCAATAGGCGTATAATAATTAGTTTGCTCAAAAGTTATAGCGTCTACAAACTATAGGATATTTTTATCTAGCATTTACTAGTTTTTATTATTTTTTTTTTACTAGTAATGGCAGCAATCAGTGACTTATAGCGGAAATGTGATATTGCGGCGGACAGTTGGGACACTAACTGACACGTTTGACACTTTTTGTGGACCAGTGACACTAATACAGTGATCAGTGCTAAAAATATGCCCTGTCGTTGTACTAATGACACTGGCTGGGAAGGGGTTAAACATCTAGAGCGATCAAAGGGTTGACTGTGTGCCTAACCATTGTTTTCTTACTGTGTTGTAGGTACTTTTTCTAAGGGGAAGGCATTGGTTCATGTCCCTGCTTTGCAGAAACACTGGATCCATGCTTTTTGTCAGTGGCGGCTGGTGTATTGAGGGCGCAGGGGCGCCGCCCCCCCATCCATGCGTCCGGCCCCCTAATCTGCATGCAGGGCACCGGACGCATGGAGCTCAATGTTTTTTTTTTAGGGTGATGCAAAGGGTGGTCCCGGGCGCAGAACAGTGCGCCCCGAGTCCACCCATTGTGTGACAATAGCGAATGAAAATTCGCTATTCTCACACCGATCCTCCTCCTGGCCAATCAGGAAGCCGGTCTAATACCGGCTTCCTGATTGGCCGCAAGGCAAACCCCATGCCATTGGCTGAGGAGGAGGCGGGAGCGGGAGGACTCGAGCAGACGTGCCGCCGGGGAACACAGCTGCGCGGCTGAGTGTTCCTGTGTTTAGGGCTCGTCCTCCTCCATCTGTACCGGCCAGTGTGAGGGAAGGCGGGCTGCTGTGTCTGTGTATAGGACACCCTCACCGAGGCTGCATAGTCACTGTGACCGTAGTGTGCAGTCTGCTCATTGGGCTCCTCTACATCCTGCAGACAGTGCACAGTTCCTTATAGGAGAGCCAACCCCTTTCCTCGTTATGCTGGCGCTGCAGGTGAATAGTGCTTTCACTACAGAGGAAGGTATGGATGGAAATGACAGTATGTACAGAGAAGGCTGTGCTTCTAGAATATTCATCCCAGCCATGTACTCACCCAAGGAGAACACCTGTCAAGGCTCACCCATACTCCAGGGCTCCAGGTAAGTGCACTGGTCTTGGGGGGGGGGGGGGCACACTGCATTGAAGGGGGCATGCACGCACGCTGGTCACTGCATTGAAGGGGGCACACATGCTGGTCTCTGCATTGAAGGGGGCATGTACGCTGGTCACTGCATTTAAGGAGGCACGCACGCTGGTCACTGCATTGAAGGAGACATGTACGCTGGTCTCTGCATTGAAGGGGGCACGCTGGTCCCTGCATTGAAGGGGGCACGCTGGTCACTGCATTGAAAGGGGGCACGCTGGTCACTGCATTGAAAGGGGGCACGCTGGTCATTGTTTTGAAGGCGGCACGCTGGTCACTGTTTTGAAGGGGACACACTGGTCACTGTGCATTGAAAGGCGGCACGCTGGTCACTGTGCATTGAAAGGCGGCACGCTGGTCACTGTGCATTGAAAGGGGGCACGCTGGTCACTGTGCATTGAAAGGGGGCACGCTGGTCACTGTTTTGAAGGGGGCACACTGGTCACTGTTTTGAAGGGGGCACACTGGTCACTGTTTTGAAGGGGGCACACTGGTCACTGTGCATTGAAAGGGGGCACGCTGGATTTGAACTTTGCAAAGTGCAGTTGCTCCAGAGCTTAGTAAATGAGAAGAAACTCTGCTGACTTCAAAATCCAATCATGTGCAAGCAAAAATGCTGTTTTTATTTTTTATTTTCCTTGCACATGATTGGATATTCTTTGCAAAGTGTAGCTTTACCTCATTTACTAAGCTCTGGAGCAACTGCACTTGCAGAGTGCATCTGCATTTTGCAAAGTGCACAGTCTATTTGCCTTTAGTAAATCAACCCCATAAAGTTGCATGACAAGTCGCAGCCCATTGTTTTCAATGGCACCCTTTCAGATCTTGTAGCACTAAGATGTATCAAAGTAGTGCAGGCATCTTTTCAAAGTTGGGGCGACTATAAGATCTGAAAGGGTGCCATTGAAAACAATGGGCTGCAACTTGTTATGCAACTTTATGGGAGTGTAAAGTCAGATCAAAGTTACACTTCCACGCAAGTGTGAATGGAGCCTAAGTAAATCCCCCCTCCAGGAACTTACCGTGGGGTTGGTCAGAACAACGCCCGCCAGGGGCGCAGGCCGAGGGGGGGGGCGCAAAACATTGGCACTGTAGCAGTGAATTACCGCTCCTCTGTACAGCCTGCACCCCCGGCGGCCGGCGCCCCCCCTTTTCTTCACCTCGCCTTCCGCCCATCATATTTCCAGCTTTAGATGTGATCCGGCCCCGCCCCCTGCTCTGTGTATGTACTCAATCGAAGGTGACTGTCTCCGCCCACCTGGCTGCTCGCAGCTTCTGAGATGAGCGCTGGAGTGCGTTCCCGCGAGATGCTGCAGCTGTGCTGATTGGAGGTAAGGGGGAGCGCGCCCGGTGACAGGTTCACGGGGGAGAGAGTGTGTGTCTGCGGGGAGCCGGGCTGGGATGCGGTGAGATAGGATGGAGACTTCATCACCGAGCACCATGATGGTACAAGGACCGGGGGCGGTGAATCGGGCCCTGTCACACCCTCTCACTCCCTGTCACCCCCCTCTCAATCTCCGTCACCCCCCTCTCCCTCTCCGTCACCCCCTCTCACTCCCTATTACCCCCCCCCACACTCCCTGTCACCCCCCCCACAATCCCTGTCACCCCCCCACAATCCCTGTCACCCCCCCACACTCCCTGTCACCCCCCCACACTCCCTTTCACCCCCCCTCACTCCCTGTCACCCCCCCCCCCACTCCCTGTCACCCCCTCTCACTCTCCCTGTCACCTCCTCTCTCTCCTTGTCACCCCCCTCTCTCTACCTGTCACCTGCCCTCTCTCTCTCTCTCCTTGTCACCTACCCTCTTTCCCTCTATCTCTGTCATCCCTCCTCTCCGACAGCCCCTCTCTCTGTAAACCCCCCCCCCCGTCTCTCTCTGTCAAACTCTCTCTCCCGGGGGGGGGGAGGGGTTGGGGTTCCTCGCCAAGGGCGATGGAGACCCTAGGTACATCTCTATTTGAGGGAAGGGCATTTTGCTAAGGTGACAGAACGCTCAGATGTGAACAGGGGACATTGAAATGAATAGGATTTGTCTTGTTGGGCGTTTTTAGAACTGAGGCTTGCAGCAGAAAATCGCCCAAAAACGCCTAGATGTGAACAGAGCCTCAGAAATTCACTTTCCTTTCAAACACTTTTATCTAAGAAGGCCCATTGCTCTGATTTTCACATCTAGAACAAACTGCTGCCCCCGGGCCAGGATACCATGGATTGTACATTCCCATTCTGCACAGTGTACGCTGCAAAAAGAAAACTAAGGCTATTGCTATGGGGCGCTTCCTATTCAGAATTTTAATTTAAGTAAAATTTGTTTAAGGCATTGTTCTGCATAGACCTGGTTCAGAAGGAAGAGAATAAACATGAACACAATGGCCCTTGCAAGAGTTTGGAGATTTGCCTAATTCAAAGTAATTGGAAAACAATGTATTTCATGGAGGTGCCATTCCTGAAATATGGCGGAAAGAGGTCATTTCTCTCACATACTAAATGTAATCAATTTCTCTTTCAATACATTTTTATTGAACATTTTTAAAGAATGCAGTGTGTAACTGTGATCAGATATACAGAAAAATATCAATGGCTTGCAAAGCTGTCATCATTTTCCTTCTGTATAAATAGCTCTGAACAGAAGTATTAAAGCGGAGTTCCACCCATTTTTTATTGCTGCAATGTACAGGTGCATCTCATAAAATTTGAATATCATCAAAAAGTTTATTTATTTCAGTAATTCAATTCATAGTTACATAGTATTTAAGGTTAAAAAAAGACAACAGTCCTTCCAGTTCAACCTGTGTAGGTATGTATGTGCCAGTGACGATATTCATTTCCCATATCGCACTAAACACGCACATGACCCTTTTTTTTATCCGCAGCAGAATCGGATCGCTTGGTGGTTCACACTAGTGCGATCCGATTCTGTGCGAACTTGCAGATCGCACTGCGATATGCGATCTCAACTGGGGGTGTCGTTAACTTTTAATTGACACCCCCTGCGTATCGCATATGGAAGTGTGAACTACCAGGGGTGTGGATGCGATGCGGGAACACGCTGTATATTCGCAGCATTCCCGCATCGCAGAAGTGTGAACAGGGACTTAGACTAAATAGTTTATTTCCTATGCAGGGATCACCATTGAGGTATTTGTAAATTGCTATCATGTCCTTGTGAATCACCTTACACACCCCCCCCCCCCCCCTTCACATCACATAGGACACAGCATGCACCTCCCGATTTCGTGCCTGCACAGTAATGCCAGACTGGTCCTGAGCAGATATGCTCCACTTCTGCAGTTCTTCCAAAATGGCGCTTAACTTCTCCCATTCATGTCACTTCTGGAAATAACTTGAGATTTTGTCACTAGGCGATTCACACCAAGTCACACTTCCACAGCTCCCGGGTGAGACTCCCCTGCCAGTCACCATTTGGAAATATTTTAATATTTATTCTTAGCTGATTTGTAAGTATCAGAGTCCCTCAGGTGTTTTTTGAGGTTGGAATTATTCTCTGTAGTACGAGATACCATTAGGTATGTTACATGCCTGGTGTTCTATCTTACAGATACTATACATGCATCTACTCCTGAAGAGTGAACAAAGAGTCACGAAACGCGTCGAGTTTATGGATGCAGTTTTTGTTTCAAACATGTATTGCCAGTTGGATTGTATATGATCAACAATATACATACGAAATGCAACAATTTGGGTTTAGGGCCAGTTCACATCACATGGAGTCCAGTGCGGGTTTTTTTCTACATCAAAAACACATGGAAAGTAGGTTACATGGTTTCCAATGGCATAGGTCACACCACTGCTTGCAGTTCCAGTTCTAAAAAAAAAAAAAAAAAGTAGAACATGCTGCATTTTTCCTGCACTGGAACGCTGTAAAACGCATCAAAAACGCACCAAAAACGCAATGAAACACACAAGTCCTTATTTAAGGTTAAGAAAAAAAGAGGGGGGAAAAATGCACTGGACTGCATCAAAAACGTGCATGCAAAAAAGCATCTAGAACGCATCCGGACTGCGTTTCTATGGTGTGAACTGGCCCTCAATGTATGAAATGCAATCATATGGATTCACTACAAATCAGCTCGTTATTTTATCCTGTTTTATATGCAATATTTATTTATTTTTTAAACAACAATTTTGGAAAGCAGTTTTTGATTGGTCATATGTGCTCTGCCTCATTTATATGTCCCAGGACAAAGTTATAAATGGATTTAATATATGCAGTAAATGATACAAAATTCTGGAATCGGATCAACATAAATAAGAGATGGGGAGGGGAAAGTTCCCAGTTTTTCTCTTGCAGGGATTGCATGAGATAAAAAAAAAAAACAATATGGAACTATTTGTTGAATTCTCTCATCTCAATAACAAGTGACTTTTAACCCCTTCAGGGCAAAAACATGTTGTGCCCTTTTAACCACTTGCCAACCGCCAGCAGTACACATTCTGCAGTAATTCAGCTCTGTCCTATACGTCACTTCACAGGACCGCTAGCGGGGGAGCGCGCGCACAGCCATTTGCCACAGGGGAAGCCAACTCGCAGGTCCGGCGGCCGCGGTTGCCTCCAGGCACCCGCAATCGCTCCCCGTGGAGAGCCAGTGACCAGTAGACCATGTTTCATTAAAATTCCTCATGACAGGCCACAAATATCTGCCAGACCGCCATCCACCCCTAACAATTCCTGGTCCTTGTTTTCGCTAAATACAGTGGCATAAAAGGCATTTCATGTCCATTGAATGGCTAATTTTTGGAGCCTATACAGGTCGACACTTACTTCTGTACACTGTGGACGCCTACTGTACCTCTAGCCATCAAATACTACGTTCTTTGCTGTCAGTTAAACCCATGTGAGCTAATTTTTGGAGCCTATACAGGCCAACACTTACTTCTGTATACTGTGAATGCCTAATGTACCTCTAGCCATCAAATACTACGTTGTAAACACAGCAGACCGTTGTTCTGCCAGGAATGAACACCGGAATCCTGTGCAGAGATGTATAGCAACTAAGTAGAACTACTTCACTACTGTACTTAAGTACCGAAAGGCGGTATCTGTAATGTCCTAGAGCACACGTGTCAAACACAAGGCCCGAGGGCCGAATCCGGCCCTCGAGGCCATTTCATGTGGCCCTCACACCTGCAGCTGCAGAAGAGCTTCAGCCCTCCTCTAGTCCTCCTCCAGATCCTGTACTTTCTGCTTTCCAGCATTGCCTCCAGCTTCTTCCCAGCAGCACAAGGCAATGGGGTTGCACTGTGATGTAAGGGAGGGTGGGGGACTCAACTTCTAATGGTGGAGAGGCTCTTGACGTCTTATGAAAGGGTAGGGAATGCTCTGGACATCTAGTCTTACAGATACAACCGGCCCTTTTCAGGGCAATCATAATGCTGATGCGGCCCGCGATAAAATTGAGTTTGACACCCTTGTCCTAGAGTATCATTTTTTTCTCCTACTTACACTTTTACTTCACTACATTTTTTCAATGATTTCAATACTTCTACTCCAATATTTTTTTTTTGTGCTGCATAGTTACTCGTTACTATTATAAAAATTACCACTGCCAGAACAGTAGATGGCAGGATTCATGAAGCTCAAAACATGTGTATTATCAGCGCAACGAAAATAAATGCTACTGTATGTATAAATAAAAGCTGCATTTGAAATAATAAAAAACAATATGATGTTCAAACTTTTGACTTCTTTCTTTAATAACTACATAACACAATACTTGTACTTTTACTTTCAGTACTTGAGTAGCAAAATGTTTAAAAAAACTACTTGCAATACTTAAGTACAAAAAATGTTGAATACTTTAGTACTTCTACTCAAGTCACTTTTTGATTGAGCACTTCCACTTCTACTCAAGTCACTTTTTGATCGAGCACTTGTACTTTTACTCAAGTATGGGTTTCGAGTACTTTATACAACTCTGATCCTGTGTTCCTCCTTTTTAGGAACACGGTCTCTGTGTTCATGCACCAAGCCTATCCCCCCCACACAGTTAGAAAGCACCCCCTAGGCTCACATTCAACCCTTTGATCACCCCTGGTGTTAACCCCTTCCCTGCCAGTGTCATTGGTACAGAGCATATTTTTGCACTGATTACTGTAGTAATGTCACCGGTAACCCCAAAAGTGTCAAATATGTCAATTAGGGGTCAGATCTGTCCGCCGCAATGTCGCAGTCCCGCTAAAAATCGCAGATCACCGCTATTACTAGTAAAAAAAATAAAAATGTCATACATCTTTCCCCCAGTTTGTAGACGCGATAACTTTTACACAAACCAATCAATATACACTTATTGGGATTTTTGTTTACCAAAAATATGTAGTAAAATACAAATTGGCCTAAAATGATGACATTTTATGTCTACATTTTTTTATTGGGAATGTTATATAGCAGAAAGTAAAAAATATATTTTTTTTTTCCAGAATTGTCACTCTTTTTTTTGTTTATATCGCAAAAAAATAAAAAATTGCACAGGTGATCAAATACCACAAAAAGAAAGCTCTATTTGTGGGAAAAAAAAAAAAAAAAAGATATACATTTTATTTGGGTACAGCCTCGCACAATTGCACAATTGTCTGGTAAACTAACGCTGTGTCGAATCGCAAAAAATGGCCTGGTCATTAAGGGGGGTAAATCCTTCTGGTCCAGAAGTGGCTAAAACCTAACCAGTTTATTCACTAACAATTTTTAAAAAAAATTGTGTAAACTCTCTGAATGAGAGAATATTTTGCACGAGAGATGATCCAACAGTGTGGCAGTGTCTCTCACAGAAGCGATAAAAGACTAGATCGTCTTTGAAAGCCTATATG